>NC_135536.1:37224911-37580411 GCF_045843805.1 Urocitellus parryii
AACAAAAGGAAAAGCCTACCCAAGACAGTTGGCATCTTTAATCTGACATGCACCACCATGTTTGTGAGTCTGTGTTATATGTGGGGAGGTGTGTGCATACACACACACATACACACATACACACTATAATGTCTTCCCTTCTTCATGGACCTCTGAAAATCTATTATCAGGCTACCTCTCTGGGAGTCATGATTTCACCAATCTTCATGATTTCACCAATTTCACTGCCCTCCTGTCTCCCATATTGCTTTTCCATTCTATGCTGCCAACCAGAGGTATACTAAGTCCTTCAATAACTTGGCTTCCTTAAAGAATGAGATCCCAGCTCCCCAACCTGACACACAGCTTCTCTCTGATTCATCACCTCTTACCTATACAGCCACACCATCTCACAACATTGCTCCTGTGCACTGGTGTCACTGAACCTCCCTTTCCCAGCTCACCTTCACTGTCCTGCTCTGCAGCATTTGCCTTGCGTGGCATGAGCTCTTAGCACTGGCTCCCCACCCCTGTTCTTCCTCCAAGGCTCAGCTCATACCACCTCTTCACTGAGGCTCCCGAGTACTTCCAGCTGCTAGGAAAGAGAACCTCGACCTTCTCTGAGTTCCTCCAGCAATTTACATTTTGCATTTTATGCCCTGAACATGATTGCATATATATGGCATCTGCTCATGCCTGTCCCGTCTGCCGCTGTCTAAACCCTTGCTTCTGGCCCCCTTTTAACACAAGCCTACCTTGTGCTCCCTCTTTGGAGTCAGACCCTGTGCAGTCATCATCATCCCTAAGGGAATAAGCCAACATCCCTAACCCCAGAGACAAGCTCTCCATAGGGCAAAGCTTTTTGCTTGGAGCCTGTTTCTGAGAGGTTTCCCTGGGCTGGTCTACCCTTCTACTACTAATTAGCTATGTGGTTTATGAAAAATTACTTCATTTCTCTGATCTTCACTTTCTAGCCCATAAAATGGAAGTGAATGTAAAATGAGGTGATGGAATCAATGGCTTTGAAGGTGCCTCTGAACTCCATGAAGGAGGAAAACAAGAATGAATAATATAATACAATATAATAATAGGAAGCCTAACAATTTATAAATCAACAGGTAGGTTATGTTTTGACTGTGTATAAATTTGTGTTTTTAATTTTTTGCTCACTTCTCCATTGATACAAATTTAAAGATAAATTAAGCTCAAAATAGCCTTCAAAGTCTAACTGTGGCACCTATAGTCACAGCTACTTGGGAGGCTGAGGCAGGAGAATGAGTTGAGCCCACAAGTACCAGACCAGCCTGGGCAACAAAGTGAGACCCTGTCTCAAAAATTTTTTTTCTTAAAAAATGTCTGTTTAACTATAGTTGAATTGCAATATTTCAAAAATTAACTTTTACATTCCACTTACTAGCATTATTTCCAAAAGAAGCTGCCTTCCAGCTTCCTCTGGGAATGTCAAAGTTCCTCCCTGCCCTGGTCTTGGTGTCAGGTGAGGCCTCTGCCACACCCCTGTTTTTGAGTTTAAGCTGAGTACAAGTCAGATGCTAAAGCTGGAATGTGCTCGTAACTGCGTGTGGGTAATGAGACCTAATGAGACTGACTCCCAAACAAGGGCACTAGAAGGAGATTTTGGAGAGGGCTGTCCTTCAGTGTATACCCAGCCAACCATGTTGCCAGAGGTTGAAATACTTTTAAAAACTTTTCTTGGACTTTTGTTTAGAGCCATTTAAAACACGCACATGGGGTGGGGGGACTGGGGTTGTGGCTCAGTGGTAGAGCACCTGCCTAGCACATGCAAGGCCCTGGGTTCGATCCTCAGCACCACATAAAAATAAATAAAATAAAGGTATTGTGTCCAACTACAACTAAAAAATAAAATATTTAAAAAATAAATAAATAAAACACACACATGTGCGCATGCACACATGCAGTCAGCCTGCCCCTCCTTTTCTAAGTGCTTCATTTTGGAATGAAAGGGCATCCTTACCCCTTTGTTTGTTTACCTTATTAGTCTCTAAATGACTTCAGGCTTTTCCCCAAAGTCTAATCTACTCCCCAAGAAGGGAAATTGGCCAGTCTTTTTTTAAAATATTTTTTAAGTTGTATATGGACACAATTCCTTTATTTATTTTTATGTGGTGCTGAGGATAAAACCCAGTGCCTCACAAGTGCTAGGCAAGTGCTGTACTACTGAGCTATAACTCCAGCCCCCAAATTGGCCACTCTTAAGGATGTGCTAGAGACTGTGATTCAGACTCTGGGGAAAATCCCCAAGAAGCGCTTGGAACAGACTTCCAGCCTCCCTGTGACTGTTTTGATGTGACAACAGTCAACTGGAGGAGGAAGTCCTGGAATGTTTATTAAGTGGCCAGTCACCATTCTTGGCGGCATGCCTCCTGGTATAATGGGGTTCCATTCCACAGCCTTTGATGTGCAAATGAGAGGTAAAATAACACCCGTCATGGAATCTAATGTACCTGAACCAACAGCCCTGGGATGTTCTCCTAAAGGCTCCCAAAAGTCCTAGAGGCCCTGTTCTGGATTCACAGCAACCAAGGAGCCACAGAAAATCCTGGAGGGCCTGCCTTGAGAAGCCATCATCTAACTATTGGCAAGCTGGGCCCTCAAATGGTGGGGAGATGCACACAAGCCCTGCAGCTGGGGACAGGGGCTAGGTCTCCTGATACTCTGCAGAATGGTGCTTTCCTTACTTGCAGGCATGGGTCAAAGGTCTGGTAGGGCTGCTGAGGGATATCTATCTCTGGGGAGCCTCAGGACAGGGGGAGACTCCCTCCATCACTGTGTGAGTCTGGGTGAGAGATGTCTCAGGGAGGACTAGCAAGGCAGGTGTCAAGCTTCACTGTCTGAGCTGCTAGGAACCCTGGTAGGGTGGCAAGAGGACAACACTATTTTTTGATGTATCATGGCATTCCCAGGAGCCTGGCTGAGACAAAGATCAGGGTAGCAACCTTCCTGTTGTTGGCCTGATGGTGAAAGCAGGGGAGGAAAGCAGGGGAAAAGGTGGGGAGAGTGGGAAGGGATACCCTGCTTCACTCCAGGCCCTCTCACAGCACTCAGGAGCCCTCTTTCTAAAGAGAGGAACGCTTGTCCCTGTTGCCAGAAAGCCAGTCTAAAAGGTCAGCTTCTGGCCTTCTCTGCTTTCCCTCTGTGCTTTTCCTGGGGAGGGGCAGGGCAGCGTGTGTCTGTGTCAGGGATGATAAACACAGAAGTCAAAGAACACAAGAGCTGTGTGTACCCTCCCGAGGCCCAGAGCCTAGGGATCAGTCTCAGCCTGGGTGAGGGCCTGAGGCATGCGGCTCTATCCCTTGGACCTGCTACTCCACTCTTATGGCACAAACCAGGCAGCATGCTCAAGAGCTTGGGGTAGTATATGCTCCAAAGGAGAGAGCAGAGTCTGTCCCCTGTGAGCCATGGCCACTAGTGTCCCTGTCTATAAAGCAGGAATGAAGATGGCAAAAAATAGAAATGACTAGATGCCGAGCAGTAAGTTTGTGCCACATGTGAGACTAAACAACCCAAGGACGAAGTGCTACTGGCAGCCCCACTTGATAGGCAAGAATACTGAGGCTTAGAAGAGCTGTCACCTGCCCGTGGCTATCTAGTCAGAAGTAATGGAGCTGACTTGAACCCATGTCTTTAGGTTTCCGCAGCTTTGCTTGTAGTCATGTGACAATCCTCTAATTCACTTTAAAGAGCTTTCCTGATCTCCAAATAAGATAATATCCCTGCAAGTGCCTGGCCAACTTTTCAGTGCTGGGCAGATGTTAGCCATGACTTACTGATGATTCCCACGTGGTGTTTTAGCTCCCTGATGAGCTGGTCAGGCCCCTGGAGTGCTGCACAAAGCAGCCAGCAGATCTCCTTAAGCACTGGTTGGACTGGACTAAACTGGAGTTGGGAGGGATTACTTGCTAGGCCCCAGGGGACTTTGTGGAGTCCTGATAGTGAGAAGAAGCAAAGCTGGGGCTCAGGGTAACCTGGGGAAAATGGAGGGCAGCAGCAGGGGCCAGGAGGAGAGGCCAGACTTACCCAACATTGAGGACCTTGGGTCTCTGTAACCCAGAGCCCTCTAGCCGGAAGACAACATTGGTGAGGGTGACAGGCAGTGGGTTCTTGAAGACAATCTGTACTTCACACTCCTGACCAACTACCGCTGCTCCCAGTAACTGAGAAAAACAGAGGCCCATATCATATCAGAGACCCTGACCAAACACACAGAGTCTATATGCTACACCCCAGTGAAAAGACCCTTAGAATCAAAACTTCCCCATAAGTCCTATGTTTCTGTCCTGAGAGAAGGCTCCCCAAAAGTCAGAGAGGAAACTTCCAACCCACTCTACAGCCAAGGCTATCACAGAGTCAGAGATATGAGTTCCCCTTTCATAGACAAGGAAACTGAGGGAGGCCCAGGAGACCAGAGCTGGTCCTTAACATTTTTCTCCTAGACAGACTCATTAGGCCAGCCTGTTCCTGGCTCAGCGCTCTCCCCTCTTCTCCTTCAGTTTCCTTTAACCCCATGCCACCACTCCCGGATCACATCTCATGCCCCCCAAAACTGCACTCACTGTGAGGGAGAGGTCTGGGGTACGCAAACGGAAGGTGTGCTGCTTGGCCAGGACCTGCCCACTCTCCTTGACATGGCCAGAGACATTGAGCAGCATGGCCCCTTGGTCCACAAGGTGGGGCCGGTATTCCTTGTAGGCCACAGGCATGGTCACACGTTCCGCTGGGGAGGGTATGCACAGGTCACTAAGGCGTGACTCTCCAGATGTGGCCTTCCCAGAGGTGTACCCCCTTGCTCTGGGTCTCTGTGTCTATAGCCCCTGGTGTTTGGCTATCTAGGGGGCAGGGCTGGGTAAGGAGCACTTACAGGCTCCTGGTGCCAGTGCTACTTCCTTCTTGGACTCTTTGAAGGTAGACCCGGTGACACCAGTGTAGTAGGTGACAGAGAGGTAGAGGTGCAGCTTCACAGTGCGGCGGCTACTGCCACGATTGGTCAGCACCACGGAGACTGTCAGGTCCTGCCCCATCACTGCATCCTGTGCTTCCACCTGCATGGCCACATCCTCAGCAGAGTCCCGGGTGGCATATACATTGGGTTTGCTGCCATGGGCAGCCGCTGTCTCCACTGCCTTCCGCTCTGCTTCTGATCCTAGGGGTTAAGGGTCAAGGGTGAGATGCAGCTTTGGCCTGGGTGGTGAGCGCTCAGTAGAACACTTGGCATGGAGCTGACTGTCTGTGGGGAATGGTACCTTCTGGGTGCTTATAGATGTGGGTGATGTCCTCCCGCATGTTGGAGCCGATGGCCTTTGTGACAATGAGCGTGCCAATGGCTTTTTCTTCCACATACACAATCTTAAAGCTGCCATCATCCTGCCGCTGCCAATATACCTTGTCACTGTTCACCTGTTGCAGAGTGAGGGCATGAGCAGGACTGAGTGAGCCAGAATGTCTGAGGGGAGGCCTGACCCCAAGTGCCTTCTATCAGTTCCAGGGGCTGCAGGGCAGGGTTAAGTCTGAAAAGTGGAAGCTTCTTGGGAGAGCCCAACTGGGAGACTTCCCAAGCTGAGCCAGACAAGGCTAGAGAGTAGGGAAGAAGCTGGCCTGGGAGGCTCCATGCAGTACATTCGGACATTAATAACAGTAATCCCTTGCACTTGTTCACTGGCTTTACAACTTAGGAAGCAGTTTCATACTCATTATCTCTTTTGATCCTGAGCACAGGAAGTAAGGTAGCCATTATTATGTCCTTTTTACAGCTGAGGAAACTAAGACTCTAGAATGAGTGACTTGCCCAAGGTCACACAGCTAGTTAGTCAACGGCAAAGTCAGGACCAGAGAATCCAGGACTGAAGCCAATGCTCTGATCACTCTGGACTGCCTGAGGAGGCACCTGGAACCTCACTCTCACCTCAGCAAAAATGAAGGGTGTGTCGTACTTCATGTAGACTAAGCCATTTTTGATGGACTCCACAGAGCAGGGGCCACAGCAGAAGATGCCTAGGGAATCAGATAGGACAGAAGTGAGGGATCCAAGGAAGCCAAGAGGGACCCTCAGACCCTGAGCAGAGGCCACACACAATTCCTTTGCCCCCCACCCAGCAAAGTCCAGTACCCCCGGCTGGTAGCCTCTGGAAGGGGCCAAAAATCCTCACCAAATACTCAGGGCCAGTGAACACCCAGTCTAACCAAGGGAGGGACAACAAAGAAGACAGCAGCCAGTCAGCTTTCCTCAGCCCAGGCTGCTCTGTGGGAAGATGGAGGTTGGGGGCAAGCCTGTGGACAGCCTGCCTTCACAGCCAGGTCATCAGCACCCTCTCTGGGCTGGCTGAAACAATGCCCATTATCTGTGATGCCCAGAGGACAGGGCAATCTCCCTATCCTCCATCCCAGAGCCATGGTGACTCTTCTGGGAAAGTGATGACACCACCATCGCCATTCCAGAAAGATCCAGAACAACACCTCAGCTCTGCAGTCCACTCTGCTCATTACTGGAAAGTGGTGTAGTGGGGGAACATGTGGGGGAAAAAAAGAGTCTGTCCTTATCATACTTAAGAGGGTTTCCTAGAGGATGTGGGTTGGCAGCAGGAGGCCCAGTAGGAGAAGGCCAACAGGAAGTGAGAGCATCTAACAGGAAATAATCTTAACAACACCTAACACTGTTGGCCTCCTTTTACAGATGGGGAAACAGGCTCAGCAAGGTAAAGTAGATGCCAGGATCTCATAAGACAGCTGGAAGGAGCTAATAATTTATTGAGTGGCTACTGTGTTCAAATGTTCTAGGTATGCTGCTAGTCCTCTTGGATTCATTATTTCTCACTGAATCCTCCCAGCTACCCTCTATGATATACACTATCCCCATATTATACACAGAAACATGGAAGCCCAAAGATGCAAGATTCTCACTCACCTGCCCAAGATCACTTATCTGAGAAGTGATCAAGGAGGAATCAAGCCCTGGCCTGGCTGGCCCCAGAGTCCCCACCACTTCTCAGAGCAGGGCCAGAACTCAGGTTTGCCAGTGCCTGAGTTCTGGCTCCAGCATCGTGGGCACCACTGTATTGCTAAACATTGGAGGTACCATTTTCATAGATGATTGAGAGGGAGGGATCTTGGAGGGGACCAGAGAAAGAAGATAGGCCAGGCAAAGGCTATCTGACCCAGGCAAGGGAGAGTCTGGAAGGAAGAAACTGGAGGGGCAGACCAGGTTTCCTGGGCTGGAATTCCAAGGTTGGAAGTGGGTGGGGATCTGTTTGTGCAATAGGTCTCATTTTTGCAGAGGAAAGGCTGATAGGTTTTGTGATCCCAGGCTGTATCTTAGGGCTGGGTTATAGGGGCTGTTTTCTTTGAATCTATCTGAGTCTTATTTGTTCATCCTGTACATAAAGCTTATACTGAATAATGGAGCAAACAGAGAGGAACTTGGAGAAAGTGAGAGTGTGTGTCAATGAGAGTGAGTCGGGGACTGCATGTGCTCTCCTGGTAAGCTAGTGTCCTGTACCCTCAAAGTCCTTCACCTCTGTGGGCCACAGTTTCCCACATGTCTCACAGGGCTTGGAGTGAATCCTAAACCTAGGTGATCTTCAGAATCATCATGGAAACTTTCAAAAATATATATTTTTATATAGATAGTGGGCATTGTTTCAGCTACTCCAGCTGGGGCTGGGGTTGTGGTTCAGTGGTGGAGCACTTGCCTAGCACATGTGAGGCACTAGGTTCACTCCTCAGCACCACATAAAAATAAATAAATAAAATAAAGATCCAATAGAGGATTTAAAATATATATATAAAATATATTTATATGCATATAAATATATTTATATATTTCAGTTCATATGTTTGTATAAAATATATTTATTTATATGGAATTTATATATTTATATATGTATGTGTGTGTGTGTGTATATATATATATATATATATATATATATATATATATTAAATTATATATAAAAGGGTCTTTTAACTATCTCCCAGATATGTAAGTGAGAAAAGCAAGCAAGAATAGTGGACTTGCCTGGGGAGGGAAACCTCACACTGACAACTCTTGAATCTTTTAGCTTTTGAGCCATCTGAGTATATTAGTCATTATAAATAAATAAAATTAAACATTATAAATAAAACTAGCCATTATAAATAATTACATAAAAAGATGAAAATAAACCAACAGTTGCATGGCGATTCAGTTGATAAACCCATTTAAAGAACTTTGAGGCTGAAGATCTTGGTTCTCAGGCTGAGTCCCAGACTGACACTTAGAGTTTGTCACCCAGGTGGAGTGGGAGGGAGGGAACCAGGATGGGGTCTGAGAGCCAGGGAAGGCCTGCCTTACCACTGCTGGTCTCCTGGGGTGTAGCATCCACAACCTGCCACCCATCAAATCCTGAGGGTAGATCTGGCCTCTTCATCCAGCAGTCATTCCACACATGGAAATTCCTGGGTAGTGGAGGAAGGGCTGGGTCTGAGACTCCAATGCAGGGCTCCCAGCTCCAGGCCTTGCCTGCCCCTCCACATCTCAGCCTCAGCAGATATAGGAGGTCAAGCCCCAGCCCCAGCCTCACCAAACAGAATCATGGTTCAGATGCTCAAGTGGCTTCATGTTCTCATCAAAGTAGATGTCCATAGTGAGGGACGTGTCTGTGTCATGTGCAGAGTTGAAGTTGGTGACAGTGCGGGTAGCTAGACCCAGGCATCGCAATACTGTGGAGGAACCAAGGTTGAGATTCGGGGCAGAGGGTGGGGGGAAGGTAAGGCATCAGGTCATCAATATCAGGGGGAAAAGGACAACTGAGGTTGCCAAGCTGAAATTCACCACCATGGTCAGGGGTCACAGGGCCCAGGAACCTTTGGGCTATAGAGCATTTGGGGTTAGCGAAAGCCAGGGCACCTGCCTGGCTCAAACCCTGCATATGGCTTCTTTTTCCTCTCTCTTAGGCCTCTCTCTGTTGTTCACATAATTAATGATAATTAAGGCAGCTTATCATCTACCTTTGCCTTCACCCTATGCTGTAGTAGCCATGACTGGGTTGGGCTAGATGAAGATGGAGACTAGCTTCCCTCCCTCCTCCTTGTAGGACCCAAGTCACTCCTGTCCTGATCCCTTCACTACCTGTGGTGGTCACACCAGCAAAGACCCAGCACTGGCCATAGGGGACAGAATAGCCAGTGCGTAGGTAGCTAAGCAGGATCTCCACGCTGCCCACCCACGCTGAAGGGTTGGTGCCTCGAGAGTAATCGCCAGACCAGTTCCCAATCAGGACTCCATTGTCATCCAGGGAGTTCACCTGCCCAAGACAAGATGGGGTGGGGCTGAGTTGGGGGAGGTGCTCAGGACCTGGCTGGGTCCCCAGCCCAGCCCCTGACCCTGCAACCACCCCTCACCCCTAAATGCCTCAAGACCTAGACATTAGCCTGAGCCCCACCTATCCCTTCCCTGAACTATCTATACCCCCTCCTATCCTGTTCTGACACAGGAATGTGAATCCTGGGTGTGCCAAGTTGTGGGTTTGGCCCTACATTACACAGGAGTTGGGACAGGAGCCAAGGAAGGGTGTAGTGGGAGCAAGCAAGGGAGAGAAGAAGAGGGAGACCCCCTTCCTGCAATACCCTTTGCAAAGGCAGGGACATTCCTGAGGATAGTGAAGGAATCCAGCAAGGGTAGGACCCTGGGCAGGGTGCAGAAAGGCAGTAGGAAGACACAGTGTAAGACTGAGAGATATGAGGGTGCTCACCATGGCAGAGATGACCCTGGAGACACTGACTGGATCCCCACGACCTCCATATGGCATTCCCCGCCGATCCAGGATGTACAGGCAGGCATCAAGCACCCCGTGGTCAAACTGGTAGGAGGGAGGGCAGAGTTGGCTACAGATCACTCTGGAGACATTCTGACACTGGGCCAGGACCCTTCTCCACCTGCCTCCCCTCATTGCAGGTGACCCTAACCAGTCATACCTGACCATAGTTCCAGGTCCGCTCACCGATCTGTGCTTCAGTTCCATAGTAAATTCTCCCAGATTCATTAAGCACATACTCCTGCCGCCAGTCCTCATGGTCCACATATACAATGTCCTCTGTGTCCCCAGAAAACACACACTTTAATCCCTATACTCTCTCTCTGGGCCCTACCTGCCCCTTGGCCAAGTCTGCAGATCTCGTGACCATAGAAGAACAGAGTATAACTCTAGCCTGACAGAACTGCTCTCAGGAAGGACAGAAGGACCACAACACAGATGGTAGGAGAAGGTTGGTCCTAGCCAGGGTCTTCCTCAATAGAGGTAAGACAGGTCATATTTCTATACTGGGCGTAGTTCCCCTCCACAGACAATGGGAGGCTGACTTTTTCTGTGGCCAGGTACCCAGGCATCCACTCAGATCCTAGAAAAGGAAGCCCTGGCCTGCCTTTCCCTCCTGCCGACCTCTGCTTCTATCCCCAACTGGCTTACCTGGGCACCAGGGATTGAAGAGGATGTAGATCTCGTTGTGGGGGTCAAAGGGTAACTGGAATTCCCCAGCCTCTGAGCGTGTGCGGACAGTGAATTGAAATTTGCCGATGATGGCATTGGGGGAGGTGTGAACTCGAAGATTCAGATTCTGCCCACTGGCCTTCATCACCTGGGCCTTCCAGCCCCCACTGCCCCCCTTGCCTACTGGGATGATCACGTGGGTACCCTTGCCAACCTCAGGGTTGTTACCTAGAATGGGAAAATTAGCAATTAGCTGGTAAGGCCTTGCTTAGACTTCTCCCAGCCCCACCCAAAATGTCTATGAGCCAGTGTGTATATATGAGTGTCCCTGAGTTGGGTCATTCTGTGACAATCTCCCTCAAAGTAGCTGTGTCCGCCCGATGATTGCCTGCGAGTTAGGGCAGAGCCCTAGTCCAACATCCCAAACCTGTTCCCCTGACATTGAACTTAGAGATAGGGAGGGGAGGCCAGGGCTATTGTTACCCTCTTCCTGCCTGACAATCCCAGTGCCTGGGCTGGAGGAGCAGAGCCACACTGGCTGATGCAAATCCCCCTATCCTGTAGGAAAGGGCAGTCCACATACCAAAGGCCAGCCCTACTTGCTCCCCAGAGCTGCAGCTCCCAGAGCCCAGGGCATCCCTGATGGAGGTGGTAGGGGTATCTGGGAAATTAGAGGCTGGGTGGGCAAGGTTGGGCTCTAATCAGAGGGTAAGAAGAGTCGCCCGCCCCCGGTAGCTGCATAATCACTAGCCTGGGCAGTCAACGGTCACCAAGCAACGCGGTGAGAGAGGCACCTGCCCTGGGTCATGGGACAGAAATATACAGAGAGAGTCAGGGTTGGACAGAGAGATTGAGAGATACAGATAGATACAGTGTGTTTGTGTGGGGGAGAACCAACCACACTCTGTAGAATGAGCAGACCCAGAAAGAAGGGCACACTGAGGCTGACTCCAGAAAGGAAGTATTGTGAAACAGATACCCTGGAGGCCTGAGGAGAGAAAACTTGGGAAAACTTAAAACACCAAGACCCTCCCCAAGAAGTCATGTATACATGACATTTGCATATGCCTTATCTGGCAGGGGTGAGGGGTGATAGGCAGGAGCCTAAAGATCTCTCTGATCTGATACCAGCCTCTCCTCCAACAAATCTAGGGCCTTCGCCCTTCCATCCAGGCCACACTCACCAATGAACAGCTCAAGGGCAATGCGATCAGAGGACTCATAGCTCCGGTTCAGGAAAAGGACCACATGGAAAGGCTGCCCACGGCGCACAATCAGTTCATCATACTCATACTCATCTGTGTGATGCTCTCTGCGGTTCTGGTCTGAGCGTGAGCTCAGCAAATCCACACCAGTCACCACCAGCATGCCCTCTGCAAGGCCACATATCTGGGTCAGTGAAGCCCCCCACAAGGAACCCAGAACTCCCTTATGCCCCTAGTGATGAGTCTCAGGTCCCATTAAGGCCTTTCAGCTCTCAGCCAAGATGAACAGCTGGCCTCACCTCGGATGGTGCCATCTCCAGCTGCGTTTATACCACTGCCGCGGGAGTCAGGTCTTCGGTCTCGAGAGCTAGACCCTCGACTTCTGGAGCCAGACCCTCGACTTCTGGAGCCAGAGGGCTCAGGCCCCCAGTCATCATCTCCCCTATTCCTGCGTGAGCAGCAGCCACAGCAGCGAGCCCAGAAGGACCGGGCTCTTCCTCCTCTAGAGCGTCTGTCTGGCTCTGGCTCTGGCTCTGGCTCTGGCGAAGGTGTGGTAGGGGGTTGCAAGGGGTTCCCGCCCCAACGGCCCACGTCTGAGCGAGGACCATCCATCGTGCCTGTGAAGAAGAGGCAGGGGAGGCTCTGATCACTCACTCAGAGCTGTACCTAGCTAGTCCACTCAGAAACCCTTCTCCAGTGAGTTGATTCAGTCATCCCAACCAGAGGACTGAAACAATTTGACTTTGACCCAGAAATTCCCCTAGACCCGTCTGACACCCTCCCCCAAAACTCCATTCAGACACCCCAAGAAAACTTCCCATAATGCAGAGAAAAGCCTTCCCCATCTCCTTATTCACACCCACCAAACCACATCCAAAAGATGGATGCCCAAAGGAAAAACCCACTCAAGGGCCCATCTGAGGAAATGGACACAGTTCCTTGAATGAACACCTGTCACAGCCTCAAGACGCATCCCCACAGACCAGTGCACCTCAGTGTCCCTGGGCCTGGTCCCTCCACCTGCTGGCTTCTCAGTCTAGAGGGCCACGACGCGGACAGCCTCTAGAACCCATTTCTTTGCAGAAAGCTCCCCACTCAAGGCTCCCCATAAGACCGGCGGGTGGCATGGGGGACCTGGGGTCCTTGGCATTCCTCACGTTGGGGCAAACCCTACATGGGGCTGCCAGGAGGGCCAGGGCACAGGAGGTGCCGGGAGCCGGCGCTGGGTCCAGCGAAAGCTGCTTCTCCAGCCCAGCGGACAGGTACCCGCTGGCCGGCACTCCTCCTTTCTGGGGCTGGACCTGTGCGCGTGTGGCCCCTAGAAAGCGCAGACTGCTGAGGCTCAGCACCACGATGACTGTCGGAGCCCCTCACCTGGCAGCGATGTTGGCGACGGCAGTATTGAGTCCCAGGACCCGGGCGGGAACAGGTCGGGACTGATGGCACGGGCGCACGGGCTGGACGCCGCTGCGCGAATAGAAGGTGTGGGGCAGGCGGGGTAAGTGGTTTATGAGGGGAGGGAGGGCGGGGCCGAGCTGCTAGGAAGAAGGGGAAGAGTGGTTGCTCCATCCCTGGGGGTGGGGTGGGGGGAAGAGGCCTGGCCTCTGGGGGCTGTCTCAGGGAGGTAGGGGCGGAAAATGGATACCGGCCACACCCCTTTCCCCTTTCTAGGAACCAGGACGACGCTAGCGAAGGGGCGGGGTCCGGGTATGTCAGGACCAAGACTGGAATGAAAAGGTAAGACTTTGGTGGGACTATCGGTGTGAGGGACCCCACAACAGGCTTGTTCTTGCCAGACAGGGTGGGTAAAGAGTGCTGGGGCAGGGAGACCCTTCTACCCACAGCCATGTCTGGCTGACCTCATGTTCCCAAGCTGAGGATGCCTACCTCTACTCCTGCAGACCCCTGCTGCCAAGCTCTTTTGCAGCCTAGGCCAGGCTCAGCCTTGTGAAACTGGCTCATGGGTCTGGTCCTGGAATTCATTCTGCCTAGGGAGGTTCCAGCATTCTGGGCTGCAGACTGGTGACATCAACAGCCAGGCCCTCAGACTGGCTCCACCAGCCAGCCCCTGACCTGCCTGCTTTACCAGATCTTCTGACCGCCACCCCCCATGTCTCTCCTTCCTCCAGCTGCTCCACAGTTCCCAATGAGTGAGCTGCCTCTCAGCATCTTGTGTCTCCCGTTTGGGACTGGGGTTGGGGGTCAGAGTAGGAACAATCTCTTATTTTCTCCTCTCAGCCTGGAGGTTTAGGCCTTTACATTCAGGCCTGGGTGGAAACTGAGGCCCCTCCCCAGGCTACAATATTCCTTTTTCTCCTGGGAGGAGTGTCTGGTCAGCTGGAGTTGAAAATTCTTCCTCTTCTTCATCCTGGAATTCTTCCTGGGAATCCAGACCAACCGGCTCCAGGCACCTACCTGTGTGCTTCCTAGCTCCACCCCTGGCTCTGAGAGAAACACCTGAGATGCCAGGGAGACAACCTCAAGGCAGACGCACTAGGCATCTTCAGGGAGGCTCTCCTTGGGTCCTACTCTCATGCTCAGCAGCTAGGAGTCCCTTCTCTTCAACCCAGTGGTGTTCCAGCTCAGTCTATGAGCCACTGAACAGAAGATAATGAAAACAGGGTTGCCAAAAAAGACAAGGAAACAGACTTGAGGAGAGGGTGCTGATGTACCAGGAAGGGAGA
This sequence comes from Urocitellus parryii, assembly GCF_045843805.1. NCBI lineage: Eukaryota > Metazoa > Chordata > Mammalia > Rodentia > Sciuridae > Urocitellus > Urocitellus parryii. The sequence continues at coordinate 37,239,273 of NC_135536.1, forward strand.
ACTGGGGACAGAGACTCCAGTGGGAGGGGAGCCCCACACCGACTTTCTTGTCCAACGGCAAGCCCCAGCACCTGGCAAGGGTCTGTGGCACCTTCTAACTCTCAGCACATACACTGGTGGAAATAAAAATCCCAGGCAGTGTGAGGCAGGTCAGCCAAAGGGCTTCATCTTGGGGCTGTCTGAATACCACTTATGGTACAGGAAGGGGTGAGGCCCTGTATGGCTTGATGTGTGTGAGCACATGTGGGCCCAGGCAGATCCCAGAGAACCAGGAAAATGCCTTTGTCACACTCTCCCTTGTTTCAATCAATCTTTCTCTTTCTCTACCCAGCCAGGTTTGACTGGGTGCCCTAACCCTGAGCCACTCCCCCTCTCCTCCTTCCTGGAGGCTTGGTGCCTCAGGGTTTTCAGTCCGGACAAGGTGTAGGGGACCGGAAGAGGGAAAACCACAGAAACAGACACTCAGTTCAGTATCTCAGTCAGCTGAGGCCAAGACTTTGCCCACCCATTTCATGTACGTTTTTCATTTAATATTGATATAGAAAAAACCAGGCTGGTAGAAGACTTTGGCTCCAGCACCTCAGAGCTCAGCAACTTTGGGCAAGTCTTAACAGCAGTTTCCTCATTAGTACAAATGGGTATAATCACCCTCACCCCTGAGAGTTTGTGAGGATCAAATGGGATCAAGTATTTCTAAAAGGTTTTTCAACTGTGAGACACTGTTCATGGGGACCGATACTATTGCTACAACAGGGTGGAAAAAGGGAATTCTGACTTGCTCCTCCTGGAACATGGAACACTGGAGACTTCTCAGTTGAGGTGAATGAGAGCCAGGGAAGAGAGGAGAGCATCTGAAAGGGGCAGGTGTCATGGGGGAAAATTATGATCTCTTCCAGCTAGAGAGACATTTTTCCCTCTTGGTATCAGGGATTGAATTCAGGGGTGCTTAACCACTGAGCCACATCCCCAGCCCTTTAAAAATATTTTAATTAGAGACAGAGTCTTGCCAAATTTCTCAGGCCTCACTAAGTTGCTGAGACTAACTTTGAACTACGATCCTCCTGCCTCAGCCTCCCAAGCAACTGGGAATACAGGTGTGTGCCACCATGCCCAGCCAGTTAGAGAGACTTACAGTTGTTTTGTGGTTTTCCCAGTTCCTATCCCAATCTGGAACCTAGGCCCAAACCCAATTACAAAACCAGAAGATAAGCTTAAATCCAGACCTGTCTTCTGTGCCCAACACTGGTTTTGCTTCTCTGTAACAGGGAATAACAGTGTAGATCATTAAACGAGAGCAGACACACCCCAAGTCTCTTCCTTTTCTTTTTCCGGAATATGTGGCAGTAGTAATGATAGTAGTAACACAGAAGCGGCAGTGACAGCAGCTCAGCAGCCTGAAGGGGCCTCTCCATTCTTTATTCAGTCCCAATAAGTTAAAGGGCAAAGGTGTAGGGCAGGGCCTCTTAGGTGAGGATGCTGCTAACTGAAGGCAGCAATTCAGACAGGTGCTCCAAGACGCCCCCCTCTTCGCATAGTGGGTTGCCCTCCAAGTTGAGAAGGACTAGCCTGGGGCAGGAGGCAAGAGGCTGGAGTGCTGCAGGTTGCTGGAGGCCTTGGGTGGAAAGTCAAGGAAAGTTCAGCAGGTTTCCCCAGATCTGTCTACTACTTGGCACCCTTGAGAGCTGGTGACTGCTGCCTGGAAGCCTGTTTGATGGGAATGTCCCATGGAGGGAGTAAGGCTCAAGGCAGGGCTGCAAACACCTGCCCACAGTGGCTGGGCAGGAAGCACATGAAGCTGGCTGGGGGTGGTTCCAGAGCAGTGGTGGAGACTATGGCAAAGAAGAAAACTAACCTGATACAAAGAGGCATTCACTGTTCAGCAATGACCAAGTGCTGCCAAGTGGAAATAAGGTCAAAGGTTGCTCTAACTTCCAATTTTTAAAAGAGGAGTCAGTCTTAGATTTTTTTAAAAATATGCAATTTCCTGGTTTTTATAACACTGTGTGGTCCCCAGGAACCATCTTCAGGTTGCCCGTTTGTGAACTCTGGTTTGAGGAAGTCACCCTCTGCAAAACTCCACTGATGCAAGTTAATGATAGCTCCAGACACCTCCAGGCTATCATCTCCCCTCAGCTCACACTGCCAGAGCCCCTGTCTCCCGCCCTGTCTCAGGATGGTACTCTGTCTATGTCTGCGGTCTGTCCCTCCACAGTGTCCTCCTTACTCTACACTGTCAGCAAGGGAGCCAAAAGGATACGGTTGTTGCACAGTAAAAGTTCCTGCAGCCGGGGCAAGTTGGTAATGCCATCCAGGGACTCTATGGCGTTATCGTTTGCCTGCAGCACCTGGGGAGCAGGAAGGCACAAGATTGAGTGGGCAGTTGTCAGCCTGGGGTTGGCACAAGCAATACAAGAGCCCAGGGTGATCAGCTTACAGTACATGGAAGGGTTCATGAGGTCAGGCTGGGTGATAGACTGGGGGAGGGCAACTGATCACCTGTAGGGACGGGGAGTTCCTGGACATCTCTGTAGCACAGGCAGACTTCTGAGTTGGAGGAATGGAAAAAGGACCACACAGAATAGCAAGGGAAGAATGAATGTTTTACCTCAAGGCAACGCAGAGCAGCCAGGGCAGGGGGCAGGGTTCGGAGACGATTATGTGACAGGTCAAGATGGGTGACCAAAAGCAGCTGTTCCAGATGGCAGAGCACTGTCAGATCCTAGGAGTGTGAGGGGGATGAGATACCCAGCAAGACTGGGGGGAGGATCCTCAGCTTCTTGCCCTCTGTGCCCTACACAGGCCCCTGGGGAAGTTGCTGAGGAGAGGATGATAGCATGTGGGAAGGTTGCCTTGCAGCCTGTGGCAGCACATGCTACATGTCAGGGACATGCAACAGACAGTGAGTACTAAGGGTGGGGTGGCCAGTGGGAGTGAATGGAAGAGGAAGACTAAAGTGTGGAAGGGACAGAGGACAGTGAGGGTGCCAGGGTGACTGCTGAGTCAGCAAGAGGGGCTTGTCAAGAGGAGAGGTAGGCTTCAGGGATGTTATAGGAAGACTGGTAAGGACTAGAAAAGGGAAAGTGGAGCCTAGAAACCTCTAGAAACCATTTGAACTTTTATGTTCTAGGGTCTGCTTCAGGGTGAGAAGCACGGGATACATGGCAGGGGTGGGTCAAGGGTCACTCTGGAGGCAGAATGATTTGACCAGTCTGGTAGAAGGAGCAGCATGAGGCCCTGGTAACTCAGGATTTGAAACTGGGAGGCATGAAGAAAATAGGCCAAGTGACAGAAAGCATGGACTCAAGGAAAAGGCTAGAAGGATGATGGATTCAATCTGGGTAGGAAGATATATCCAGAATATGGTGAGGCCAGTGGGCAGGGGCCTAGCAGAGGGCACAAACAGCAGCACACACCTTGTGAGCCAGGTGTAGCACACGCACATCGGCATACTCCATCTTGAGCACACTGTTCTCTAGCAAGAATTTGCTGCGCAGGTCGTCCAGGTAGGCTGCTCGCATAGGGTCTACAGCCTGGAGGAAATGCAGCAGGCAGGTAAGTAAGTCAGCTGCTTTCCTCCTGCTTACTGGTCTTCCCCTGGCCAGTTCCCCCAGGCCCAACTTGCCTTGAGGGTTTGGAAGTACTGTAGTGTCTCCTTCTCATACAAGAGGGGGTCCAGTGCCCGCATCAGCAGAATGATGGTAAGCAGGCACCCTGAGGAAAGGTCAGAGAAATGGAGGAGTTCTTCTGGATCCTCCTCTGTTCCCATCCTCTTGAGACCATTCCTGCTTTCCCCAGGGGGCTTCCTTAGATGGGTTCTGGGGAACAGACTCTCAGGGAATGTGCCTCACATTTATTCTCAGGCTCCAGCTCCTGCAGCTCCTTACAGGATTTGAGCTCAGACTGTAGCACTGTGGACTTCTCCACTGACAGCTCACACCTGAGGGTGGGCAGGGTGGGAAAGGGATGATACCCATAGTCCTGGGATACGGGTCATCCCCAGCATTCAGTCTGAGAACATCTCCCCCAGGCCCAAGACTTTTGCCCCAACAGCCTGATGCCCAGAGCCCAGAACCCCTATCCTATCTGTGTGCTTTCAGGTCATCACCTAAACAGTTGCTCATCAGTGGCTGAGTCCCGGCACCAGCCCTCCTGGCGGCCTGAAGGAAAGGGGAGTTAGCAGAAGATACCCATGAGAGGAGGAGAGGGGTGAGGACTGCTGAAAGGGGCAGGGCTGCAGGTTGCATTACCTTTTAAAAGCACACACTCCTTCTGAGCATCGCCTGCTGTCCAAATGACACGAAATGTATGTTGGGGCAACTGGTCATTGAGGGAGGCAGTGGGCAGGTCACAGAGCTGAGAGCATTGGGTCAAGGAAATGCCCTAGCCTTACCACTTTTCAGATTATCCCACCCAGCTGTCTCCCAAGTCCTCATTTCTTCCCCACCAATCCTGGGATACCCAGACGTGGCTGGGTCGGTTCCTGCCATCTGGGGTCCTCCACTCCACAATCAGGGGTGACTCATCAACCATGAGTAGCAAGGTCTCTGTACTGGAGCCTACCTGGCACAAGGGACAAAAAAAAAGACCCATCAGCCCCAACAGCACCAGGCTCATAATCCCTTGATATTCTCTAGCAAAAGTCACAAGACTCACTAGGAGGGGCCGAGAGAAGGACACAGTCAGGCAGGCCTCATCTCGGCTCACATGCAGGCAGTGCAGCGCATCCTGGGGGTCAGCTGGGGAGAGACAGCTTCAGGTCTCCATAATCTTATTCCATTCCTTCCAAACCCAAACACTCAGTCTCTTCCCCCATTGCTCACCTCGGCCCAGAAGCCAGCGGTGATAGAACCAAGCACTCTGGTCATTGGGGTCAGTGAAGAAGGCATTCTGCACCAGCTCCAGCTCTGTGGGGCCAGGGAGGCATGGAGCTGTGCTGAGTATGCTGGTGGGCTCCTGGCCACCGCACCAACCCACACACATCTTGAAACATCTCCAGTCCTGTCTCATATATGCCTTGGCCATCCATGGGGCTTCACATGTCAGTTTTATTTTCCCCTTTGGACACCTGAGCTCCTTACAGCCAGGAACTAAGTGTTATGCATCTCCAAAGACAGGCATGAAGTAGGTCCTCAATCACCCAAGTTTACTGAGGTACAGGAATAGGGCCAGGCAGGCATCAGGGCTGGAAGGGTAGCACTGCAGAATACTTGCCAGAATCCCCTGGCCTTGCTTACCTTTGAGCAGCACATCTTCAGGGAGGCGCCCCTGTGGGCCAGAGTCTGGCTGGGGGTGCAGCTGGGGCAAGAGGCAAGAGCGGTAATGCCAGGAGGAGTAGTTGGAGAAGTTTCGGGTGATGAGGCTGTCAGTGAAGGCTAGCTCCTCTGCAGGGGGCACAGATGCCTGTGCAGCCACAAATCGCCGATAATCCCAGCAGTGAACTAGAGGGGATGGTAGTGACAGCATATCTCAGGAGCAGGGTAAAGAGTAGTTATCTCACTGGTACCTCCAGTATTCCCTCAGAGACCCCTAGAAACACCTTGATGGATTCCACAGAGGATGCATTAGACTCCATCACCCTTTTTACCACCAGCAACTTCCCATTCCACTATGGGCCTTACTGAGGCGCCAATACCAGGATGTGAGGGTTGTGGGAACAGAATCTTTTGCACTTACAGTTCCGTTCATCGACTTCAAGAAAGCGGGCACATAATTCCAGTTCCCGGGCCCAGTTAGGCTCAGGCAGGCGGCCTAGCAGCCAGCAGCGGTGGTGCCAGGTGCCATAGGACTTAGGGTTCACACGTAGGCAGCTCTCCAGGAAGCCCAGTTCTGCCTTCACCAGAGCAGCCAACTCCTCAGGAGACCTACATGCAGAGGGAAAGGAAAATCAGGGCCCTCTAACACCCAATCTCAGCTTAACCCTCACTTTCTGCTTCCACTCCCTTCCCCCATCTCTAAACACACCACTGCCCCACTCCTCCTCCAACCCCTGACCCAGGCAGGAAAAGGTCAGGGTTAGGGAAATCTTCATGGGATCTTGAGCCCTGACATACTTCTGGGTCTCCAGCTGCTGGAACACCTCTCGTCGACAATTCCAGAGGGTAGCAAAGTCAGGATTGGCTCCCAGAATCTGGCTTGTCAGTTCCAGTACTGACTCATCTAGCTCTCCAGCCTGGCGCTGAGAAGACATGTTTCAGGGTCAGAGGTTCTCCAACCACAGGGCTAAATGATATAACTTGAAACTACAAAATATTCTGTAAATCCCACACTATACACCAGGTACTATGCAAAAAGCTTTGCAGGTATTCTCTCATTTAATCTACACAACTATTCTTGTGCAGTGGGTGCAATTATTAGCTCCACTTTACAGATGAGTAAATTGAGGCCCAAAGAGATTCAGCAAACTTGCCCAAGGTCACACTGTAAGCGATAGAACCTAGATTTGGATCCAGGCAGTTTGGCTCTAAAGCCCAGCTCTTGGCCTCTGTGAATGCTAAGGGGCCTCCTGGAGTCGGAGCCATCTCTGAGAACCCCACCTTCTGGAAGACAGCTTGGGTGGCTGACTGGTAGAGTTTCAGCTTTTGCTCCCTCTCTAGCCTTTTGGCCTCCGCCTGCTCTTCTGACGTCTTCACCTTCAGGCGCCCGTGCTACAGGGAAGGGAAGGTTGGAAGAATGCAGGTTGCCTTGCAGGGGCCGACCCAATAGAACCCCCTAATGGAGAGTCCAAAGTTCCTATGGGGCAAAGGAAGCAGAGTCTCACGGGACGAGGGCGTGGGCCCGAAGAGGTGAGGGGCTGGGCTCAGGGTTCTCACCATGGTGCCGGCTCAGCGTTCAGGGCAGGGGAGGGGTCCAGGGGTAGCACCGAAGTCTGGGGAGAGAGGTGTCAATCACGGGTCCCCGCCCCCAATAGCTCCGCCCTCAGGTGTCCGCCGGAAGCTGCACGCGGGATTGGGCGGAGACCCTCAGGGTGGTAAAGGACCTGGGCAAGCACTGTGCGTCCAGGAGGAGATCACCAGGACTGGGATCTCCACCCGCGCACCCCTTTCCACAGCCCGATCCACCGGGGCCGCAGCCCAAGTCGTGGCACCTGAGCACTTGGGACGACTGCACGCCTGCCCCACGGCTCCCAGGTACCCCCGCCCGCTGCGGGCGGACCCACCTGCGCTGGGAGGAGACGCTGGGGACCCGGAGCTGCGGCGCTGGCCACCGAGCCAGTACGGTGGCTAGAGCGGCGTCACTCCGCGGCTCACTAAGGCGCAGCGCCCTCTACAGGACCGGGTGGGTGCCCGTGGTGGAGAAGGCCAGATCGTGAGGCTCCTCTGAGGGCCCTAGTGTGTAAGAGTGCGCACGCGCGGCCACAGCGTACGTGTCAAGTGTGTTGGGACGGCTATTCCAGTTAGCGACTCAAACTTAAGTCTAGTTGAAGAGGTTTCTCCAACAACCGGAAACCCACACCCTTACAACTCCACTGACCGTAATTACTGTGGCTACACCGGCCACCTCCCAATTGTCAAATCTAACGGATGGGCAGGAAACTCCCTGACCTCTGACTGACACCACTCACTGCCTTCTTTATGTCTGATGCCCCTTTCCTGCTTCTTTACTTTTGCCTCTTTCTTTTTATCAGTTCAGTTTTTTGAAATGTTGGCGATATCTGGGTTCTCAGTGTTTTTCATTGCACACATTGTTCCAGGGTTAACACATCCAAGTCTTGTTCAACGAGGGATAAAGTTAGAGTTCCCCAGAGCTCTGTCCTTGGCCCACAGATTTTCTGACCCTACACTTTCTCTGGGTGACTTCATCAACTTTCATGGTTTTAATTACTACCTGTAAGGTGATGACACCCCAATTTTTATCTCCAGCCCAGATGTCTTATGAACCTTAATAATAAATGTATTCATGTATATTTATACATACATATTCAAAAGCCTATTGGATATCACCTGGGTGCCGCAGAGGTATCTCAAACTCTAGAAGTCAAAAGGTATCATTGTTCCCCATGTATCCTGTCAGGATATTGGCTTCATGTTTCCTATGGTAGACAATAATACTATTCCCTCCCCCATTTCTTTTTTAAAAAAAAAAAAAAAATATATATATATATATATATATATATATATATATATATATATATGTTGTAGATGGACACAATACCTTTATTTTATTTGTTTACTTTTATGTTGTGCCGGGCATCCAACCCAGTGCCTCACACATGCCAGGCAAGTGCTCTACCACTGAGCCACAATCCTCCCCCCTTCCCATTTCTTAATCTCTCTTGAATACTTACTTTCTCCATTCCTGCTGCCACTAGAACTGTTGAGTCTTTTTGTCATTTACCATCTCTGCCCTGTACCTTCTATTGTCAGTTCATCCTTTGTGCTGCTTGAACATTCTTTTTTAAATGGAGATTCAGTGTCACATTTCTGCCTAGCCCTCAGTGGCTCTTGACAGTTTCTAGGACAGAATTTTATTTATTTATTTATTTATTTAGGTACTGGGGATTGAACTCAGGGGCAGTTGACCACTGAGCTACATCCCCAGCCCAATTTTGTATTTTATTTAGAGACAGGGTCTCACTGAGTTGCTTAGTGCCTTGCTTTTGCTGAGGCTGTCTTTGAACTCACCATCCTCCTAGGTCAGCCTCCTGAGCTGCTGGGATTACAGGCATTTGCCACCATGCCTGGCTCCTTTTTAATATTTTATTTAGAGACAGAGACTCACCGAGTTGCTTAGGGCCTCACTAAATTGCTGATGCTAGCTTTGAACTCACAATCCTCCTGCCTCAGCCTCCTGAGCTGCTGGTTCAAGACAGAATTTGAATCTTTCAGCATAACCGGCATTTTGGCATTTAGCCCCTGACCCCATGTCCAACTGATTTAATCAGCTTTTGCATTCCTGACTATACCTGACAAGAACAACTTAGAGAAGGTACTTTATTTGGGTTGCATGGTTTCAGAGGTCTCAGTCCATAGATGGTCGACTCCATTGCTTAGGGCCCAAGATGAGGCAGCGAATCATGGGGGAAAGGCCCAGAGGAGGAGAGCTGCTCAGCTGCTCATGGAAGGGCCAGGAAGCAAAGGAAGGGACCTTAGAAAAGATGCACCCTTCCAGGGCACACCCCCACTGATCCAACTCCTCCAGCCATGCCTCACCTGCCTACAGTTACCTCTCAGTCCATTCAAACTAGTATGGACTAATTAGGTTACAGCTGTTCCCGTTAAAATCCTTCATCTTCGCTTATAGAACCTTGTGCAGTTGCCCAAATATGTTAATCTGTTTCCTCTTCTTCCCTGTCATTACTCCTTGTCCAGGTATTGGGGATGGAACCTGGGGTGCTCTACCACTGAGCTACACCCCAGCCCTTTTAATTCTTATTTTGAGATAGGGTCTTTCTAAGTTGCTGAGTCTGGCCTCAAAGTTGTGATCTTCTGGCCTCAGCCTCCCAAGTCTCTGGGATTACAGGCAGAGGCCACTGTGCCATGGGGTTTCCTCCTCTTGACTCTTCTTCTTCCGTACCCTTCCCTTGTCAAGCTAACTACTGTTCATCTTTAAGTTTTAAAACAAGAGTGACCACAGGAAATTTGAAATACCCCAGTCAGATTCGATAGACTTTCAAGTGCTGTCAAATGCTTCTTTACCTACTACAAGTTTTGGTTTATGCACCACTGTCTCCAATCAGATCAAAATTTCCTAGAGGACAAGAACCATACTTTTTGGTCTAGTTTCTCTCATATCTGCCTCAGTTCTTTTTCTTTTCTTTCTTTCTTTCTTTTTTTTTTTTTTTTTTGTATCAGGGATCGAACTCATGGGCACTTAACCACTGAGCCACATCCTCAGCCCTTTTTAGTTTTATTTTCAGACAGAGTTTCACTAAATGGCTAGCCTCAGACTTGCAGTCCTCCTGCTCAGCCTTCCAAGTCTCTGGGATTACAGGCCTACACCACCAGGCCCAGCAATCATATCATATCTATAAGACACTTTGCTCATTTGTTATTAAAAATGAAATGCAATGACTGGAATTTGCTCCATAAATTCAAGAAACAATTATAAGTCACATCCTATAAATTGTTGCTTCGGGGCTGGGGATGTGGCTCAAGCGGTAGCGCGCCTGCCTGGCATGCGTGCGGCCCGGGTTCGATCCTCAGCACCACATACCAACAAAGATGTTGTGTCCGCCGAGAACTAAAAAAAAATAAATATTAAAAATTCTCTCTCTCTCTCTCTCTCTCTCTCTCTCTCTCTCTCTCTCTCTCTCTCCTCTCTCACTCTCTCTTTAAAAAAAAAAAAAATTGTTGCTTCGTTTTGGTTGTTGTTCTAGAGATTAAACCTAGGGGCAGTTTACCACTGAATTACATCCCCAGCCCTTCTTGCTTTTTTATTTTGAGACAGGGTCTTGCTAAATTACTGAGGCTGGCTTTGAACTTGCAGTCCTCCTGTCTCACTCTCCTGGGCTGTTGGGATTACAGGCTTGCCTCATCACACCTGGCTGACCTCAGTTCTTGGTAATTAATTAGATGAACAAAATACCACATTGTGAAGGCTAGTATGGCTGGGTCCAACAATGTGTGTGGTTGGCATTCAAGGATCAGGAAGGCATTCATGAGGCCTTGACCATTGCAGGAGGGTTTCCTAATGGAATCTTTAAAAAAAATTTTTTTTAGTTGTAGTTGGACATAAAACCTTTATTTTATTCATTTATTTTTTATGTGGTGCTGAGGATCGAACCCAGGGCCCACACGTGCTGGAGATACATACATATATATATATATATATTCATTTTTTAGTTGTAGTTGGACACAATACCTTTACTTTATTTATTTATTTTTATTTGGTGCTGACGATCAAACTCAGGGCCTCACATGTGCTAGGCGAGTGCTCTACCACTGAGCTACAACCCCAGCCCCTAAATATTTATATTTCTTATATACCTCTCTCAGACCCTGGAAATGTATGTAAAGTGTTCAGTGTAGACTTTGTCCTTTCCGAACTTGTAACAAGTTAAAGAGGAAAAGAGACAATTTCCCTGGCCTGGTGTACTTATAGTCCTAATGAGTAAGGACTTACTCAACTTATTCTTGTGCCAGGCATCGTGGTGGGAGCTTTGTGAATACTAGGTGTGTGTATACATTCAGAACACATGTGGGAGGCAGCAGCAGAATGGTTAAGAACATGGACCCTGGAGCTGACTGCCTGGTAATAAATCCCGGCTTGTGAGTACTAGCTATGTGACTTGGGGGGGCAAGTATTTAACCTGTCTTGAGTTTCATCTGTGTCTAAATTTCTTCAGCAGTGTCATAGGGAAGATATTACTTAGCTGCTTGAGTTGAAATTACGATTAATCTATATAAAGTGCTTAGAATAATAACTATATTGAGTAAAAGACTCAGTAAATAACAATAATAGCTATAATTATTATTATTTCTAATCTTCATAACAAACATGCAAGGAAACTGAGGTTCGAAAAGATTAAGTAACTTGCTGAGGGCCACCCATGTAGTAAGTAGCCAAATGGGACCTGTGTCTGGTCTAGTTTGGTCCTCCCACTTCACCAGCTGCTTTGAATTTTATCTACCACCTGTTCTTACTTCCTGCTCTATATACACTCATAGGAACATCATGCGTGGAACACAGATACCCACAGGTGCAGGTTTGCCAGGTACAGTGTTACATCATAGTCACTAAGGGAGGAGGAAAGGGGATGGACAAAGGCTGAGGTAAGCATGAAATATTTCTTAGTGATTAGCAATCTTGAAACTACAGAGGTTGAGTCAGGCAGGCTTAAGAGAGGAAGTGAGTCTCATGAAAAAAATTTGAATTAAAAAAGGTAGGGCCTGGGTTTTGGAAAGAGAAGGCAGGAAGGGCTTTCAGGCATGTATATGACGTGAAGGTGGGGGAGAGAAAGCCAAACAGACTTAATTGGCTGGCAGAGAGGTGCTGAGCCAGGTGCCTCTTTGGATAAGAGTAATGGAATTAATGATAAGACTCTTGCTTGAAGGCAAAATGAGATTCCAGAAGTTATATCTGGCCTCCTCTGTGAGATAAGTGGGAATCACGCAGGTGTCTGAGAGCCACAGTCTGAATGATTGGAGGAAGAAGTTTTACTGTACTCTGTAGAGACAGGAACAAGTTATGATTGTCAGTAAGTCCCAGACTGCTTATTTAATGCATTCATTATGGATGGGAAGCAGGTGTTACTTTCCATATCTTACAGTGAGGAAACAATGCATGCAGTTGGTTCACCGAGGTTACATAGCTTGCCCAAAGTAGAATAGCTGGGAGGAAACATGGCCAGAATTCAAACCAAAGCCTGGGTGTTCACTGCGTAGGTGAGAACGGTCATTGCCAAAGGCCTAGACTTGAACTTTTTGAGCCCTGGAACCCTGGTGTTTGTTCACATCTGCTAATCTTTCTCTCCTTCTGCCTCCAACATGCACATGCACACACACTGCCTATGACCCTGAGCAGAGACCAGAAATGGTTTGTAGGGAGGAAAGGGTTGATGAGCCCTAGGTCAGGTCCCAGTCAAAGTGGGATAGCAGACATGGATGGTGTGAAGGCAGCAGGAATAAGTAGGAGGCAGATACTGATGCTATCACTGGGCCCTGTGTAGCTTGTGGCATTGTGTGTATTCATTCAGTTGCTTGATACTTAGCATCATAGTTTGGTGTCACAGTGTGCCAGTAGCTGCCAGGGATCTAGTGCTGGACAAAAAAAAAAAAATACTGTCTTCTTCCTGGACCTTCTGATCCACTGCAGCCCTGTCCCAAAGAATTTTTTTTTTATTTGTTCTTTTAGGTATACATGACAGTAGAGTGTGTTTTGACATATTATACATACATGGAGTTTAACTTCCCATTCTTGTAGTTGTACATGATGTGGAGTTACACTGGTCATGTACTCATATATGAACATAGGAAAGTTATGTCCAATTCATTCTATGTCTTTCCTTTTCCCATCCCTCCTCCCTGCCCTCATTCCCCTTTGTCTAATCCATAGTACTTCCATTTTTCCCTAGCCTCACCCCTTTATTGTGAGTTAGCATCCTTCATTTCAGAGAGAAGATTCAGCCTTTGATTTTTTGGGATTAGTTTATTTCACTTAGCAGGATAGTTTCCAAGTTCATCCATTTACTGGCAAATGCCATAATTTCATTCTTCTTTATGGTTGAGTAATATTCCATCATATCATATATATATTGTATATATATCATGTATATCATATATATATATCACATTTTCTTTATCCATTCATCTGTTGAAGGGTACCTAGGTTGGTTCCATAGTTTGCTATTGTGAATTGAGCTTCTATGAAGTGGCCAAGTCACTATAGTATGTTGATTTTAAGTCATTTGGGTATATGCTGAGGAGTGGGATAACTGGGTCAAATGGTGGTTCCATTCCAAGTTTTCTGAGGAATCTCCACACTGCTTTCCAGAGTGGTTGCACCAATTTGCAGTCCCACTAGCAATGTATGAGTTTACCTCTTTCTCCAAATTCCTACCAACATTTATTTTTACTTGTATTCTTGATAATTGCCATTCTGCCTAGAGTGAAATGAAATCTCAATGTAAGTTTTAATTTGCATTTTCTAATTGCTAGAGATGTTGAACACTTTTTCATATATTTGTTGATAGATCCTATTCAATAGAATTTTTTAAAAATTTGGGGGGCGGTACCAGGGATTGAACTAAGGGGCACTCAACCACTGAGTCACATCCCCAGCCCTATTTTGTATTTTATTTAGAGACAGGGTCTCATTGAGTTGCTTAGCACCTTGCTTTTGCTAAGGCTGGCTTTGGACTCCCGATCCTCCTGTCTCAGCCTCCCTGAGTGGCTGGGATTACAGGCTTTCGACACTGTGTCTGGCTCAATAGAACTTTTTTTGACAATTGAAAAAACGCTCATCATTCGTACCATTCAATACAGTTACCATTAGCTCCATGTGGCTGCTGAGATCTTGAAAAGTGGCTAGTACAACTGAGGAATTAAATTTTTAATTCTGTTTAATTTTAATTAATTTAAATTCAAAGATCCACCTGAGGCTTGTGGCAAGAATTAGGCAGGACAAATCTCATGGGTGAGCTATGTCAGCTGGAGTAGGACAGAAGGATTGAGTTATAAGGCCTTTTCCTAGATCTGGTGATATGTAATGGTTTACAATTTTCTTTTAAACTTCAGATGCTTGCTTTATTCTTCCTGTAAAGCTTATTAATGAATAACATACATACATATTAAAAATGCACAAATTATAAGCATACAGCTCTGATCCTCCTATTTTAAAATTCTCCCAATCACAGGGGTGGGTAGAGGTTAGTGGGGGAACTGAAAACACAGAGGGTGGAGGTGAATGTGGGGAAAAGGCTAGAAAACCTTCTCTTCGGGGATGTTTAGGACCTGGAATCAGATCTGAGTCCTTATGTCCAGGAGGGGTGGGTGTGCATTGAGGGCAGAAAGAGACAAGGACTATTCTTTTTTTTTTTTTTTTTTTCTGGTACTGGGGATTGAACCCAGGGGTGCTTTACCACTGAGACACATCCCCAGCTCTATTTATTTAGTGGTGCTGGGGAATCAAACCCAAAGCTTTCCGCACGCTAGGCACATGCTCTACTGCCGAACTACATCCCCAGTCCCTTATTTTTTTATGTTGAGGCAAGGTCTTACTAAATTACTTAGGGCCTCATTAGATTGCTGAGACTGGCCTTGAATTTGAAATCCTCTTGCCCCAGCCTCCCAAGTCACTGGGATTACAGGCATGTGCCACCACACTTGGCAAAAAGAACTTTCTAGGACTCATAGGCAGGATTAGGTAGTAGGTGGGACCGAGATATAGGGACAAAGGCAGCTCTGAGTTAGGTTGTAAAGCTGAGAGACTGAGGATCTGTGGTTTCCACAGAGGTCTTAGAATGCAGTGTGGGGAGACAGGGTTGTGTAAGAAGAGAAAAACGTACTTCTAACCTGTTCAGTTTGATGTGGTGATGTCCCGAGGCAGTAAGAAATACTTGCCTGGAGAGAGGCTGAGAGGTCAGGGCAGAAGAGGTTGGCGTGGGTGTCAGGCATGCACAGGTAGTCATTACCCACCCCCCAGGCAGGGAATGGGCATTGGGGGGAGGGAAGAAGCAGCTTTGGTAGAGTCATCACAAGGGCAGGACTAAGGGTGCAGGTAGAGGAGTCTCAATTGGGGAGCAAAGAGAGAAGTGCACAATGAAGTAAGAAAGACAGCTGCAGTGTTCCCAAAGCCATTATTAAAGAGACAGAATAATGACTAACTGCTTTACAGCCATTATGACTAGAAACTGACACGTGCTCAGAGATGATAGACCTTGGAGCCCAGGCTGTCAGATTCCTAGATGCTACAGTCTTGCTCAGATTCTTTATAGCCTGGCCTTGCACACTGTACTCTGCCTGAGATGGCCAAGGCAGGGAGTGTAGGAGGAAGTGAGGAAGGAAGCTCAGGAGGCTCCTGGGGAGCTGCGGTGGACGTGCTAGAGAATCACCTCCCACCTCCTAGGGGAAAGAGTCAACAAGGGGAGGGAATTCTGGCCTGATGTAGCTCAGCCGGTTTCTAGGGACTGGTGTTTATACAAGACCTTTGGATGAAGAGGAACCCTGGGGGCACCCTGGGGACTTGAGGATAAATCAAATGTTGGGAATTCTGACACTCAGCAGAAGTCATGCTAATGGAAATGAGAGAAATATCTGCTGGTTGGTGCAAACCTGTAATCCCAGCTACTCTGCAGGCTGGGGCAGAAGGCTCATGAATTCAAGGCCAGCCTTGGCAACTTAACAAGATTCTGTCTCAAAAGAAAAGAAAAAAAATGCATCTGGGAATGTAGCTAAGTGGTAGAACACCTCTGGGTCCAATTTTCAGAACTGAAAAAAAAAAAAAAAAGTAGGGGGAACTCTGAAGAGGCTTACACAAGAATAGAATTGAGCAGAAATAGAATCAGATTCTTTGCTCCCTATTGTCTGCACAAGAGCAAATGTGTGAGAGGTGGAACAACACTAACCCGTAAAGGAAGGGAGATTGTGGCTGGCACAGGGTTGGTAGGAGCAGACTCTATGATTTGCTTGCCAGAAGCACTAATATGACTGAGCTGCACTGAGAGACCTTCAGTACCCAGAATGATGGACCTCCTAGGTTCCAAACTCAGTGACAGTCAGACCCCATTGGGAGTGTGACCCATTTGAGAGGGCCAGGAAGGAGAAATCAGGGTGGTCAGGAGAGCCCATAACCAAAGAGAGGAAAGGGAGATGCTTAACCAGAAGTGAAGGCTCAACAGGCAGGTTATAATAGTCTTCAAACTCCTGGAACAGGAAGTACACTGATTCTGTGTATCTTGAAAGAAAAAACAAAGACAAGTAAGTGGATATAGCCTTATTATGGATGACTTTCTAATAAATAAGGCTGCCCCAAGGTAGAATGGGCCTTAATGAGTGGTAGTGAGCTCGCCATCATGGAAGGCAATCATGCAAGTGTCAATCACTTTGTGAGAATATAGTAGAGAACATTCAAGGACCAGAGTCTCCTACCCTGAAGTTCTATAAGATTCTTGATCCTTGGGATATACCAGGGAACTAGAGTGATTCAGAGCCTAAGAAAATGCTCCATACTACCTATTTCCCCAGGGTCCTGGGGAAATAGGTAGTATGGAGTTCTTGGGCACTTGGATTCTTTCTGGTCCTCCCTGCACCAATTCCTTTTGAATCAGACTGCGAAAATTCCTCACTGGCCAGTGATGCCACTCTGCATACTTCCTGACTGGGGTAGGGGAGGAAAAAGGCTGACCAGTGATAGGGGAGGGAAATTTCCCAGGGCAGGACCTAAAGGACAGGAAGGCCACAGAGGGAAAGTCCCCATATGGGACATTCTGTTCCACCCAGGGTGCGGTGGGTGCTGACTCAGGTTGGCATCTCTGCAGAAAGAGATGAAGGAAAAGCAACAAGGAGATGGGACTGAAAATCTGGAAAAACTTCTTGAGCCAGAACTGGATCCTCCATTGCAGGAGCCAGGCAATGCATGGTGGTTGGTGAAGATGACATATTGGCTTAAAATTGCCCAGAGCACTGGTGGGGCTGGAAGTGTGGCCAAGAAGCATACTACCTTCAGTGTTGTGCCAGGGCCACTACACAATTTGAGGGGGCATCATCACAATCAGTTTAGGGTGTCTACAATGTTAGTGCCAGGAAGCAGAAGCTCTGAAGTTCTGTGCCCAGTGAGAAACTGGAAGGAGGACCTGATCCCGTGGGGGAGTCGCATTCACCCATTCCACAACAGTGAGTGCCTGCCCTTTCCTTGGACCTGCACTAGGCACAGCGGCTACTGCAGTGAGCCAAACACCACTCAGTACTTGACCTCACAGAGCTTCTGACCTAAAGCAGTGCTTTTCAATATAAATTTCTTAATGACAGAAATAATCAGATAAGCAAATGTGATCTCAGAGAGGTATATGGTGCTGGGTGAGCATCTAATGGGGAGTACATAGACTTCCTAGAGGAAATAAATCCAGGGCTGGGTTGCAGGTGAGGAGGAGCAACCCTGGTTTGGGGCTCTGTTGTACACCTCTTTTGTACCTCTCAGCACCAGTCCTGTGGTACCTGCCTTCTAGCTCATCATGAGGTGCAGCATCCACTTTTACCCTGCTATGAACCATCCAGGTTGCATTTGACTGCATTTCCCTTCACTAGAAAGGTGCCAGCACCATGATTGCTGCTTCATTTAAACATTTATGTAATTCAGCTAGTTCATTATCAAAATGACAATGGCTAGGCGCCAGCACAGCTCCAAATATGGCAGAGACCAACATAGATAGATAAGGTCCCTGCTCTTAGAAAGCTTACATTCTAGTTGGAGAGACAAACCCTGTAGAAGTCAATATACCTGCCTGATGGTTTCATAAGCATTCTGGGGAAAATTAAGCCATGTATTGAGACAGAGCTGGTGGCAGTGGTGGAAGCTAAAAAAGAATGAATGAATGATGAGCTGCAGAGGCCAGAGTAAGACAGGCTGCACCCCACTGGGCTGGAGTAAGGGATTAATGGTGGGGGGTGGATCTCAGATCCCAAGGCAGGGAGTGTGGGTTAGGTGAATCAGGCAGGGTTGGGTATACTCTGGTCCTCACAGCCAGGGCTTTGGGCACAGGAGGGAGTGGATAGGGAGTGGTGCAGATGCTCAGAATTCAGTGTAAAGGAGACTGCCTGGAATTGCTGACAGGAGCAACGCTGTGAACCCAATCATGATTCAGGCTTGACCTCTGCTTCTGGCAAATGACACGGGTGAAGGAGGATAAGAAGGATCTGCAGTTGTCCAAAGAGCCACCATGGCTCTCGTAGCTGACAGCCCTGTAAGGAGGTCCTCTCCAAACTCCAAACCTCTCAGTAAGAGGCATTAGGTTGAGGTTCAGCATGTGGGGTCCAGGCTAAGGACTAATGGATAGTAGAAGTTACTGAGTCTTCAGAGGATTAGTACTCAGGTGCAGATGTTGCCACAGGCTGCCCAACCCACCAGCCCTCAGGGAGGGAAGGCGGAGCCCTCACCAGTGGGTCCCAGTGGGAGCTCAGCCACAGTCTGGTGGCTTGGCACTGTTCAGTTCTGTGCTGCAGGGGTCAAAGTTTCTGTGTGAGGAAGGTGGCCACAGCATAGTGGGGTATAAAGGGTCTAAGACCCAGCCCTGACCTGGGGTTGGGGTACTTATTCTTATTTAGGGAATGGAGGACATTTAGCTCTAATACTAGTCAAGGCCCAAGTGAACATCATAGAAAGAAGTTCCCCAGAAAAGTAAAAGCAAGGGTACAAGAAACCAGGAGAAGCTTCTAGAAGCTTGAGATGGGCCTGTGAGTTGAATCTGGCAGGCAGAAATGGGGAGGGGCCTGAGAAGGAGGATTGAGTGGTATTACAGAGATCAAAATAACTCAAGCAAAGGTACAGAGAAAAGGAAGTGTGGTTGAATTCAGGCAAGGGCAGGACTGAATTTGGCTGGGAAGTCCTCAGGCTGAGTAAACTTTGAATACTTTTACCATCTGCCCTTCCCCAACACTCCCTCTGCAGAAAATAAAAGGTCCTCCAAAGCCACAGCCAAGCAAAAATCAAAGCAGCAGAACCAGCTTGGTACAGAGGAAAGAACTTGGGCATATTTAGTCAAATCCAGACTCTTCTTTTGTAAGGACCTACAATCCTGGACAAGTTTCCCACCTTTTCTTAATTTACCCAAAGTTGGGACAAGTTACTCATCTTTTGTTTAAAAGATGAGCCTCAGTTTTCTTATCTATTTAAAAGTACTTACTTCATAGGGCAGATGGAAAAATTAAGATTTAGGTGAGTGTTTTGGTCATTGCAGGCGCTTAATAAAAATAAATTCTCTCAGCCTTTATAACACCAGGCACCTCTGCTGTGTTAAAGCCACAGGGAGGGAAGGCAGAGCCCTCACCAGTGGGTCCCAGTGGGAGCTCAGCCACAGTCTGGTGGCTTGGCACTGTTCAGTTCTGTGCTGCAGGGGTCAAAGTTTCTGTGTGAGGAAGGTGGCCACAGCATAGTGGGGGATATGTTGTCAGTGCTCCCTTTTTTTTTTTTTTAATATCTTTTTAGTTGTAGATGGACAAAATACCTTTATTTTATTTGTTTATTTTTATGTGGTGCTGAGGATTGAATCCAGTGCCTCACGTATGCTAGGCAAGCACTCTACCACTGAGCCATAACTCCAGATCAGTGCTCCCTCTTGAAGAAGCCCCTATAGGTGTGCTCAGGATGCTTAGGCCATGTCTGCTCTGGCTTTGTTTCTTCTGGAACTACCTCTTTGAGGAGGGGGAGCCAAGACCTCACTTAATGGCACATGCATCTTGTGTTGGTACTTGCTAACAGAAATTGCACAAAGCTGTCTCCACTTCTTCTTTCCCAGCATTCCTCACAGACTCCTCCATTTCCAAGGACCTAAGGAAGAATCGTCTCCTAGTGATTCCTCATTATCAAGTTAAGCACAGGCTACTTCCAGTTCCTCTTCACTCCTGGCCTTCAAGTACAAGCAGTCCTTCTATTCCTCCACCTCACTCCAAGCTGAGCCTGTCCCTGGGCCCTGGCTGGAACAACTCTTCACCCCTGATAAGTGGTCCCTTGCTGAGTGGCCTGGGTGCTTCGGAGGGCAGTGGAGAGTACATCACACTGAGAACTGCAGACCTCTTGATACAAAACAGCTCTGGCCAAACCCTGAACTAAGAGACTTGACGAGACTCTAGCATGGGTTTTAGCAGCATAAGGTCATGTCCCTAGGATGTCACTAGCCCCCTACCCCACCAAAGTGCCTGCTTGAGAAAACTCAGTGCTGCCAGGAAAATTTACTATATGTTCTAGTCTGTACCTTATGCTAGACCCCTGACCTTCCTGTTCTTAGATCATCTATTAAAATGGGCTTAGGTTTCTTTTTTCTCTTTTTTTCCCTAACAGCAATAGGGATTATTTATTTATTTATTCATTTTGGGGGAGTTCCAGGGTACCAGGGATTGAACTCAGGGTCACTCAAGCACTGAGCCACATCCCCAGCTCTATTTTGTATTTTGTTTAGAGACAGAGTCTCGTTGGGTTGCTTAGTGCCTCACTTTTGCTGAGACTGGCTTTGAACTTGCTATCCTCCTATCTCAGCCTCCCAAGTCACTGGGATTACAAGCATGCACCACCACAGCAATAGGAATTAAACCCAGGGGTGCTCTATCACTGGGCTATATCCTCAGCCCTTTTTACTTTGAGACAGTCTCACTAAATTGCTGAGGCTGGCCTCCAACTGTGATCTTTCTGCCTCAACCTCCTGATTGACTGGGATTTCAGGCATGCAACCTGGAGCTAGATATATAGTTGCAAATACGTATCTCTTACAAGCAGAAGCATCTCTCAAGGACCTAAGAGCTCTTTCTTTGAAATGTTATCTTCAAAAAGGAAATGGCCTGTTTCTCCATTTCTTCGAGGTGAGAATCCTAATTTAGATAACTGATAACAAACACAACTAGCCTAACCACACTGACTGACTCTATTGCGCCTCTGCTCACTCCCCACTCCCCCATCCTTTTAAATCACCAAAGTCACCTCTGCACTAATCAGAATGGAGCTCAACTCTTTCTCCTACTATCACCAGATGCTAAATAAAATCTATTTTCACTCTTTAAAATTAACATTTAAATGTTTTTATCTTTGATACCTCCTGGTAGAAAAATCTAGACTGTCCCCCTCTTTAACCTCTGCCCAGTCCTGGGGTGAATCTTCCTCTGCAGCTCAATGTAAGGATGATCTGTGGGTGAAAGCACCCACAGGTGTGTATTTGTTGGGGAGCTGACAAACCAATGTCAGGCAGGGAATCAGGACAGACTGAGATGGATGAGGACACTCTTGGCCACCTGGAGACAGGAGCTGAGGCAGAGGTAGGTTTGACAGAGAAAGGCAAGGAGTGGGCTTGGTGGCCCACTCCTGTAATCCCAGAAGCTTGGGAGGCTGAGGCAGGAGGATCACAAATTCAAAGTCAGCCTCAGCAACTTAGAGAGGCCCTAAGCAACTCAGTGAGTTCCTTTCTCTAAATAAAATACAAAAAAAAGGTCTGGCGATGTGACTCAGTGGTTAAGTGTCCCTGGGTTAAAAAAAAAAAAAAAAGGCAGAGATAAGAATGTTGTAACTCCCTGTAGATGGTGAAACTTGATAGGAAAGGGTTGTGTGCAGCCTAGGGTGGATCCTGGGGGTTGTGACCCCTCCTGCTTCTCTGAGTCCCTACCCTGAAGTGTTTGTCTCCTGATGGTAGCAGAAAGGTCTTGGAGAACTGACCTTTGTTTTACAGTCTTGCTTATACGTGTCCACTCTTTCCTGCCCAGAGCTGGGCACTGAAGAGTAGCAACAAATACCAGTTGACTAAGAGATGGAAGTTTAGAGAATAAAGATTCCAGTGGAGAAGTCAGTTGGGAATGTTAGGTAGTAGCTAGCAATAAGCAGTGTAATCATGGCAAGGTCACAAGTGTTCTTATATTAGGGTCTTCTTTAAACTACTTTCAAAGTAGATGAGAAAGCAAAGGGTGGTAGTTAATTTGTAGAAAATAAGCAGAAGCAAAGGAGCTAATGGGAAAATATATGTCAAAAGAAAAGGATTCGTGGGACTATCTCTTGACAGGCTGCAATGATGCTGATGTGAAGCTAGGAGTTATGGTTATCAGTATCTCCATTGGTCTCGGTAGGAAGAGTCCTTTAGTAGCACAGCTGCACTAAGGTAACTTTTGACCAGCTACTGACCCCAGTGCCCATATTAACATGGGACTGACTGGTAGATGAAGCCCCCTAAATAGGACGGCCACCATGACAGTTCCAGAGAGGACCAATTAAGGTCAAAAACTCCACCGCCCAATGTGAAGGAGGAGTTGAACACCATGACAGTTCCAGAGAGGACCAACTAAGGTCAAAAACTCCACCGCCCAATGTGAAGGAGGAGTTGAAGTGGCAAAGAGTACAGAAAGTGGTCCCCAATTCTCCTGGTAAACATGGAAAAAAAAAAAAAACTAGTAAATTTGGAGACAGCTTATCTCCTTTGTCGTTCTCTGCTTAGAGATGGCCCACTCTTGAGAGTGCTCTGCTTAAGCCTCACTTTGCTTTCACTTTACTTTCACCTCACTTTCTCTTTACTTTCGCTTATAATAAAGTTCTTTTGTCTGGCTTTTGGTATCGGACTTTCAATTCTTTTTTTCTTTTTTTTCCGGTACACAAGAACCGAGGTTTGGAGTTTCAACTTCCTGTTTTCCTGTGACAAAAAGAATAGGTGGCAGGACTGAGTGTCAGGAGGTACAGTGGAACAATGGGAAATCTGAGGACACAGGCAGAAAATCTCAGGGAGGAAGAATTTTTTGGAGGAGATGAGCCATCTTAGGGAAGAGGACCAGGGACTAGAGGTGATGGGAGAGGTGCCATGGCAAAGTGACTTCTGAGGTCATGGTGGGGGTTCTCCCCAGGGATGGAAGGCTAAACAGCTGAAGGGACCAGATGTCTCATCTGACTCTCAAAGACAGCTTGGAGGCCTTTGGGGGTTGAGGATGAGGAAGAGGAAAAAGGACAGCTCCAAACTCAGCCATCTTGGCTTGATTTACTCATTAAACTCAGCTCCTGTGGGGCCCTTATGCATGTCCTTCATCATGCCTGAACCCCCTCCCCAGCATGACTCACTTTACCTCATTCACTTTACTACTATCCTTGTTTGCCAGGCCAGGGAACTTCCCTCCCATCACGGGTCAAAGGGGCCTTAAGCAGTTAATGGAAACTCCTCATCGACTTGTTCCCAAAACTGGAATCTGAGATACCTCAGTCCAGCCCTGCCTCCATCACCTTCCTATTTAGTGTAGGGAAACTGGTCAGAGCTCATATCCATGGGGACACCGTGGGCATACGCTCCAGTCTGTCTCATTTCAACACCCCTAACACATGGGTAGCTGCTCTAGAAAAAGAATTTCACTTCAGGTGAGACCTGGCCTGCTTTAGTGGGGGAGATCAGGGCTGGGCTGAGCCTCAGACTGGCCTCTTCCAGGCTTTCACAGCACCTCTCCACAGCCTGTAGTCTTTCCTCCTTAAGCCATCACACTCACTCTCTCTCTCTCACACACACACTCTCTTTCTCTTTCTTTCACCCTCCCTTCTGGTGGAGCAGGGAGGTTACAGGTATGGGAACAGTTGAATAGGACTGGAAGGGATGCTGTCTTTGGGCCTAGGGTAGCTGCCTACCTTAGAAAGGTGGGACACAAGGTCAGAACAGGTCTCAGAGACAAGAAAACAGAACCCCTTAGCTGGAGAAAGAGAGGCCAATTCTCTTCTCTGGATGTTTATATATTTGCTTGTATAGGCATGAGCTCTCTGTGGCTACCTGAGAATGTGGTAGTACTGTCTGCCTCAGATTGAGGACTGAGCACTAGTGGGCAGGGGATGTGAGACTTTTCATTTCACCTTCTTTTGGATCTTGGGCCATGCAGATATGTTATCTCTGGAAAATGTAAATTAAAAATGCAAAACAAAATATTCATTCCTCATTGGGCTCCTTTTGGGGGTTAATCATCTTCTAGGGACCTGTGAAGCACCTTGATTTGCTTGGGTAGGGTGGGCTGCATCTCAGCCAGTCCCCCAGCGTCCCACTAGGGCCAGCCATGGGCAAACCACCTTCTCCTCCCAGTGCCTGCTGCTGGTCTCTTGGTCTCCCATGCCAGGAATAATACTGTTGAAGTCTTGTCATGACTGAAGACCCTGGTCTGCAGGTGCTGCCTCCTACAATCTCTCCTCAGCCCACACCTTCACTGATCACATCCCTGGAAATGTGGACACTGTACCAGCCTCCTGCCATTGCTTCTCTCAGGCCTGCCTCTCCTCCCTCTGTTCCATCTACACACACCTCAGCCCCAGGAGGCTTCATCAAATGCAGTCTGATCATGCAGGTCTTCTGCTTAAATCCTCCTACAGTTGACTATGACAGGGTCTGTCCAGATGCCCCTGAAACCTTTTTTCATTTTTGTGCCTGGTGCCCCCCTCAGTGTGCCATTAGGGTTGATACCTGTGGTTCTTGGAGAACTGCCCTTGGCCTCCTGTGGCCTTCTGTGCTGGATAGCAGTTTAACCGAGTAAGCAAGATGACCCTGAAGGGCTTATGCAATCAGTTCTGCAGGAACTGATTCAAGTGATACTACTCCAATGAGAGTGCATCATTGCCATCAGCCATTCCTCTTTCCTTTCCTGGGGTTTTGCCAGTAAATTCTTCCTCATTCCAGGAAATCACAGACAGAAATCTGCCCTTGCTGAATGGAACCTCACCTAGAGATCCCAGCTAGAAGGCAGCAGATATCTATGGAGAGAGTGGAATGAGAGTAAAAGCAGTGGGAGAGTGGGTGCTTCTAGTCAAGAAGGGACCCTGCTTCCCTCCCAGCTGGGGCACAGGAAACAGACCTTGCAGGAAAGAGCAGAAATAGGTCTGGAGGAAACAGGTCTTATCCTAACCCTTTGAGAACTCACACATTTGTGTATCTTTGAGTCATTCTCCCAAGTCCTTGTCACTTTCTGAGCACAGAGTTAGTACTCACAGACACACGGGAGGAAAAATGGGATCTTTATTAGCTTCCAGAGCATTTTTCAATATTGATGCGAAAAGTAAAATGTAGGGACAAGGAAAACAAAGGCATAAAGAAGGACCTATCGGGGCACTCAGAATTGACCATGGATGCCAAGCAGAGGCCTTCTCTTCATATCAAGGGCACGATATGCAAGAAAGGCCAATTGTTCCACTGTCCCAATCACCTGAGGCCCAAAGGGAAGAGAAGCAGAGCTGTGACGTCAGGACAGGAGAGTTAGAACTTGCTGGTGTAGAGGGTAATAATCCACTTGGGCATGCGGAGGAAGCTGGGCAAGTAGGAGGCCAGCCAGCCCAGTCTGGAGACATGTGAAAGAATAGAGTGCAAAGAAAAATAGTCTTGGATAGGGCGACCTGGGGACAAAAAAGGAGAATTTGATCCTTGTTTCCCACTTCTCAGGCACCCCGACCCTGGCTAAAGAGACTGAAAGGAGTGAGCAGGGAAAAAAAGAAATGGCAGTCAAGTCTGGCTGCTGGGCCCAGCTCTTACCATCCACATCTTGAAGGCCATAGCGTCGAGCAAGGTCACAGGATGGTAGCACCTTCCCACTCAGACTGAGGATATTGGGGTCTGTGGACAAATGTACAGTTGGAGATAGCAGGCATAGGAGTGGTGCAGAGTGACAAGGTACCCACTAGGACAAGGCATTGCTGAGACAGGCTGGGAGGCCTGGAGAACTGTTTCTCTCTGTTCCTAGGAAGGCTCTTAGCCACACCTTCCAGGAGCCAGTTGCTGAGGCTTGCAAAGCTTGAACTAGGAATCCTGACCCTTGAGCTTCCAAAAGAGAAAAAAGATGGGCATATTCCTCAATAGCCTCCCAAACCAAAACTAGACACTGGCTGCCATTGCCTTGCAGATCCTCCACACCCTTTCTTGTTACCAGGTGTTTCCAGTGTCTTCACCTGTTGCCAGAGCCACCACACATTTGCCACTCATTTCTGTACTTTCTGCTGACGAGAAATTTGGTCTGAACTGAAAAATGGATTGAGAAGTAAAGGGTTAATTTCCAAGAGTACTGCCCAAATCTTTCCTCCTTGAGGGCTGGGGATGTGGCTCAGAGGTAGACTGCTTGCCAAATCTTTCCCCCTTTTAACTTCTGTTCTAGGAGAACGAGGGACCAAAGATCTCATGCTGGACTTGCAGGATCCAGTGTAATAGAAGGGACCCAGAGCCATTTCTCTCCATGTTCTGGCAAGCCCTGCACCCAGCACTACGACATGCTGCCTTTCCTGAGTAGAAGGGTCTGAGGGTGTCTAGTTTTTTTAATTTTTTTTTTTTTTTTTTTTTTTAGTGGTAGATGGAAATAATACCTTTATTTTGTTTATTTAGTTTTTTTAAATTTTTATGTGGGGATCAAATCCAGTGTTTCACAAATGCTAGGCAAGTGTACTACCACTGAGCCACACCTAAGCCCTGAGGCTAGTTTAATGCAGGGGTCAAGTCCATGGACTTTGGAGCTAGATAGTTTTTCCATTTATGACATGTATGATCTGGAACAAGTTTTTTCCTTCCTTCTCTTTCTTCCTTTTCTTTTTTGGTGCTGAATATTGAACCCAGGGCTTGCACATGCTAAGCACATGCTCTACCCACTGAGCTATATCCCCAGCCATGGAACAAGTTTCTTAACTCTTCTGGGTTTCAGTTTTTTCGATATGTAATATGGAGATTGTATTTTCCTTACAAAATCAAAAGAAATAATATGTGTATGGTGCTTAGCCCTATGCCTGCCCCAGGTAATGGGAATATTTACTTGTCATTGTCTTGTCATTGAGGATGGAGAGGGTGATTCCCCTACATTCTCCATTTCCCTTCCCCTCCCTTTACCAACCTGCTTAAAGATAGAATCTTCAGAGCGCCCCTTGTCTGCCATGTAATCCTTTAGTACTTCTGTCTGTACCAACCCTGGCCACAGAGATACATAACTGACACCATGGTGCCTCAGCTCATGGGCACAGTCAGCAGCCAATCTGTCACACTTTGGAGGGATAGAAGGTAGAATGAGAGTCAAGGCACCTGATCATGTCACCTTCCTCCCCTGCCCTTCTTGTCTCCAATGGGGATGCCCCAGGTTCTTGCCTTTTACCAAGAGCCCACTTTCCCCCATGCAATATCTACTCTGGCAGACCTAGGGAGTCCAAAAGGAATCATTCATGGAACAAAGGGAGAGATGAAGAACAGCCAGAATTATCATTCTGACCACTGGGTATTGTACCTCCCAAGCTGTAAATATCATCACTGTCCTCTCTCCCCCTAGTCCCTGTGCCACTGTGTCCTTACCGCAGCTTTGCCAACACCATAGGGGACGTTGAACATATACTGCAGACCTCCAGGGGAGGAGATAACCACGATGAGCCCCCGGCCAGCTGGTACCATCAGCCGTGCCCCATATACTGAGCACAAGTAGTGACCTCTAGCAGGGAAGAAGGAGGAATGAATGGTACAGATGCTGGCCTTGACACTACAGCCCTTGGCTGCCTCCTGTGCCCTCTAGTGGCTGCACTCAGCCAGGGAGGCTGCATAGGGCTGGAGGCCACATTCTGGGAATAGAAATGGCAACCTTTAGAAGACCAAAAAGCCATGTTACAATGGCAATTATAAATATAAAATAGTTCAGGGAAAAGAAACTTAAGAAATGTATAGGGTCTAAATGGAAAAATTCTAAAACTATAAAAGAACAAGTGCAGATAAAATGATCCAAAGAATTGACATATAAAGCATCTGTTCTATGTAAATTAATTCACAAATGTAGTCAATTTGAGTTATATCTCAATAAGACTTTTTGGAAGAACTGACAAAATAAAGATCAATGATAAAAATAAATGTGCAAGGACAGCCAGGAAAATTCTGAAAAATAATAATAGTATCTTGTAGGTAAAGGGGGTTTGCTACCTGCACTATCACCATATTAAAATGTACAATGACATAATAATCAAAAGAATGTAGTATTGGCATAAGGTGGACAAGTTATGCCAAAGGTATCTGTTAATGAAGTAAGTTAATGAAATAAAAACAGTCAATAAATAGATCCAGGTGTAAGTACATACATAGCATAAAGGGAACATTTCAAATCAATGGAGAAGAGATGGACAAGCGACCATTTACTTGGGTTGGAAAGAACTGATTCTCTACTATATTTCAAAATGGACTGCAAAAGGATCAAATATTTAAATATAAAAAATTGAATGCACAAAAGTACTAAAGGAAAACCTGATTGAAATTATAAACTTGAGGTAGGGAAGGCTTTCCTTAGCATCACACCAAGACAGAAATTATAAAACAAGATTGACAGATTTAGCTGGACACAGTGATGCAGGCCTTGTAACCTAGCTACTCAGGAGGCTGAGGCAGGAGGATCATACCTTTGAGGCCAACTTCCCTGTCTTGAAATAAAAAATAAAACAAAAAAAGGCCTGGGGGTGTAGCTCAGTGGTAGAGAATCCTTGGGTTCAATCCTTGGTACAAAACAAACAAACAAAAATCCCAAACAACCCGAAGATATGACTTCTTAATAGATGGGACACTCATGGGGACATGCGCGTGCGTACACACACATACCACACACACACACACACACACACACACAATTTCTGTATATGTAGAGACTAGAGAAGGATATGCATGCAAAAAATGAGTGATAAATTGGGAAAAATAGTACAATATATGCCAAAGGTATCTGTTAGAAATCTCTTATAAATCATTGTGAAAAAGAATAACTTCATAACACAAATGACAATCACAAAAGTATAAAGAGCCAATAAACAATGGGATAAAAGGTCAACCTCAAAAATAGATAAAGTAATATCAATTAAAATCACCTTTATGGTCAGGCACACTGTCACAAGCCTGTAATCTCACTTGGAATGGTAAGGCAGGAAGATCACAAGTTTGAGGCTAGCCTAGGCAACTTAGGGAGACCCTGTCTCAAAACAAAAAAGGGCTGGAGATGTAGTACAGTGGTAGTGTGCTTGCCTAGCATGTACAAGGCCCTTAATCCAAGTATTGTGCAAAAATTAAAACAAAGCAAAGCTCTTATATAACTTTGGCTTATCAGAGTAGCAAAGCTGGCCTGAGTAGCTTGATATTATCTAGCATAGCTGAGAATGTGAGGGAACAAATTATTCCACTTCATTGTTTTGAGATTAAAGATTGGTTGGAATGCCAGTGCAGTAGCTCATACCTGTAATCCCAGCAACTTAGGAGACTGAGGCAGGAGGATTGTAAGTTCAAGGCCAGCCTCAGCAACTTAGTGAGGCCTTAAGCAACTTAGAGAGACCCTGTCTCAAAATTAAAAAATTAAAAAGAGCTGGGGATGTTGCTCACTGGTAAAGTGCCCCAGGATTCAATCCCTAGTTAAAAAATTGGTGGGATCTTTTTGGAAGACAGTTTTATAATATTTATTAAATCTTTAAGAAGTACATATTTGTCATGGTTTGGATTTGTCACGTCCCCCAAAGGTTCACATGCTGAAGGCTTAGTTCATTGAAGGTGGCATAGTGGTGGAAACTTTGGGAGGTGGGGCCTAGTTGGAAGAAGTGGGTCACTGGGGGCATGTCCTTGAAGGGTCTCTTTCCCCAGACCCCTTCCTTTCTCTCTCAGATTCCTGGGTGCCATGAAGTGAGCAGCTTTATTTCACCTCATCCTTTCGCCATGATATGTTGTCTCATTACAGGCTCAGAAACAATGGAGCCAGCTGACTATGGACTGAAACCTCTGAAACTGAACCAAAATAAATTTTTCTTCCTCTAAGTTGATTTTCTCAGGCATTTTGTCACAGTGACAGAAATCTAACACAATTTCTTTGATTCAAGAATTCACTGCTGTGGGGCTGGGGTTGTAGCTCAGTGGTAGAGTGCCTCACATGTGAGGCACTGGATTTGATTCCCAGAATTATATAAGAATAAATAAATGAAATAAAGGTATTGTGTCCATATATAACTGAAAATATATTTTTTACTTTTTAAAATATTTTATTTTTAATTTTAAAAATAAAATTTTATTTTATTTTTTTAATGTGGTGCTGAGGATCGAACCCAGGGCCTCGCATGTGCTAGGCGAGTGTTCTACCGCTGAGCCACAACCCCAGCCCTGAAAATATTTTTTTTTAAACTCTGCAACAAATAAAGGATTAGATAAAATTTATCTAATTGCAAGTCTTTCCCAATAGCTTTGGGAAAAAAAATAGAAAGTTCAGTGGGAGAGTGCTTTGCTAACATGTGTGAAGCCCAGTGTTCAATTAGAAAAAGGAGAGAGAGAGAGAGAGAGAGAGAGAGAGAGAGAGATAGACAGACAGACTTGTATAAAAAAATCTAAATATATACCAGGCTATTAATGGTAGTTGTTTCAGGCAAAGGAGGAAGGATAGCAGTTAAGGAAATAAAACTGTACTGATTTTCAGCCTGGAGTAGTGGTGAACACCTATAATTTCAGTGACTCAGAAGGCTGAGGGAGAAGGATCATTGACTAATTTTAAGTTCTTTGGGTTTTGCTTTCTTGCTTCTGTACTGACATCCCTCACTGTTCTCACAATCTTTCTTCCACTGTGGAAATCACAATTGCATTCTAATTTTGCTTCCTGGGATTGCCATCAGAGTACCAAAATTGAAGCAGTGTGTGTTCTTATAGGCTTTAGTCACAGATTTCCAGATAATCTCTTGGTTACTTTCACAGGTACCAAGTGTTATAATAAAGTATAATCCATAAAGTATAGTTTAATTTTTATTGTTGGTTGTTCAAAACATTACATAGCTCTTGACATATCATATTTCACACTTTGATTCAAGTGGGTTATGAACTCCCATTTTTACCCCATATACAGATTGCAGCATCACATTGGTTACACATCCACTATAAAGTATAGTTTAATTATCTGAGAGGGTAAAACTGTTTCAACAGTAACTAACATAGATATAACTGCCTATTATGTTGGACAAATTCTAAATGCTGTACTTCATTTCACTTATGTGCCAGATATGTGTGTGAACCCATAACACCCTTGCCATCCCAACTCTGATTTGGGAATGCACTTGCCTGTGGATCTAGAGTGAAGATGTGGAAGCTAAGGATAGCTGGAGCCCCCTCTTTCTTATTAACATTTTCTTGATCAATTCCTCTCTCTAATCATTTTTGAAAATTTAGACTACAGGCTGTGAGCATTACTGAGAGGAGGAGGCTCCCTTTTGGGTCTTACATTTGTGTAGGCAGAGAGTGAGGCAGGGGTGAGGCCAAGGGCTTATTTAGATGAAAATGATGGATAGAACAAGGTGAAAGTTACATTCTCAGCTA
The DNA here is from genome assembly GCF_045843805.1 of Urocitellus parryii. Taxonomy (NCBI): domain Eukaryota; kingdom Metazoa; phylum Chordata; class Mammalia; order Rodentia; family Sciuridae; genus Urocitellus; species Urocitellus parryii. The sequence continues at coordinate 37,270,663 of NC_135536.1, forward strand.
CACACTCATGTGTATAGAATTTCTCCAGAGATAAGAAGGGCAACTGGAATACAGGGAGGGAAAAAAAGAAACTGGGGAAGGCCAGAGGGAAAAGGAAAGGGAATATGGGGAAAAGCTTGGGCCCTTAGGTAAAATGAGTGAGGGGAGCCCAGCCACTGCAATGGGGCATGGGTAGCACATACCTGAGTCCAACATTGTTCATATCATCCCAAATTGAGGCTGGGGCTTCCCAGAATGCTTTATTGGTAGTCAGGACCGTCTAGAAGGCATAGGAAAAGTGATTGGTTGTATGATCTGAATGAAAGAAGGTATAAAAGGCTGGGTAATAGAAGGGACACTGGGATGAAGACTCAGTGGTCAGAGGGGGAGGTAAGGAGTGCGGAGATGGATCAAGTTCAAAGGGTACCTGGACTCCAGCATAGGCATTGTTGACCAGCACATCCAAACGCCCATGCTGCTCCCGATCTACTTGCTCAAACAGGCTTTGCACTTCACTCTCTTGGCTTGAATCACATACCACAGGCACACACCGGCCCCCAAGGGATTGTGCCTAGAGAGGAACAGGGGATATGAGCTCATAGTTGCACAGTAATACAAGATATAACACAATTTCCCCAAATAAAATGGGTGGGGGGCAGGCTGGGGATATAGCTCAGTTGGTAGAGTGCTTGTCTCACATGCACAAGGCCCTGGGTTCAATCCCCAGCAAAAAGAAAGGAAGGAAGAAAGAAAGAAAGAAAAAGAAAAGAAAGAGGGTGGGGAAAGTGAAAAGATCAGTTCAGGCAACATGGTAGGCAATACTGCCCTCTGGTGTCTTTTTTTTTTTTTTTTGAGAGAGAGAAAAGTTTTTAATATTTTTTTAGTTTTCGATGGACACAACATCTTTATTTTATTTTTATGTGGTGCTGAGGATCGAACCCAGCGCCCCACGCATGCCAGGCGAGCGCTACCGCTTGAGCCACATCCCCAGCCCGCTCTGGTGTCTTTTTGAAAAGCTTCAGGGGATGTGTAACCGATGTGATTCTGCAACTTGTATTTGGGGTAAAAATGGGAGTTCATAACCCACTTGAATCAAATGTATGAAAGATGATATGTCATGAGCTTTGTAATGTTTTGAACAACCAAAAAAAAAAAAAACAAAAGCTTCAGGAACAGTGAGTCCTCTTTCAGTGGGGTAGATTGGGATCTCAGATTTTAAATTTACAAATGTTTACTACGATCATGCATAAGGTGTTATATTTTGCAAACCAAGGGTAAAAGACAAGACATGGAGTCTACTTCCAGAAACAAGTAGCTATTCTTTCCTGTCCTTGGTCATTTCCAACTCTCATGCCCTTAGCTCCATCCTTCAATCCCAGCCCTCTTTCCCTCACTCCACCAGTGTTCTTGCTTGGTAATCAAAAAATTAAAGCTACTGGGAATTAACTATTTCAACTTCTTTCCTGCCTCACTCTCTACAAACGGGTCCCCTTTCTCCAGTTTCAGAGAAGAAGAAGAGTACCTTATTCAAGAACAACACTCTTTTCTACAGATCCATGCTCCAGCCCCACATTATTAGCCCATGGACTGAATTACTGTAGTGCTTCTAAATGCTCACTTGACATTCAATCTTTTTGCCTTAATTCTTTGGTGGGGTGTACCTATAATCCCAGTGACTCAGGAGGTTGAGGCAGGAGTATTACAGGTTCAATGCCAGCCTCACGAACTTAATAAGACTGGCTCTAAATAAATAAATAAATAGGCTGAGGATGAAGCTCAGTGGTAAAGTGCCCCTGGATTCAATATCCAGTACTTAAAAAAAAAAAAAAGTAACCCTTCACAATCAAGTCAGTATGAACTATCTAAAAAAGTATGAACTATCTGAAATCTTGTAGCTGGATCATCTCTTAGAGAATAAAGCCTAAGTTCTTCACCAGTTTTCTTTTCTCCAGTGCTAGGAAGCAAATTCAATATCTTGCTCTATCATTAGGCAACTGCTCTACCACTGGACACCTGCAGCCCTTTACCAGGGTATTCTAAGACTCACTATTTCCCAGCTTTTCACCTACTACTCTTCCCTTGCATTACCTTACAACATTCATATTCTTTCACCATTTCCCTTCTGTTCCCACACAGCTCCCTCTGTTATAATGCTTTTTCTAACCTTCTTTATCTAATTTTTACCTTTCAAGATCCAGAATTTTTTTTTGGGTGTATGGTGCTAGGGATCGAACCCAGGGCCTTGTACATGCAAGGCAGGTGTTTTACCACTAAGCTACATTCCCAATCCCTTAAAAAAAATTTTTTTTGAGACAGGTCTTGCTAAAGTGCTCAGGTTGACCTAGAATTTTGGCTCCTCCTAACTCTGAAATAACTGGAATTACAGTCATGTGCCATCACACCCAGCTCAGAATGCTTTTCCTAACCACTCCCTTTATTATCTTCAAGCTCCCTTCACACCCTTACAGCATTCTGTGCATCTCTCTCTCTTAGCATTTACCATATTCCCTTTACATTGAAATGCCTGATTTCGGTATCTGATTTCCTGTTGGACTCGAAATTACACTTTATTAATCTTAGTAACCCTAGTGACTTTCTCAGAGCCTAGCAAGTCATAGATACTCAAATATTTACTGAAATCCAGCAGTGAAAATTTACAGTTCAGTAAAACCTGCCTTAGAGGAAAACACAGGTCCAAAGCCCTTTAGTTCCAATTCTCAAACCCCTGCAACTCTCAAACTCAAAAAGGTTTTCCATAAAACTTATTTGGTAGCAAAATTCAGTCTTACCTGAAGTTATTTATGAGGTTTATCTATTCTACTCTAAGTAAATATTCATGTTTTCTGAGGAATATTAGGGTGTCATACCACCAGCTCCACCTGCAGCCCTTTACCAGGGTCTTCTAAGATCAGACAAGGGATCAGGAGGTGTGGTTAATTGGAAGGACTCCCTCAAGTGGTCACTCACCTCCTGAGCAGTGGCCCGAAGGGTGTCCATATGGCGGCCAGTAATGTAAACCGTGGCACCTGCTCGGCAGAGCTGCAAGGCAATGCCACGGCCAATACCCCTGGAGGCACCAGTCACCACACACACTTGGCCCTTCATGGGAGTTACCATAACTCACAGGCAAAGAAGGATATCTGTGGAAGCAAAAAGTTACCTTGCGGGGAAATCTACAGACTGTGTGTGTGGGTGGCGGGTGTGTGTGTGGGGGGGCGAGTTCCTGCAAGGGATAGGAAGAAGAGTCAAGGTTGGAATCCTTTGATGCGAGAAAAGCTTCAGCTTCAGGACAAGTAGGTGCGGGCCCCAGGACAGTCTGACTGTCCTTTTGCGGGGCTCAGGAAGTGAAGAAAGGGCTGGATGGCATCCCCCTATGAATGGGGCTAACTAGGTGGGAGAATTTGCAGAGGCGATTCCTCGAGGTGTGTCTCGGGCAACCTACAGCTCTGGCCACCGGACTGGAAGGCGCAGCCAGCAGTGAACGCAGAGGCCCCGAGATCCTGAGCCTTCAACGGGAAGAGCTTGTGCGCTTTACCTGCAGCCAGTGTCGCCTCTGGGATTCTCGTTCAGTCTAATTCTCCAGACCTTTAATATATTTCAGCTCTAGAATGTTGATTCTGAACACAGGGCGGGACGAGGTCAGAGTGCGGAAGCGGGGTGAAGTCCTGGTGCTGACTGGAGTTGGGCTGACAACGTGGAGCGGCGGTTCAAGGATCGCGCCTCAGCAGCATTCCGGCCGATTCTGAGGTAGGACCGAGGGGGCGGGGTCCTGGGCGGGAGTTAAGACCCACCGGTGATGGGCGGGAGACTTGGGCACACCCACCGCGCCCAGGGAGGGCCGTCGCGGAGCTATGACGCAGCACGTTGCGCCAGGAGCGTGCCGGCGCTCCTCAGCTTGATCACGAGTGGGCCCGCACCTGGTGGCTTGAGATTCTTTCTGCAGCTAAAGAAAATTTCCCAGACCCAGAGGCCCCTAAACACATATGGGACTGGGTCCGCGCTCCCCCCACAAGGCGGGGCGCCAGTTCCCAATTGGCGGCAAACGGGGACGCGGAGCAAAAGGGTCGGGGCGGCCCCCACGAGGCCGGGAGCAGCATCCCCGGCCGCCTGCAGACAGGGGATCAGAGCAGACTCAAGATGCTCACCCGCACCTGAGCCCCGAAGCTTTGGAGTATTTCCGACAAGCGCTGTCAGCGCTGAAAGAGGCTCCAGAAGCCGGGGAAGAACGAGGTAGGGAACAATTAAAGGGTGGGACCAAGAGCGCAAGATCCAGGACAGGCATGGAAACTTCCTGGGGTCCCCAGGGTGTGGGCACTTAGTTTTCTCTCTCATGCCTTCATCCTCTGCCCCCATTCTCCGCCTCTTGGTTAAGTGATGGACCTTATGCTTTTCTCAGTGTTTAAAATATTTCTGTCCTCTTTTTTTTTTTCAGAGCTGATGGTACACAATGTTTTGAAAGAAGTGGAGGCTCAGGCTCTAGCCTTGGCTACGAACAGGACTGGCAGTGAGATGCTGCAGGAACTTTTGGGGTTTAGTCCTTCGAAACCGTTGTGTAGAATATGGGCTACCCTGCGCTCCAACTTGCGCTTTGTGGCCTGTCATCGGTGCGGGGTCCATGTACTGCAAAGTACTTTGCTGCAGCTGCCTCGATTGCTGAGGAATACTGCAGAGGAGGAGGAGAAGGAGGAGGAGGAGGAGGAGAATGGGAAAGATGGTTCCTTGGAGACCCTGGAGGAGCTGGTCCTGGGACTAGCCTCTGAGGTTTGTGATGATTTTCTTTTCTACTGCGGAGACACACATGGAAGCTTCTTGGTCAGAACTCTGCTGCAGGTGTTAGGAGGGACTCTTCTGGAGTCTGAGAGAGCCAGGCCAGGTGGCTCCAAATCTTCTGGTAAGTATAAAAAAAAGGGATAAGGATCTGGTGGGAAGGAGAGTTTAAAAGAAGAGAGTAAGCAGAAGAGTAAATCTTTTTGGAGGAGACTTAATCCTGCAGAATTAGCAGAGTAATTGGGGCAGATCTTAGAAGGCCAAGGATTAGTGTGTATATTACTAGTCTTTTAAACTGTGGAACCAGCCTAGATGTCCATCAGTAGATGAATGAATAAAGAAAATAGGGTATATGTATGCAATGGAGTTTTATTCATCCATAAAGAAAAATGAAATTACATCCTTTGTAGGAAAACAGAGACTAGAGACCATAATGTTAAGTAAAATAAGTCAAACTGAGAAGGTCAAGGGTCATATGTTTTCTCTCATGTGGAAGCTAGAGAGGAAAAAGGAAAAGAAAGGTGGGGGCAGATCTTGTGAAAATCAAAGGGAAATAAGTAGAGGAAAGATACCAAGGGTCGGTCGGGGGAAGTGTTGGGGAGTGATATTGGTCAAATTATATTGTTATATTGTGTACAGGTATGAATATGTAACAACATTCAACTATAATGTACCAATTAAAAAATGTGGAAATAGAGGCCTAGAGATAATCATGTGCAAATATGATTAGGGGACAGCTGTTGTCATGGGAGCAGGAAAGGGAGGTGATTTGTACGGAGCAAAGGATTTTTTGTTTTCTTTCTTTTTTTTAATATTTATTTTTTTAGTTGTAGTTGTTTTACTTATTTATTTTTACGTGGTGCTGAGGATTGAACCCAGGGGAAGCCAGTGTTCTACCGCTAAGCCACAACCCCAGCCCCCAAACTTTGTTTTCTTTTTAGCATAACCCACAAGAAGTTTTTTTTGTAAGCATGACTTTAGCTTATGTGTGTGTACACATATAAGAATCAAGTAAAAGTATGGGAAACAATACCTTTGCTATATGCAACCTACTCTGATATTTTCTTTCCTTTTAAATTTTATTCTGCTCTCATTTCATTTAAAAAAATACTAGTTGAGATTAATTTGATTTAATTATACAGTTACAGGCTGAGACTTACATTTTTGAAAAAGTCTGGGAAGTAAGGTTATTAAAGAGTTTAAATAAGGCCTGATTTTGGGATACCTTAAATACCTGGCTGGGGAGTTTGAACTACCTCCTATGGACTATAGGGGAGCTGATTAAAGTTTCTTAGAAAAATTAAAACAGAACTATCATCTCAGTCAGTTATCCAGAAAAGATATTTAGTTGTATGACATCTCTTCTGTATTGTCAAACTGAATTCTTGTTCATGTATGGAATTTTTCTCCCTCCTGGACGGCAGTTTGTAATTTCACCATTGCATGTGTTTTTGATATTCATTCAGAAACCCAAAGGGTCATAGCTCGGGAATATAAGCCAACTGATTTTGAGGTCCCTGAAGCCTTCTTGAATTGCCTTCAGAATCTGAGCTCCTGCTTTTTGAAGGACATTGCTGGTAAGAAGGAAAGTAGGAAGAGGGCCTAGGATCTAATTTTATGGAAGTGATTACCAGAAGCCCTTAGGTCAGTTCATTCTTCCTTTTTCCTTCTCTTTCCTTTTCCTTTCTCCTCCTTCCCTCTTCCTTTCTGTTTTTTTTTTTTTTTTTTGGTGTGTGTGTGTTTTTTTTTTTAAGTTCATCTCTTAAAACTTAAATCTGGTTTGATGTTGCAGAGTAACTCTATATGGATGTTTTGTGTCTATAGTCCCCTTACTTTGTTGTTTAAGGTTTGAGGTTGGACAAGTGGTTTGAATTTTGGATAAGCTGTTTAATCATTTCTGACCTCTCAACAGTGTTTATCACTGACAAGATCTCCAGCTTCTGCCTTCAAGTGGCCTTACAAGTCTTACACCGCAAACTGCCCCAGTTTTGTGCCTATTTGTGCAATGCTGTGATTGGCTACCTGAGTACTCGTAGTTCCTCAGCAGCTGGCAGGTATGATCAAAATTCATGGGACTATGTAAAATGAATGAGGTGATGTGCTACAACTGCATTTTGGATGAAGTGGAGTTAAGATGCCCAATTCCTGGGCTAGGGTTATAGCTTAGTGGTGGAGCACTTGCCTAGCATGTGTGAGGCATTGGGTTCGATTCTCAGCAGCATATATAAATAAATAAAGGTCCATTAACAACTAAAAGAATATTTAAAAAAACAAAAGATTGCCTGATTCCCTTCTCCTTGTCCCTAGCCCCCTATTGCTATTTCTTCGGGATCAAACTAGCTCCAGACTCCTGGAACAGGTGCTGTTGGTGTTGGAGCCTCCGAGGCTCCAGAGCCTCTTTGAGGATCACTTCCAGGGACAGCTGCAGACCTTGGCTGCACATCCCATTGCTAACTTCCCTTTGCAGCGCTTTCTGGATTCAATCAGTACCCCTGAGCTGGTGAGTTTGAAAGTCTGCACTGGGTATCTTTCTGCTATTGTTGTTCATTGGGCCTAATTTTATTGTATGCCTGTCTCTACATATCTCTGACAATGTGTTGTCCATTGCCCTTATAAAGTTATTCCTTGGGGTTTTTCAGGATGGAGGTACACTCCTCCCAGAGAGGATTTGTTTTAGCTTTTCAGGTGTAAGTACCAGCAAGAAACTGGCTTAATTTGGTTTGCAGCTTGAAGATCCATGGCCCCCTCAGACTCTGAGTACTTGACCACAAATCCCATAAGCACTGACTGGGGTCTTTGCCATAACTTCTCTTTTCTTTTGCTTCTTAGCAGCAGGATGGGCTTCTCTGTGGTCTCATGGTTTAGGAGGTGTTGAAAAGGGGCAGATTTATTTCTAGTTTTCCCTTACCTCTACTTCTCCCTTATACGTAGCGGCTATTTAAAGTCCCTTCCCTATGTGAGGTGGTACCTCTAAGACTGCCCATTGTTAGTGCTTTTTATGTTTTATTTAGCATTTTTAGTTGTTTTCAGCCGGAAATTCCTCTGAATAATGTAGTCGACCATTAGCAGAATGCCAAAGATTGATCATCCCATGTTTCCCCTCAGCTGTCTCCTGTGTTTGAGGAACTGAGTCCTGCCTTGGAAGCTGTACTGGCCCAGGGCCACCCAGGGGTAGTCATTGCCCTGGTGGGGGCCTGCCGCAGAGTTGGAGCTTACCAAGCCCAGGTCTTGCAGCTATTGTTGGAGGTGAGAAGGTGTTATTTGCAAACCATTATTGCCCTTGGTCTAAATTACACCAGTTAGGACTTAAGGCATTGTACCTCTGGACCAAGAGGTCTGATGCTAAGCCCTGGAGTGAAAATTCTCTCCCAGAACTAAAAGAGAAGTTTATTTAAGGGACAAGTGTTTATTCAACCCTTGTGTTAATGTGTGGAGGAAGGCTGGGGATACATTAAGATAGATGGGATCCTACCCTCATGGAGCTCACTTTCTTATAGAATTAGGCCTTCTCACCTTTTCTGAATGTCTTTTCTATCTAGAAAGTCAAGATTAAGGATGGGGTAGTTCTCAGAGTTGTCATGTATTGTCTTCCCCTCTAGGCATTCCACTGTGCAGAGCCCTCCTCCCGGCAAGTGGCCTGTGTGCCTCTCTTTGCCACTTTGACGGCTTATGAGGTGTACTATGAACTAACGGAAGAGGAGGGGGCAGTGCCTTCAGAGCACCAGGTGAGGTAGGGGAAAGGCCAAGTTACTGACTAATTGGGGACCAGCTCTCCAGGACTTAGGAAGCCCCTTGGGTGAGGATAGTGAGCCTTCTGACTTCATCCAAGTGAAGGTGGCAGCACCTGGGGATGAGCCTATCCACCTCGTTTTGTGCAGCCTCCTAATTTCCTATCTCTGTGCTCCCAGGTAGAAATAGCCACAGCCAGGACCCTGGGAGAAGTGACAGTGCTTGGGTCTCTACTGCTTCAGCATCTGCTGCACTTCTCTGCTCCTGGTCTTATACTACGAAGTCTGGGTTCCTTGACAGGACCACAACTTTTGGCTCTGGCCCAAAGCCCTGCTGGCTCTCATATACTTGATGCCATTCTGTCCAGCCCCTCTGTGACACACAAACAGCGCCGCCGTGTGCTGCAGGCCCTCAAGGTGAGATTTCTGGCTTTTGCTTGATTTCCCCCATCATCCATTTAGAGAAAGTGTGTTTTCCCCAGGACTCTACCTTCAGAGTCAAAGATAGGAGACTAGAACAAAATTGTTTTGACTTTTGACTCAGCCTCTCAACTCTTCTGAAACTTTATCTCCAGCCCCCACTGACACACACAGAAGACATTTTGTGCACTTCTCTAGTAGAACTTGTCTTGCTTGCCTCAATGTAGGGACAGTACGTGTCTCTGGCCTGTAGTCGTCATGGCAGCCGTGTCCTAGATGCCATCTGGAATGGAGCAGCTTTGAGGACCCGAAAGGAAATTGCTGCTGAACTGGGTGAGTTACCAATGCTTGTCTTCAGTGTTTCCTAACTTCCCCTTCTGTTATGGCAGAATGCTGGGTGACTGGGAGTGGGCTTAAATTCAGCAGAAAATTGAGTTCCAAAGGGTGATCTTGGTCATAGATTCTTAGCAGTCTGCTCTCAATTTCTCCTCTGCTAACTGACTGTGCAGTCCTCTGCTCCCACCCGTCCTTCTGGCTTCTGTTCTTTGCAGAGTGAGGCATTCACTCTGTCTCAGTGACAGGCCCATTATTGGGGAAAAAATGGAGGGGCTTTTACCAGAAGAAGAACCTGTCTTTGAGCATGAATGGTACTAAACATGAGTGGTTCCCTTTGCAGGTGAGCAGAACCAGGAGCTGATAAGAGACCCTTTTGGCCACCATGTGGCTCGGAATGTGGCCCTGACTACCTTCCTGAAGCGGCGAGAAGCTTGGGAACAGCAGCAGAGTGCAATGGCCAAGCGAAGGCGGATATTGAACTCAGTACTTGAAGACTGAGGCCTTGGAGTCTGGAACTGGATGTTAATGGGGAGGGTGAAAGGAGTACCTACTGTCTCCCTTTCCTGATTTAAATTGGAGTCAAAAGTCTTCTCGGAAAACATTTTTATATTTTTACTGGAAATATTTTTGTTATTTTTTTTTTAAAGGAAAGTTAGAGATTTCAAATAAGAGAAGGCTGTCATCAGTGTGCTAGAGCTTAGGGACTCAGTAAGTATCTCAATGTAGCAGCAATCAGGTTGAGATCAAGATGCCTGGGGACAGGCTTGTGGCCTCTCAGGGTAAGTGGGAGACTGGAAATGTGGGTAGAGCAGGGCAGCATTCTTCAGGAAAGGATATAAGCTAAGAGAACAAGATGTTAGAACAGCTCATGAGTTTTGTCATGATATAGGGGTGGAGGATAGTGGGGAAAGCAGGTGAGTTGTCCAGGTTACACTGTCCATAGGGCCTGAAACCTGATGCTGTCGTAGTCTTTTCAGCATTGTCTCATGAAACAAGTCTGGGAGCAGAAGTGCAGAGTCCCTTCTCAGTAATGGAGACGACCCTGCCGCTGCCACTGCTCTGTTCCCTCCACTACATGGCGAAGGGTGGAGGAAATTCCCAGGAGCACATGGCCCAGGCCTTGCAGCAGTGAGGAGATCCAACGAAGGAGCTCCCTAAATGGCAGAGATAAGAGAAAATCAAATGATTGGGGAACGTGAGAGTTGGTTCTTGAGCTGGCAGCTGGGGGTTTTTTTCACAAAGAAGAGCTATTTGGGGATAAGAGAGTATAGGAGATGGAATTATGGAGACTATCCGATGGTAGGGGCTGGGGTAGTATGACATATTGATCTCTAACCTGAGTACTTTTTTGGGGCCAATTCCTTGAAAGTCACAGCTCATGGAGTAGAGCCCGTAGAATGTGGCTTTGACATTCAGGCTGCCAAAGAGGTCTCGAGGATTTTGTTTGTACACATCAAAGGTAATGCGGGCGATATCTTTGCTGTGCTTCGGCTTCTCCCGGCCCAGGCCATATGACAGCACTCCACTCTGTAGGATATCCTCATTAGTGCAGTGGATACTGACACCCCCATCAGCACTGGGTCAGACCCACCCTCTCTTGGGCTTCTGTCCACTATGTCCTAGGTAATTCCACATCTCACTCTGTGCCTCTGTCCCTAGTATCAGGGTTAGGCTAAAGAAGGAGCATTGGAAAACTACAAAGGATTGTTGGCCTGAACAGTGCAAGTATGGTCCTCTTACCCTGGTGGGGCTCCAGCTCTGTCCCAACTCCAGCACCATCAGGCATGTGTCATCCTCCAGCATCTGGAAGAAGTCCTCACTGTCCACAGAGGTCCCATCCTCTTCTAGTACCAGTGTTAATGCTCCATGCAGCAGCAGGGTCTTTAGTGCCTATTCAGTGGCAAGAAGCAGGAGGAGCAGATGTTATACTATGCCTCTCCCCTCTAGTTGCCCAACATTGATCTGTTGTCCCTCGGCAATGGTCGATATCCCAAGTCTACTCTCCGGTACTTGCTATCCCTGGTAATGGCAACAGCTCTCGATATACTTCAGTTGTTAGAGGACCCTCATTAGGGGCTGACCTTTTTCCTTTTTAAAAAATTTTTGTGTTGCTGAGGGTCCAGGGTCTCCATATGCTAGGCAAGTGCTCTGCTTCTAGACTGAACCCTTAGCCCCCTTTTTTCCTTTTTGCTCTGTCATTGTCACCACTTCCTGCTTCCCTCCCTCTAAGTCATTCCTACTAGTTTAGAATAAAAACTTTGGCCAGGGGCTGGGCAGTGGCTCATGCTTGTCCCAGCTACTTGTGAGACTGAGGTTGAATTGCTTGAGCCCAGGAGTCTGATATCAGCCTTGGCACAGAACAAGACCTCACCTCAGCTCAAAAAAATCTAGCTAGATTCTCTTGAAATCCATCTTTCTGCCTTGTCTACAAGGTCTCACCTCCCTCTTCCCCCAACCTCAGTGTTTTCCACATCATTTTTCAGTAATGATGATGGCGAGAAGCAGGAGGAGCAGATGTTACAGATACGTGTGCCACGTATCTATGAAGACATTACATACTTCTTTTATTCTTTTCAACAACCCTAGGAAGTGGTTTATTATTGTTTCCTTTGTACAGATGAAGAAACAGGTTTTGATTTGATAGGTCACATAACCTCCCAAGATTTTTTTTTAAAGAGAATTTTTAAATATTTTTTAGTTTTTGGTGGACACAACATCTTTATTTTTATGTGGTGCTGAGGATCGAACCCAGCGCCCTGCGCATTCCAGGCAAGCACATTACCGCTTGAGCCACATCCTCAGCCCACCTCCCAAGATTTGGACAGCAAGGAAGGGGTAAAATCAGAATTTGAATTTGGTTTTTCATACATATCACCATTTCACACTGACTTCTGAATTCCATTTTCCAGCCCTCCCTATATACTGCTTCCCCTATTCCCAGAGAAAAGCCCATAACTTGGAAAAAAACCAAATTTACCCCAATTCAACAGAAGTTATTTGGGTCACACCTCCGCCCCCATTGACTCTTAGCCCTTGGAGGGACAGCTATGTGACCTTAGCCCTTTATACTCTGTCATCTCAAGTTGTCACTATTGAGCCCCTTGGCTGCCCCTGTTATAGGAACCTAGGAACCTGGCTCACTCACCTTATCTAGCAGTTCCTGGCGGGTGGCAGCTGTCAGACCTTTCCTAATTGTCCGCTTATGATCACAGACACGGAAGGGTCTCTGAGGCGGTGGGGCTGAAGTCCATACCCTTCGGCCAAGCTCAGAGCTCATATTGGATACAGCCCTGGTTGTAAAGTTGGGAAGAAGAGGGAAGAGGGGTGGGATGACTGAGGAGCCAAAGAGGGAGGGTCCTAGGTTTGCAGATCAGCTAAGGGAGAGGCGTTGGAATGGGTCCAGTAGTTCAGGAACTGGACAAATGTGTAAAGTAGGGGGAGGAGGGGAAGTGAGTCTCTTAGGGGCTGAATGGAGTTTTGTTCCCCACCTAACCATATCCCCAGAGTTAGAGGGTAGAGAGGAGAGTTAGTAATCACCTGAGCAGGCCATTGGGGTTCAGGGATGAGAAGTACTCCATGGTAGAGGGAAGTAGGAGAGTTGCCTTCCTGGGGCCTCTGGATTGGACACTGCACTGTGGTGCTGGGGCTGAAGTGACGTTTTCTCTTACAAAGCTGGGCTCTCAGTCCTGAAGAGGTGGGGAATGAGTCAAGCCCAGCTCTGGCCCCCCTCCCTGGCCAGTACGAAGGACAAAGTCCAAGGGGAGAGAAGGAGGAGGGACCTAGATAAGGTGATAGAAGTTGGACTGCCCAGCAAAAGGCTGTGAGACATGCGCAGGTGCCCATGCGTGTGCACGTGCACATCTGTGTGTGCTGAGGGCCCTTGTGAGGGTAAAAAGGATGGAATGTGACCTCCGGTGTTTTATTTCTTTGGAGGGAATTTCTAGGAATAGTTTCTGGCTCCCAGCTGCTGAGAAGCTGTATTGTATGTAAGGTGCACTATTCTGTGCTCCACCTACAGGAAAAGCCATGGGCTGTAGCTTCCTGGAAAGATTGGGCAGAAGGTGAGGAAATGGGTTTAGGGTGGGGAAATGGGGTGGGAAACAGGCTTGGGCAAGGCTTGGATAAAATGAGAGGTGAGGCAAGTGTTTGGAAGTGGTTTGAGGAAAGGATGGATCCTGATCTTGTCTGAGACCCTCTCCTTTCTGTTGACCTGCTCTTTCCTGGGTAGGAGAGGGGCTTGCCAACATATTCTTGGCTCATTCTCCAGAACTGTTGCTTCAGTAGTGACCTTTGTTCCCATCTTTTTCCTTTCACCAAGTAATGGGCATGAAGGAGATGTGTATGGGGCAGGAGGTGTCCTTTGATGGCATCAGGACTTCAGCTTTATCCATCTCTGATTTCAGTTGCAGTGGGATGAACATTGTATGAAAGCTTAGACTCAAACTGGAGTTAAACTTAAACACCTCAAATGACCACAATTCCTCTTCTCCTGCCTTGGAAGGAACCTTATAGGGTCCCCCAGATCCTCCAACTTTTTTTTTTTTTTTCCTGAGAAACATGGAGTTCCTTCACTACTCAGGGACCCAGCCAGTTGCATTTCTTAGGCAGGCTCAAGGCTTTGGCAAGATACTGATAAAGGTGTTTAGATTGTTGCCCAAAACACTGAAAGAAACTAGCCTCAGCCCTGAACCAAATTCCTTAAACCCTCATGAACTCTGTACCCTGATGCCCTTACTGTGGGGATAAGTGGAACATCTTTTACTCTCCCTTTCATAAAGATATACTGCAGCCTGCTCTGTAAATACTTGGGACCAGACACCCTGGAGTTAAGTGTTTCTTTGGATTCCCAACTAGCCCCATGTTGGGATGATTGGGATACCTTGTGGGAACTCTCTTGCTACTTTTGGGGTGACTTTAGCTGTGAATTTAGCCCAGATGTAAGAATCCTTGTCAGAAGTTGTCAGCTTACTCAAACCCCTACAAGCACAGGGGCACTTATAGTGGCATTAATGCTTCAGGACAGTCTTCCAACAGTGGACACACCTTGGTCTCCTGTTCTTGGCATTCTGTACATTTCCCAGAGGTAGGTCCAGTGCCTACCAAAGGAATGTAATGCCACGCCATGCTCTTATGGGTTTCTTCTTTCGTACCTATTTTGGTGTGTGTGGGGGGTACTGAGGATTGAACCCAGGGGTGCTTAATCACTGATCCACATCCCCAACCCTTTTTATTTTTTATTTTGAGGCAGGGTTTCAACTTAGCTTCAACAGGTTAAGTTGATGAGGCTGGCCTCAAACTTGAAAACCTCCTGCCTTGGTCTCCTGAGTCACTGGGATCACAGGTGTGCACCATCACACCCAGCTTCTCTATATTTTTATCTTGCTTCCTCCTCTGCTTCCTGAGTCAACCTTTCAAATACAGGATTACCTATACCCACGCCCTTATCTCAGGCTCTGCTATTGAGGAACCAAACTAAGACAATGCTTTTGGTGTCCTTGTTCCCAGAGAACTACAGTTTGGGCTGTTGACTGGGCAGAGGACTTTCTTTTCCCCCTCCCTCCACTCTATTGATCTGCTGGGCCCTGTTGCTCCCTCACTCCCTGCCAATCTCTTCATTTCCAATCTTTGCCTGACCTCTCCCAGCAGAGAGAACTTCTTTTCAATATGTCTCTACACAAACTGCATCCTTTCCTTTCTTCTTATATCCTTGTAAAGATTGGTAGTGTGATCTTGTGGTTGTGAATAATGATTCCCCAGCCAGGTTATAAGCAAGCCCCTTATGTTAGTCAGCTTTTCATCACTGTGACCAAAGTACCTGACAGGAACAACTTAGAGAAAGAAAAGTTTATTTTGGTTCACAGTTTCAGAGGTCTCATTCCATTGTTAGCTGCCTCCATTGCTCTGGACCTGAAGTAAGACAGAATATCATGGTGGAAGGGCCTGATGGAAAAAAGCTATGCAGCCTGTGAGAACCAACCAGCCAGAAAGGAGGAGGGAGGGGGAGGGGTGAGGGAGGGAGGGGGAGGGGGAGAGAGAGAAGAGGAAGAGGGGAGAGGAGGCCAGGGACAGTGATAGTCCAAGGCCATGCCCAAGTGATCTACTTCCTCCAACAATGTCCAGCCTCCCAGTAGTCCATTCAGCTATCAGTGGATTAATCCAGCAAATAGATTTATATAAGGTCAGAACCCTAGTCATTGCTTAAAAGTTCCACCTCTAAATCTTGCTGTAATAGGGGCCATACCTCCATGAGCTTTTGGGGACATTCAGATCCAAACCACAACACCCCTTAAACCTCCATGCATTTCTGTCTCCTCCTCAACACACCTAGCACCATTCCTTACACTGAAAAGTTGTCATTGACAACCCAGCCAAAGTCCAGAGGGTGGAGAGAAACTCCCAAAACAAGAGATGGTTGGGGGTGGACTGGGAGCTGAGGAAAAAGGGAACTCAGCAGGGTTGGGAGGCTGAAAACAGGCCAAGTGAGAGCAGCTGAGAAACTGAGTTGTGTGGGTCACCTCTGCTGAATGCATGCCAAGGAGGCCAGGAAGCATAAGCATTGCAGAAGGCATGCTGGAAAGATTGGGGGGGCAGAAATGAAGAAGGGACAAGAACAAAAGCAGGGGCTGGAGTTGTGGCTCAGTGACAGAGCACTTGCCTTGCATATGTGAAGCACTGGGTTTGATCCTCAGTGTTAGGTCAGTTGAAGTGGCTAAGGGAACAAACAGCCAACAACCAATCAGGTGCCAACAGACAAGCAGTGATAATCATCTGTCAATCAGTGGGGTCTCCTGACTGATCCTGGAAGGACATGGAATTCAGCGAGATCTCCAGACCAACCCCAGGAGAACAAGCCCTTTCCTATCGCAAGCTCTTCCTTCCTGCCCCAAACCTGATAAAATTACAATCCAGCTGAGACTGGGTGCAACTCCACCGGACCACTCTGTTGTACTGGAGAGTCTTGCCCAGAGCGAATCTCAATAAAGCCTTGTTCAGCAGCTTTTAGTCTGCCTCCTTTTCTTCACTGGTGCCTGACCTTACACTCAGAATCACATAAAATAAGTAAACAAAATAAAGATATTGTGTCCATGTATTAAAAAAAAAAAAAAAAGCAGGGTTCAGGGTCAAGTATCAACTGAGTGTTTCTGCATCCTCAGCTTCATCCTGTTTCCTAGGGAGGCAGGCTCCCACACGTCTGGACCTATTAGTGATGGGAAAGAATGGGGTGAGGGAGGGGCCCCAGGAAAAGGCCAGGATGAGCCTCATCTTGTCCCTCCCCATTCTTGCCTCACCCTCTGCAAATGTGATAGACATTGGCACCTGATGCATTGCTGCCTCACCTTTCAGTTTCCCAGGCCTCTGAAGGCCCCCAGCCCTACCTGCTCCTAGCTGGGTAAGTAGATCTGCCCATGCCCTTTTTTTCCACACTGCCCACTTCTAAGGGGCGGAGATGGTAGTCGTGACAGCCTAAATTTAGGACAGCCTAAAGTTAGGAATGGGGGCCTGAGTAAATTTAGGACAGCCTAAAGTTAGGACTTCTGGGCTCTGGGAGGTGCCAGGAGTGAAGGCCACCTGACCTTCACAGGAGGTGAAGCAGAGGATCTAGGTTCTAAGAAGGAGTGGTATTTGAATTGGGGGTCAGGATCCTCCATGTCAAAATTCCCAGAGAGAAGAAGGGCAGGCTGCAGGGAAGTGGAGGGAAGCACAGTTCCTTCTCACCTAGCATCGGAGGCAATGTGGACTTATGCCCCACTTCTGAAACCCCTTTGTGGCTTCTTCCAGCCCCGCAGGAGAAGAAGGATGTCAGTCTGCTACCGGCCCCCTGGGAATGAGACACTGCTGAGCTGGAAGGCCTCACGGACCACTGGAACGGCCTTTCTATTGCTGGCGGCGCTGCTGGGGCTGCCCGGTAATGGCTTCGTAGTGTGGAGTCTGGCTGGCTGGCGGCCCGCACGTGGGCGACCACTGGCGGCCACGCTAGTACTGCACCTGGCGCTGGCCGATGGCTCGGTCCTGCTACTCACACCGCTCTTCGTAGCCTTCCTGACCGGGCAAGCCTGGCCGCTGGGCCAGGCGGGCTGCAAGGCTGTGTACTACGTGTGCGCCCTCAGCATGTACGCCAGTGTGCTGCTCACCGGCCTGCTCAGCCTGCAGCGTTGCCTCGCCGTCACCCGCCCCTTCCTGGCGCCCCGGTTGCGCAGCCCGGCTCTGGCCCGTCGCCTACTGCTGGCAGTCTGGCTGGCCGCCTTGTTGCTTGCTGTCCCGGCCGCTGTCTACCGCCATCTCTGGGGGGACAGCGTCTGCCAGCTGTGCCACCCGTCGCCCGCCCACGCCGCCGCCCACCTGAGCCTGGAGACTCTGACCGCCTTTGTGCTTCCTTTTGGGCTTGTGCTTGGCTGTTACAGCGTGACGCTGGCGCGGTTGAGGGGCGCCCGCTGGGGGTCTGGGAAGCAGGGGTCGAGGGTGGGCCGGCTGGTGAGCGCCATCGTGCTCACCTTCGGCTTGCTCTGGGCTCCCTACCACGCAGTCAACCTACTGCAAGCGGTGGCAGCACTCGCTCCACCAGAAGGTGCCTTGGCGAGGCTCGGCGGCGCGGGCCAGGCAGCGCGGGCTGGAACGACAGCCTTGGCCTTCTTCAGCTCTAGCGTCAACCCGGTGCTCTACGTCTTCACCGCTGGGGATCTGCTGCCTCGGGCGGGTCCCCGGTTCCTCACACGGCTCTTCGAGGGCTCTGGAGAAGCCCGAGGGGGAAGTCGCTCTAGGGAGGGTACGATGGAGTTACGAACTACTCCCCGGCTACAAGTAGTGGGGCCGGGAAAGGGCAATGGAGACCCAGGGGGTGGGGTGGAGAGGGGCAGTTAGGAATGGGATCCTTGACACCAAACCCTACATCCATGTCTGCTTTTCCCTACCACTTTTCATCTTCCCTGAAACTCACTCCTCTGAGGCATTTGGGGACCCTTTTCCAACTAATTTGGATCTGGCTGGGTAGGATTATTACACACCTGGGGTAGGTCCAGATTCCTCAAAAC
The DNA here is from genome assembly GCF_045843805.1 of Urocitellus parryii. Taxonomy (NCBI): domain Eukaryota; kingdom Metazoa; phylum Chordata; class Mammalia; order Rodentia; family Sciuridae; genus Urocitellus; species Urocitellus parryii. The sequence continues at coordinate 37,288,922 of NC_135536.1, forward strand.
GGAGGGACTTTGAGGATAGTGATGGCCCTTATTAAAAAATGCTGTGTGCTTGCAAGTTGTCATGTACCCATGTGCCAGCATTGCTTACTTGTTGCCAGTGACTTTATTGTGAAATACATTGGGAAGTCATTAGATGATGACTTAAGTGAGTTTCCCCTTTGGTGGTTAATCCTGTGTGAGTTGTACTAAAGCCACATAATTCCCAGGTAGATCAACCTTGCCAGGGCTGGACAGTATCAGCCTTCAGTGGTGTTTTATGCTGCTCTCCTCAGCCCAGGTGGCCTGGTTCCCCTAGGCCTACCCATAGAACTACCTGGCAAATGGAGAAAGAGCAAGGGAAGGTGTGGGAGTTTGGATGGGGGATGAGGATGAGATCCATTCTTTGGACTCCTAACAAAGCTGCCTGGGGGAAGAAACTGTATCTTCAAGGAGAAAGTAAATCTGTGGGGATTGAAAGGAATGTGTTCCTGTCTTGTTGGTACAAAGAGGCATATGGGTAGGCAGTGGTGTAGGGGCCTGGAAATCTGAGATTTATGTCCCTCTCTGACCATTTAACACCACCCCCAAAACAACTTAACTTGAAAAAGAGCTCAGGAGCCTGTTCTTGCTTCACCAGGGGTTGTTTGGAAGTTAAGGGATTATGGGGAATGACAGGAATATTAGAAAACAGGAAGAATTTTTCAGGGAGGGAGGCTTTCCCTCTCCTCCCCTCCCTTCTCCTCTTCTCTCCTTTCCTCTCTCCTCCTCTCCTCTCTTCTCCTTCCCCTCCTCACTCCTCTCTCTGTTAAGTTTTATCTTCTCCCAAGACTGCTAGCTATTCCTAATTCCTCCTTCAATATTTCTTAGCCCTATCTTTTAGAATCTTTCTATTTCTGGATCTAAAAACTGTTTGGATCTTCACACTTTTAATTTGGGGGTGTAGCATTGGATTTGTTTTCAGGGACCATCCACAAGCACACAGGTGACCAATTCATCCCAGTTGGTCCAGAACTTTCTCAGGTTAGCACTGTAAATCCCTTATCCCAGTCCTGTTGTCCCCCTAACAAACTGAAATGGTTGGTCACATGAGTGGTTACTCTGGCCATTAAGCCAGGCCCTGCTTTAGTAACTCTTCACATCTTCCAGGCAGATGTCAAGACAGCAAAAGAAATCCAGTCCCCAGGGTCATGCCAGGGTCACCAAAACTAAGGTTGGAATGAACTAGGGTGACAGGGATTGTGCTCAGAGTACCTAGTCCTTTATGGGAGAAGAAAGACCTTCAAGGAAGATGGGGGTGGGAGTAGCTTGAGAAGGGAGGCAAAGACAGCCCAGTTTCTGTCTGAAGGGCTTCTTGTTGACCCTGGAGCTCTGAGCCAAGAGCTTCTTTTTCCAAACACAGGCTTCTTCCGGTCCTGGTGTTCTAGGGCAGAAAGAGGTTCCCTAACTTCCTGTTACATGTTCCCCATCTCTCTCATCCAGCTTGGTCAGAGAGCCCTTCCTCAACTCTGCTTTCGTTTTTTTTTTTTTTTTAATTGTTTTAGTTGTAAATGAACACAATACCTTTATTTCATTTATTTATGCAATTCTGAGGATTGAACCCAGAGCCTCACACATGCTAGGCAAGCGCTCTACCACTCAGCCCCAGCCCAGCCCTGCCTTCAGTTCTTGCTGTGGTTTCAGCCCATTTCTTTTCATCATATCCTTTGCCTGACAGTTATTGGGTCGACTCTGCTCTGGCTTTTCTCAAAGCAGAGCAAGTAGGAGCACTGTGAGGTATCAGGGACCTTGCAACTTTCTTGAGAAGTGACAGGGTTGAAACAGAAGCAGGAAGGTATTCTTAATTTTTATGTTCTTCAGGAGATTTCAAGGAGAAAAGGCATCCTTCCATTCAGGAAAAAGAAGGGACTCTTTCTCTTTTCATATTCCTTGATTTCTCTCTTGGTAGAGCTGGTGTGAGGCATTTCTTGTCACTGTGCCCTTGCTTCTGCTTCTCATGTTCAGCCCAGGGTTCAGCCTCTACTTTTCACAAGTGGAACTGGACCACCTAAGTCTGTGGGAATACAGGAAAGAAGTGATGTTGGTCTCCTTGCCCAGACCCTTATTCTTAAAAATCTAAACTTGGCAGGGTAGCCACATGGGCAAGCATAAGGCAAGTGGTTGGGGGAAGGGGAAGAAATTTGCATTCTGTATGGTACCAAGAAGACCACTTAGACTGGTTTCTACAACAGAGAATGGAGAACTGGTTAACATAGAATGGAACCAATCCCCTTAAATTAAGGGAGGGATGGTAGGTGCTGGGAGAGGGCTCTTTTCCCACAAGCAGGATCATGGCTCCAACTGAAGCCAAGAACAGGATGCTGCCCTCTTTGGTTTACCAACATGCTCTCTTTAAATCACAATGTTACCTAACTCACATCCAGACCCAAAATCTCTTACATTTTCAACCTACACATCTCATTTATCTAAAGATCTACATTGTACCTGTGAAATATATGCAAAATTTAAGGAAAAAATTTGGATATTGGCATGTTAGCCTTTCAGTCTGAGCCTGTTTCCCCTCTCCTGCCTTCTTCCCTCCTCCTATAATTCATAACTTTGCTCAATTTTCCAGTCTAGACCCGCATCTTTAGACCACACCCCAGCCAACTCATACTGGCACCCCTATTTCCTCTTCTAATGCCCTTTCCTGGGTTCTTTTTCATTGCATCCCACCCCTCAGGAGTCCTCCTTCTAGCTGGGCTGCCCTGGAGCACAAAGACTATCCCCCTTCCTCCCAGTTAAGGGAGGGGGTGGGGGTTTCAGCCCCACCCTCAGGAAGATGTGTCTTCCCCCTCCCTTGTTCTGTGGTACTTCCTCTCTGGTTGACTTAGCTGATAGCACTCATACCAAGGCCCACGCCTCCGACACTGGGACAGATCCAGATTAAGCTATACCACCTTGCCCTGGCTCTGGGATTGGCATCAGCTTTCAGCTGTTTGGCAAAGCTTATAAGTAAGTATCCTAGAAACTGGGAAGGTGGTGTGGGGGACCAGCTACAGCCATGAGAGAACGTGCAAAGGAATCTCTAAAGAAAGCCCAACCAGTGTAAACGGAGTTGGGAGGATTTGACCTCAAAGCCTACCCACTAACTCCATCCCCATCCCTGTTATTTCTGGTGAACCCCTGGAAGTCTCTGGGGTCAGAGTGGGAAGGTGATTGGAAGAAGTCAAAGGCACTGAGGGGCTAAGGCTCAGGCAGGGGACAAGGGTGCTTTCAAAAGGTACAGCACTGGTGAGGAAAATCTCCCAGTTTGATTCTGGGCTTGAGGAAAGGAGTCTGAAAAGATATGAAAATGTTGTTACTGGGGATGGCTGTTTATTTTGTAATTGGGTCTGTGAACAGGAAGGGGCCCCGTGGCCCAGTTATGAAACTAGTTTTTCTACTCAACCGGATCCCCTTAAGTCAGGTCAGTTGGTGGTGATGGGGCAGTTTCAGAGGTGCCTCTGATGATGCTGATCTTGAAGACAGATCAGCATTTTCAGGCTAAGTGTGTCAGGGAGTCAGGAAACCTTTGGCTTCCTACCCTTATGAGTGTCCACCCTCACTTCCAGGTCATTATGATGGCCACGAACACTACATCTCCTGCTGCATCCTCCTCACGAGGTGTCATGTTCATATCTCTGTTGGCTATCATCTTACTGTCAATTGCACTGGCTGTGGGGCTTCCTGGCAATAGCTTTGTGGTGTGGAGCATCTTGAAAAGGATGCACAAACGCTCTGTCACTGCCTTGTTGGTGTTGAACCTGGCCTTGGCCGACTTGGCCGTATTGCTCACTGCTCCCTTTTTCCTGCACTTCCTGGCTCATGGCACCTGGAGTTTCAAAGTGGCCGGCTGCCGCCTGTGCCACTATATCTGTGGAGTCAGCATGTATGCTAGTGTGTTGTTTATTACAGTCATGAGTCTGGACCGGTCACTGGCAGTGGCCCGTCCCTTTACGGCCCAGAAGCTGCGCACCAAAGAGATTGTCCGGCCGTTGTTGGCAGCTATCTGGGTGGTGTCCTTTTTGCTGGCCACGCCAGCTCTTGCATACCGCACGGTGAGTTTGGGATTGAACAACAGGAGCCTGGTGTGCTTCCCGAAGTACCCCAACGAAAGGCACAGGGCATTTCATCTACTCTTCGAGGCCTTCACCGGCTTCCTGCTGCCCTTCCTGGCTGTGGTGGCCAGCTACTCCGACATCGGACGCAGGCTGCGGGCGCGGCGCTTCCGTCGCAGCCGCCGCACGGGCCGCTTGGTGGCACTCATCATCCTGGCCTTCGCCGCTTTCTGGCTGCCCTACCACGCGGTGAACCTGGCCGAGGCATTCCGCGCATTAGCGGGTCTGCGCGCTGGGTCGGGTCCCACCGGGGAGCGGCTGCAGCTGGCCCGCCACGTGCTCATCGCACTGGCCTTCCTGAGCAGCAGCGTGAACCCGGTGCTGTACGCGTGCGCCGGCGGCGGCCTGCTGCGCTCGGCCGGCTTGGGCTTCGTCGCCAAGTTGCTGGAGGGCACCGGCTCTGAGGTGTCCAGCACACGCCGCGGCGGCACCATGGGCCAGACCGTAAAGGGAGCCATTCTCTCTCCGGAGCCTGCACCCGCCGAGAGCATCACGGCCTCCTCTGAGCCTCTCCAATGAAGCTAACTATATGAGATCTGGTGGAAGGAAGCTCGCTTTCCTCCTCGGAGAATCCCACGCTTGCCTGACCCAGTTCTGTACCCGAGGAGAAGAATCTGCGCGGGAGACCGGGTGGGGCGGAAAGAAGAGGGTGGGGTGGGGCAAGTCAGGGCAGAATGAGAGAGCATTCTCTGGCCAGATTCCTGCAGGAAGCTTTACAATTAAAACTCAAGTCTGAAATCGTCAACCCTGTGAGTGGGGGCACGTGTGTTATGGGGTGTAGGAGTGCTCACAGGCACCATGGTGAGATTCCTCTCAACTGTTGAGAGTCACATTCTTTCGTTCCCTGTGATTTCCAGTTTTGGAAAGAGAACAAAAGGAGATTCTGAGGTAGGTGATCTGCAGATCCCACTTTGAACAGCGTTCACAGACTACTGAAGGAGACTGTCAAAAAAGACCACCCATGTAGGCTTCTCATTGCAGGCTTATGACTCAGGGAACCTTCTGAGATAATGTGCTGCTGTGAAACATCTTCCCTGACACCCTGGTAAGTGTCCTTGTTAAGTGTCCAGCTTCCTGCTAGGAATCTTTATCCTCTCAGCAGATGGTCTAGGGCATTACCTTCCTTTCCTCCATTTCCCAAGGAGCTCTCATTTGAGATGAAAGTCATTACATCTTGTCTCCTAGAATTCTGCACCTCAGCATCTACCAGCCCCACAATATACCCTGGTACAGAGTGAGCCTGAGGGCCCTCTGTGGCTATGGTCACCCACAGGAAACAAAGACTCCCCTAAGTGAGAGGGATGAGCTAGTACTTCATAGGGGTGACTGTTGTCTTGGAGCACCTTTGGCCCAGCTTTGTTCTGATGACATTTTAGGATGATGACAGCAGCAGCGGCAGTGCTGTGTTCTGTGGATCCTCCCCATAAAAAACAAGACAAAACAAGCAAACAAACAAAGAACCAATGTGAGTCCATTAGAGAGAGAGAGAGAGAGAGAGAGAGAGAATAGGAAAACCAAAAGTCCATGCGCAACATCTGTAACAAATGCAGAGTATTAAGATATCTCCTGTGGACTTCAAAATATGAGCAGGTGAGAATGAAGCATTGACCTAAGTCACATGTTTTATATCAGCATTTGCATAGAAAGATGCAGAAGCAAGCAAGGCAGTCATCCAATGGCCCTGAGTACAGGAGAACCCCTAAATTGTCTACAGGTCTTTACAAGAAAGCATGGTGGGACAATTTGAAAATAGCAGCTGAGACTGGAAGGAACCTAATAGATTATTTTGTAGGCCTCTTGCCCATTCTGCATTTATATTGAATGAATAAAAGTTCCATGTCATTTTCCTGGAAATTCTTTCCAGTGTTTGTGAGTAGGGGCAGGAAAGGACATATCTTTGTTTTGAATTATGTGCCTAAAATTCTTTAAGTTTTCAAGGTATACAAAATATTGGAATCAGGTTAGTATGTAGGCAGGCTGGCCAAGAGAGTCCTCTCCTGAGCTAGTGAAAACAATCACTCCCTTCCCACTTGCTTAGGTACATGTGTACACACATGTATACATACTCAGTTTAACCTAAAAAGAAACTGAGGGGTGATTCTCAGCTACATCCACACTTCTGACATCAATTGGCATTAGACATCCTAGAGTCTTTTTTTTAAATATCTTTTTTAGTTGTCAATGGATTTTTATTTTATTTATTTTTATGTGGAACTGAGAATTGTACCCAGTGCCTCACACATGCTAGACAAATACTCTACCATTGAGCCACAACCCCAGCCCTCCAGAGTCTTTTTATTGAGGATCTTAGAAGGGATGAGAGGTCTCAGCCCAGGTGGCTGAAGGGGGTCCAGATCGTGTCAAGTCTGTGTTTAGGAAGTAGGTGCAGAGCTGCCCTTTGCCTTTGACCTTGATAACACCCCTGCTGTAGCATGTATAGCCCAGGGATTGCAGAGCCTGGGCTGTCTCCTCAGTCACCTGCAATTGGAGGGGGCGGTATGAGGGAGTATGGGGCATGCCTATCCTTATCCCCCTCCCCACATGCCTCCAATGTGGTTTAGTTACTTGGATTTTGCCAAGGACTCCTGTAGTCTCCATGCGGCTGGCCACATTCACTGTGTTGCCCCAGATGTCATATTGTGGCTTCTGAGCCCCAATCACTCCTGCTACTACTGGTCCATGGTTCAGTCCTGAGAAGGAAAATGGTAAAGAGGAACCCTGATGGGAGGAACTGTTTTTTGGTACCAGGGATTGAACTCAGGGGCACTTGACCACTGGGCCACATCCCCAGCCCTTTTTTTGTATTTTATTTAGAGACAGGGTCTCACTGAGTTGCTTAGTGCCTTGCCATTGCTGAGGCTGGCTTTGAACTTGCGATCCTCCTGCCTCAGCCTCCAGCCTCAGTCACTGGGATTACAGGCATGCACCACTGTGACCAGCTTGATGGGGGGAACTTTGAAGAGGGAAAATGGAAGAGGAAGCTAAAGGAACTGGGAAGGAGGAAGGACCTGGGGGGACTTAAAGGAGAGGAGGGGTCTCTGGGGCTGGAGGATTGGGTCTGAGGGAAAGGAGGGGGGCATGCCTTTTAGCTCCTGGCCCAGCAGCTTTATGCTTCATTCATAGGAGTGAGTCTGGCGAGGGGGTCCAGGGATGGGGTGCAGTGCAGTGAACAAAGCACTTGGAGTGGGGAGAGCTTGGGAAGGTGAGGAGATACCACACTGCCCCAACAAGGGGGGGGCTCTCACCCACACGCAGGCGGAAGTTGTTGAATGAATGCTTGTTGATGACGTCCAGCTTGGACCCCAGGGCCACTGCAAATTCCACCATGGTGCCAAGGTGGCTGCAGCTTCGCTCAGCATCCTGGCAATGGGCCCGCCCACCAGGATGGGCCAATGAGGGCACAGGAATAAGTCCCACTCATGGGACCACCAGTGAGAGCCCAAAGGAAGGTTGGTAGGTAAGGAAGGGTTGTTATACCTGTTGGGCCTCTTGTCCAGAGGTGGCATTTAAGCCTGTGGCTGCCATGTAGGTGCTGCCAATGGTTTTGATCTTCTCCACCCCACTGAACTTGGGCTTGGAGAGCAGCTGTACAGAGAAGAGGCCTTGTCTCTAGTCTCTCTTGCTTTCACCCTCCCCTCTCCCAGAAGCGCAGCCTCAGGCCTTTGGAGGCTAAAGGACCAGGCTGTAGAGTAGGGGATGGTGGTAGGAAGAAGAGAGTTGATAGTCAGCAATTTGCTGGAGGGAGTAGATATGTGGTATCAGAGGAAGAGAGGGGGTACTGTGAGTGGTGGATAGAATTGGCCAGAAAGTAAAGTAGAAGGAGGTACTAGTGGAAATTCCAGAATCCAGGACACAGGTCCTGGGGGGCCTTTGGAGTTGTCACCTCATCAAAATCAGCAATTATTTCATTGAGTAGCCGCAGACACTCTAGCCCCTCGTGGTTGATGTTGGATTCCGAGTAAAACTCCTTGAAGTCCGGGACTGAGGCGAAGAGCACACAAACACACTCATAGGACTGGTGGTAGAGGTCCTGGAGGGGGCAGGAGGCTGAGGTGAGGGAGGGGTGTATGTCATGTGCTTTCCCTTTCTGGGTCTGTACGGGGTCCTCCTCACTGAAGCCACACTCCTTGTCCCTCTATTTAAGAAGCACTGAGAAGGAGGGAAAGGAGTAGGGCCAGGTTACCCTAGGGATATGACTCAGGAATCAAAGATTTGGTGTTGTTGTGATTCCAGGAAAGACAAGAGATTTGGGGTCAGGATAACCTCATAGCTATATATATGAAGGGACTCACTCTTAGACTCGGGATCATGTCAGTGGGAATTATTGCTAAATTATTGCTAAAAGATGTTAAGTCAGATAAATCAGCTTACAAAAATAGCCAAAGTTTGGAACACAAAATAAAGCATCAACAGTGAGTATGAGAAAAAGGGAAAATTAGAGTAAAATGATAAAGATGGAAGCAGGGCTGAGATTAGTTCACAAAATGGGTGCCATGAAGTCCTTGTTAATCCTAGATTCCAGTTCTGAGTTTTCTAACAGCCAATGTGAAGAAAGAAACAGAACCAGTTACAAAATTTCCTGTGTCCACAAGAGAAGAAACCAGAAGTAGAACTACTTCTGATTTTGAGATCAGAGAGTAGGTGGTAGGGACATAAGTCTGTGAAATAGCTCTTGAAGTGTTTCTTTTAACTTCCTCTAGTATATGACAAGAATATTTCCACAGTAAAGAGGGTCAGGTGATGGTGGCACAAAAAAGATAGTGCAAAATTCAATAACTTTCCAGTGGTCTGATGGTAGCAAGATTTCTGAGTATCTAGAGCAGCAGCATCCAACAGGAATTTCTGCCATCATGTGCTGTCCAATATGATGGGCACTAATCGTATGTGGCTATAGAGTACCTGACATGTAGCTAATGTAACTGAGGAACTGAATTTTTAATTTTAATTAATTTAAATTTAAATTAGAAGGGCCATATACAGCTAATGGCTACCATATTAGAAACTAAGTCTAGAGAGATGGATGAATTACATCCTCCAGACAACTATCATCAACACGTGACTAAACTTAAGAAACGTATGGAGTGGTAATGAGTTGGAAAAGACACGCTCCCAAGTAAGAACTTGAAATGCAGAAATTCTGTCCTCACCAAAGACAGAGTTCAAAATCTTGTGAAAAATGGAGGCACCTGCCTGACAGGGACAGGGCTTGATGAATGTCTGACCCACTGTGGGGGAGTCCAGAGAGGATGGGACAAGGGCCCAGGCTTTCATCCAAACATACTCCCTATGGCATCTGGGGCTTAGGAGCCAGAGATAAGGAATTACCTCATTGCGCCGGTTCTGACCAATGAACTGGGGGGCCACGTGTGCAGGGAGCACATTCTCCAAGAGCAGCCGGGTCAGGTTCTCCATTGTCTCTGTCTCTTCCTGCTCCTTCCTCAGCTTTTTCTTCCACAGGAAGTCCAGGCGGCAGTAATACTCATTCTAGGGAGGGTCAGCAGGGGACCATGAAGAGCCACAGTGCAGGGGAAGCCTCAGTTCCTGAGTGTTCATGTCCCCACTCCACAATGCCTAGAAACATCCCTACCCGCAGCGTAGAGGTAAGGCTAAAGGGGCAACTCTCCTTGGAGAGAGTATTCTGGAAACTAGATTCAAACTAGGGTATGTGGAACTGGCCACAGATTTAATCAGCCAACTAAATAAAGCAGGGCCTTTCCCAGATTTGGGGATGGGGGAAATAGGGACCAGAGAACTTGAGGGCACTCCTCTTGGGAAGTGAAAAAGCAAGAAAGGGAACAGGAAGGTTCACTTAGAAGCTTCCAAAGAGCACACCCCTTGGGCTTAACCCTGGAGATGAGAGAGAACAAGTCACCAATATGGGGACTCCAGATTCACCATTCACAGGCAGACTCTAGAGGGCTGAGCTAAGGACTTACCTGCCGAGCCAGGACAAGGAGGGTGAAGAAGAAGATGAAGAAGGAAATAGTTCCCATCAGTTTGGGTTCCTTCAGCACTCCAGGCCTAAGGAGGCCACACATCAGGGCTGTCCCTTGCTTTGCCCCTTCCTGATGGCCACCTCCCTGTCCCTTCTTCCCTTGTCCATGTAACCCCTCAGCCCCCCTCCTCCTTTGCCCTGTGGGTGGTTCAGGTTAGTGAGGCCAGGACAGCTCTGCTGTGTCCTCTCTGACCCCCTTCCCTGAGGTCCTGAAAACCTCCATCCAGTAGCCATGCATACCTGGAGTCCATGTGGCCTAGATAAAGACGAGCGATGAGGCAGTCAGACAGCCAGGCGTGGGAGTGCAGGAAGAGGGAGCAGGAGGCTGCCAGCCACAGCAGGAGCAGCAGCAGCTTCAGTTCAAAGCTCATGTGCAGAAAGAGGGAGCAGGAGAGGAAACCCAGCACACAGCAGTGCATGGAATACTGTGGGGCCGGGCAAGGTGATCAGGAGTGGGCGTGTCCCATAGGACACCCAAGGGTTCCTGTCCTATTCTTTCTAGGGCCCAGGTTCTATCAGGGGGACAGGAATGTCATCCACACAGACACAGTTCCAATCCATAGTAAGGAGTGTGCCTCAACTCTAGAGGTGGGGTTACTGAGGAAGGCTCTGGGGAGGGAGATGCAGGGCTGTGCAGAATACTCACTGGGACGCTGATGAGAGGCAGGGAACCGGGCAGTTCCCAGGAGAGGTTGAAAGCCATGAAGGATACATTGAGGCCCCGAAAAGGGCAGTCTGATGATGCTGGTAAGAAGAACTGCAGAAGGAGATGAGAAGATGAGGGGGCAGGCAGCTCCTTGGGCACAATGGTGGCTTTAGCTGAGTTTTGGCCAACCTAGGGATGAGTTAGGGCCAGACTCCCACAAAAGGCAGATTCTGTTATTTCTGGTTGGTGAGCAAGCCTCAGCCTGGGTCCTCACTGAGGGAAGGGAGTGTAGGAGGGTATCCTGAGTACTAGTCTACCATGGATGCACCTTTTCAGCTCTTCCCAGTTGCTTAACCTCGCTGAGCCTTAGCTTCCTTTTCTGTATCTTGGCTGGGGGATAATTTCCTGGTGCATTTCACAGATAGAATTCTAGGAACTGTTGTAAGTTCTGTAAAAATCAGCCAACTAAATAAAGTAATAAGTATCTGCCCACATAGGAAAAAGTTAGGAAAGATGTCAATGTGTTATTAATAACAATAATGCTCAGATGATAGGTTGTGGGAGTCTATAATTTTTTCCTTTATATTTTTACAACATTTTCTTTTGGCCTAAATTCAGCTGCTCTCCCAGAGCCAGGGATCCCTTTTCAGTCACTGATGGAGGTGAATAGGGCCTCCTTTGCCCTCACCAGGCTAGTGATGGCCATGGTAAAGACCAGCAGGATGGTGGCAGTGCCCAGGGCTACTCGCAGTCCAGGCCGTGTGGCTACCAGGTTAGACAGTGCAGGTAGCCAATGCAGCATCTTGGGACCTTTCTGGACACACCTCTGTGGAGGGAGCACAGGTGTCTTAACCACTGGGCTGGGTTACATTCTTCAAGCCAGGTCATGTCTTGGCTCAGCTTGCCCCTACCACCCCCATCCACCTTACCGTCAAGTACTCTGAGAAGCAGATGAAGAGGAGGAGAAGGAAGAGGAGGAAGGTGATGCTGTAGGTGATGGCCAGAGCTGGGGGCCTATGGGAAAACCAAGGGAGGCTTTGAAGTGCTAGAATAGGCTCTCTGTGCTGTGTGGGTGCTAGGGCAGCCAGTTGGGAGGTGGCAGGGGGAGGTGGGTTAGAGGTGTTCCTGGGGATCTAGTTTAGTTAAAGTGGTCCAGGCTGATAAAGAACATTATGTGCTGGTATTTTGAGAAAGCTGAAGGGTCTAGGACAGGGTTTAGGTGGAACAGGAACCAATAGGGTGGGGACAACACTGAAGGGAGATGCTCACAAGAGTGGCTGAGACTGTATCAGTCCAATTTCTGGGCCAAAGCTCTTTAACCTGGCTGAGTGTGTGTGTGTGTGTATGTGTGTGTGTGTATGCATGCTCACGCACATATGGGCAGTGTGAGTGCTAGGGATTAAACCCAGGGCCTTGAACATACTAGGCAAGTACTTTACCATTTAGTGACATCCTGAGCCCCGCCCCCCTTTTAAAAATTATTTTTTAGTTGTAGTTGGACACAATACCTTTATTTTGTTTATTTTTTTATGTGATGCTGAGAATAGAATCCAGGACCTTGCACGTGCTAGGTGAGTGCTATACCGCTGAGCCACAACCCCAGCCCCCATCCTGAGCTCTTTAAAAAAAAGTTTACTTTGAGTGACTGGGGCTGTGGCTCAGTGATAGAGCACTTGCCTGCATGTGTGAGGCACTGGGTTCGACTCTCAGCACCACATAAAAATAAACAAATAAAATAAAGTCATTCTGTCCATCTACAACTACAAAAAAAAAATTTATTTGAGACAGTTTCTCACTAAGTTGCCTAGGCTGACCTTGATTTTGCAATTCTGTTTCCTCAGCTTCCTAAATGGCTGGGATTAAAAATGTGTACCATGGGGCTGGGGATGTGGCTCAAGCGGTGCTCGCCTGGCATGCGTGCGGCCCGGGTTCGATCCTCAGCACCACATACCAACAAAGATGTTGTGTCCGCCGAGAACTAAAAAATAAATATTAAAAATTCTCTCTCTCTCCTCTCTCACTCTCTCTTTAAAAAAAAAAATTCTCTCTCTCTCTCTCTCTCTCTCTCTCTCTCTCTCTCTCTCTCTCTCCCCCCTCTCTCACTCTCTCTTTAAAAAAAAAATAAATAAAAATGTGTACCATTGCTTCCAGCTCTGGCGAGTTTTGAACAAGACTTATACCCCTCATAGCAATGGACTAGGAACAAGGGCGTCCCTTGTGTGTGTGTGTGTGTGTGTGTGTGTGTGTGTGTGTGCGCGCACGCGCACGTGCGCTGAGGATTGAACGCAGGACCTTGTACATACAAGGCAAGCACTCTACCAACTGAGCTATATCCCCAGCCCCTATGAGGGTGAACTTTCTAAACTTATTCATTTACTATGAGATTTGGGCTTCTCAATGAGAATACAACTGCTCTCATGGGAATGATGTTAGCACCCAAAGAGGTGAGCAGGTGAAAGTGCTTGGGTACATAATATTTAGATGAGGGCTGTGGTTATCCCTGGTTCTCCAGAACACGTTTCCTTAGTAAGTGCCTGAAGCTGAAGGGAAGGGGTGAAGGAAGAATATGTGGGTCAGGGGTCAGGAAGGGCAAGGAGATCAGTCAGTGTATGACAGCCAGGACCTCCCTTGACTGGTGCTCTCACCTGTTTGTCACCAGCATTTGGATGATGAAGTTGGACAGGAAAACCAGGAAGGTGCAGGCTACATAGTATTTGAAAGCAGGAAGGGCAGATAGCCGGTACTGCAAGGGAACAGGTAGGTGGGCATTGACAGTTGCCTACCACTAGCCTCATAGCTCTCCCTCCAGTTCAGTTCCATGTAGTCCCTACCAGTTCTTAAAGGAACTGTGCCCATACCTCCTATTCCCACCCAATAATCATCCAGTCTACTGGATAATTTGTCCTTTATGAGAAAGGCAAAAGCTCTCATCCCCACCCCAGGGTCAAAGACTTAGCAGACCTGGGGAGGGGAGGGGACATACAAGGCCTGACCTCTCTGGAAGGACCAAGGAAATAAAGATGGGAAATCCTTTGGTGCCCCTCTCCCCAGCCTACCTGTTTCTCCATCTCCTTATCTCGGAAGTACAGTGTCAGCAGGTTGAAGTCCTTTGACTGTTTCCACTGTCTGGTGGGAGGTAGGGCAGAGGGCAGTAAGCACCAGAGAAGACCAGGCAGGGCAGGGGAGGGCAGGGCAAAGGAGAGAGCAGGAGGAGGTGGTCAGGTGGGTCTTCCCTCCAGGACAATTCCTCACTTCCCTCCAGGCCCTCAGGGGAACATCATCCCTCTTCCACCATATGACTTTGGGGCCTGCAGCCCACCCAGTCATCTTTGCTTTCCATACTTCTGTGAGTTGAGCTGTTCGATGACCTGGAAGAATTTGGCATCTCCAGTGTCCAGCTCATCATCTAGTCCCCGGAGGGTCCGGCTCCTGCATGGTGACAAACAAATCTATCACCATGGAGATTCTCAAAGTATCTGAGCAAAAACTGCAGCCCCCGCACCAGGGAGAATGGAGATAGGTCACCCAGTCAGCTCCATTGTCAAAATGGTTCAGGTCTCCTTACCGGTCCAGGCTCCACTGGGGGCTGAAAGAAGCCAGGCCCTTCTCCTGTTGGGAGAACATGAGGGAGCAGTGAGTGTCACCTCCACAGTGAGGGAGATCACAAACTGTACTGTATGCTCTGTGCATGTCCTTGACCTTGGACATTGGATCTCGCTTTTTCATCTGTTTCTACTGATTTTTCTCTCTTCCCCACCAAATCCCTTCTTCCCTAAAGGAACAGTTCAAACCATTTATTCTTTAAAGTTTCCTCTTGACTAGAGACCCCCAGGGTCTTATACTCTTTATTTCCTCATAGTTTCCATAACTTTTAACTCCAGCGACCCTTTGTCTTTTATATTCATGATGGGCTGTTGATTCTGTGTTTCCCTTTCCTAAAGACTGCATAAATTCAAAGGCAGGGACTTTCCCATCACCATTGGATGCCAAAAGAGGGAAAAAAAACTTTGTTAATTTAAACTGAAGTGACATTTCAGAATATTGTGACTCTGACCTTTTGTGAGATTAGCCAGGCTGAGCTGAGAAGTGGTGGGGGTGGATAACAAGGAATGAAGAAGAAAAGAGGAAAGGAAATCCACCTGATTATAGATATTCTCTTCTTCACTGAAAGGAATGCAGGGTATGAAGAAATAGGAAAATGAGCATGCAAAGCAACTGCTCAAGGAGAGTATGAAGTACAGTGGGCCATAGTCCAGTCAAGCAGTATAGTGACCATTCCTCATTCCTTCCTGTTTCCTTGGTTCATGTGAAGGAAGTAAGGTCACAGGGTTACATCTTCCCCTAAACCAAAACACGGTATGTGGAACGAGGGGTTGGGGGAGGGGATATTGTATGGACCCATCTAGGCATTGATATATGCACCTTTTTTTTTTTTCAAACTACCTACCTATCCTCCAATATCTGTAAGTTATTTAATGGCAGGGAAAACATTTATTTGAATCTTCTCAAGAATTAGCCTAGGGTTAGGGCTATAGCTAAGTTGGTAGAGTGCTTGCCTTGTATGCACAAGGCCCTGGGTTCAATCCCCAGCACCAAAAAAAAAAAAAAAAAAAAAAAAAAAAAAGAAGAAGAAGAATTAGCCTAGTATCTGCCACAATAGGTGCTCAAAAATATGGAGGGGTGGGCTGGGGTTGTGGCTCAGTGGTAGAGCACTTGCCTAGCATGTGTGAGGCACTGGGTTCAATTCTTAGCATCACATATAAGTAAATAAATGAAATAAAGGTCCAACAACAACTAAAAAAAATTAATATAAAGGGGGCCTTCGGGTATAGCTCAGTGGTAGAGTGCTTGCTTAGCATGCATAGGCCCTGGCTCCATCCTCAGTGCTCCCAGTTCTTTGCCCCTGCCCCCCCACCCCCCGCACACACAAATTGGAGAGCACACAAAGATGAATGGTATATACAAATACTGCCCACACTCAATCAAAGTTTTACCTTGTTTAAAAGTAGGCTGATGGTGACTCTCAGAACTTCTTTATGTGTGTGGGGGGGGGGCAGGGAAGTACTGGGGGTTGAACCCAGAAGTGCTCTACCGCTGAGCTACATCCCCATCCCTTTTTATCTTTTATTTTGAGACAGGGTCTCATTGAGTTCCCAGGCTGGCCTCAAACTCCTGCCTCAGCCTCCTTAGCTTCTGGGATTACAGGCATTTGCCACAGTGCCTGGTAGGATTTCTAACATTTGATGGAGTTCCTGGAACTTCAGGGATTGAGAAGTGGAATTTCTGGGCTAGCAAGGTCCTGCCTTAGGAGATAGAGGGGTGACTGTTCCTTTACTCTGATATATTCCAGTCTACACACCAGAGTGTACAGGAGGTCTATCGTAGGTTCTGGTGGGCATTCCTACCACAGGAATTGCACCCAAGGTCATCTTGCGGTACTGGGCTTGTGGTAAACCCCGCACACAACTCCACTCCTACCCTGGAGATTTAATCCTGAAATAGTCAGTGGGGCTTTGAATTCTTCCTTCCTCTGCCTTTTGCCAGTTTAATCCTTGACCTTTCCCTTTCCCCATGCTAAGACTAAGAATTAGTCCTCTCCTGAACCACTGCTGCCAATGCTCCCTGACTTCCCAGTGTTCATTGTTCTTTGGCCTTCTTTCCTGCTGGATGGGAGAGGAGGAAGAATGGAAAAAAGAAAAAGTACTCTGAAGACATCCTATAAATGCAACCAAGTCTATCCAACAGGGAGATTCCAGGGAGATCTGTGGAAAGTTGATGGGAAGGCTGAACAGATATGGGGAAGTCTAAGAAAGATGAGAGACAGCAGGCTGAGAGGACAGGGACTTTACCCTGGCACATGCCTTTAGGAACATGACCAGAGTCCCTGTATGAGGGGGTTTTGACAGCTCATCATGGAGCATCAACCTCAAGAGCCATCCTGCAGGGTAGACGCAGGCTCCTCTACCCATATATGGATCACTAGTTACCTCCAGGTGCTACATAAGGAATCTGGCAGTGATTGGCCCTACCCTAGCTCCACCTAGACAAGGGGTGGGTGACTACCTCTCCTTCCCTACTACCCTTCCTGTTCATGGTGACTTCCTGCTTCAAGGCCATGTGTGATTTTCAATTCCACTCATTTTATCCATGCACAAATTCTGGGGAATTGGGGCAACAACTAATTTGACCCCATCTCCCCATTTCTAGTGGGAGTTAAAGAAGAGGGGTGGGGTTTGTAGCTCAGTGGTAGAGCGCTTGCCTTGCAGGCGTGAGGCCCTGGGTTTGATCCTCAGCACCACATAAAAATAAATACATAAAAATAAAGATATTATATTCATCTACAACTAATTTTTTTTTAAAGAAGAGAGCGTGTAGTTGTAGGAATTGCATTAAGCAGTGACATCTCCTGCTGTGATGGGTGTGCAGCACTGGAGTGAGACAGGAGGAAGCAGAGTGTATACTTCCTTTGTGGTGTCAAGGCAAGGGGAGGTTGAGGAACAATGCACATGTTGCATCTTCTCTGAGGTGAGCTCGAGGGCAGTGGTCTTTGCTCTTTCCACAAAAGGAAGTGCAAGGACAGGCTGGACCAATGGCTGGGGCTACCAGACAGTTCATGACCTTGGGATATCACAATCTTCCAGTGACTCACTGGTCCAGTGGTGAGGGATGCTAGGAGTGGGACTTGAGGACAATGGGGGTTGTTGTGCTGGGGCTTCTAATGGAGGTGCACATACCGGGAGAGGGGTAGAGGTGGACACAGGACTGTCTACGTGGCTCAGGTGGGCGAAAGGCTTGGCCGCACCCCAGGACTCCAGGTAGCGGGTCATCAGTAGTGATGGGCGCATCTTGTGGCCCTCCAGAGAGGACAGTAAGCCTCCTGCGGTTCCCTTCTCATCCTCCTCCTCAGCCTGGGGCACAGGAAGACTGAGAATAAAGATCACAGACATTTCCCCTTTTCTCCCCAGTCCCCTGAGAGGCTTTTGTCCCTGCCCTCCACTAGTACCCAGGAACTCAACCCCTGACATAGAAGAAGAGATCAGGCCTATTGCCTGTAGGTGGTTAGTATGGTGTAGTCCATGGGGTTCCTGGTCTTTTACCCGAGGATCAATGACCAGGTATGTAGGCTCTCCTAGCTCCCTAAGGTATGGGTCCCGGGATTCCACAGCTGCATCCTCCACAGCATAAGCCCCTGCCAGCAGGGCCAGGGTAGCCCCTGTGATGTGCACTCGTCTGGAAGGAGAGGGTAGTAGGAGTCAACAAGGAGGGCCTCCAAACCTTCCATTTCTTTCAAAGATCATTCCTGCAAGAGCGACTTCAAGAAAGGCCCTGTGTTACAATGGGTGCCCCCCCCCCATGCCCCAGGATCTCCATGAGCTCCACATGGGGTTGTGTTCATCTTACGGAACTATGAAAAGGGTGGCAGCATGTGGGCAATCTCTTGCGTGGTTGCCTGGGGCCTCAGGTCTCACCCTGGTACACCACCAGCTTCCATGTGGTTGGCCAGCGTGACGTCATGGGACCAGACATCGTACTGCCACTTCTGCAGCCCGATGACTCCGCAGAGCACACTGCCTGAGTGCACACCTACACGCATGTTGATGTCCACACCAGTGGCTGCCCGCAGCTTCCTGAGCAGAGTGTGTGGTACAGTCTGAGTCCTGCCTTTAGCCTTGTCCATTCCACATTCCTCTTTCTCTCAAGGAGAACTCCACCACCCTGACTGTCCCCTCCCACATCCATCCCTCCGTATCCCTCCTGTCCACTTGCCCATGCTAACCTGATGGCCCGACACATGTCCAGTCCCATGCGCACGCAGTTGATGGCATGGTCTGGCAGCGAGTGGGGCAGCCCAGAGACACAGTAGTAACAGTCCCCCAGGATCTTGATCCGCATGCATTCATGTTCCTGGTAATGTGGTGAGGGGAGTGTATAGAGGATCCTGATTAGAGGTCAGAGGGGTCGGAGGGAGTTGAGAAAAGTGGGGAGCGAATGTGGTATTCCTGAGAGTCTTTGAGGTTCTGAATATCAAGGTCAGATCTAGGGACTCCCTTAATTTGATATGGGGCTAATTAAAGTGTCTCCTGTGGATGTTTTTTTAAGAAAGAATTCCCAAATTCTGGAGTGTCTCTGGTTCTCCCTAGTTTGGTGTGTGTAGGGTGTAACTAGATTTGGATGGAAGCAGTCTCAGTATGGAAGGGCTTGAAGGGGTGCAATAACATAGATTGAATCCTGGGGTTTGATTAAGTGCTGCTGAGGTTGCAGAGGACAGAAATTTCTCTTCCCTCTCCAACTTCTCTCAACTTGGAGGACCTGAAAATCTCTCTAGATTTTTAAAAAATTTTTTTTTAGAAATACATGCCCTCATCCAGTACTTAGAATGAAACAAGGGGTGCACATTCCCAGCCCTTTTTAAGGTTTACTTGAGGTTTTTTTTTTTTTTTTTTTTTTTTGTACCAGGGATTGAATTGGGTGGTGCTTAACCATGGAGCAACATCCCCAGCCCTTTATTTTCTTTTCTTTTAAATTCTGAGACAAGATCTTGCTAAGTTGCTCGGGGCCTCACTAAATTGCTGAGACTGGCTTTAAACTTGTGATCCTCATGTTTCAGCCTCTTAAGTTGCTGGGATTACAGGCTTGTGCCACCGCACCTAGCTATATTTTAAATTTTTGACACAGGGTCTTTCTTAGTTGTCTATGCTGGCCTCAAACTTGCCATCCTTCTACCTCATCCCCCTGAGAATCTTGGATTACTGGCATTTGGGATTTGGAACATAAAGTGTAGAGATACCTATGCTGGAGCTTTAAGCATACTTGGGGGCATTATGGTTGTGACATCTGGAGAGAGGTTGAAAAGTCTCTTCAGGTTTGAGGTGTATGGTGAGTAGCTTCAGACTAGGAATATCTGAGAGAGTCTCCTAATTCCAAGGGAGTATCTGGGGCTCTGAGGTAGGACTGGGATCTTAGAAGACAAAAGCTATCCTTGGAAGGGGCTCCCCAGGATGGGGTACTTGAGGATCTCTGAGTGGGGAAGGAGGCCCTCTCTGACCTTGGCAATCTGGTCGAATTTGCCAAAGAGTTCGTTGAGCATGAGCACCAGTTCCTTAGGGGAGCACTCGCTGGCCAGCCGCGTGAAGCCCACGATGTCAGCATATAGTACACTGCACAGGATAGACCACATCAGTGGGGTCAGGGTCTCAGCCCACAGGCTCTCCCCTTCAGCCATCCTTCCTCATACCTGACTCCCTGGTGCCTCTTGACATAGAGGCTGTGGAAATTGTTCGTGCTCTCTGGTCGTGACCCCTGTACAGCCTGCAGCCGTGCCATGATCTCTGCCTTCATCTCTCGGGCCAAGTAGGCAGGTAGGATGGATAAGAGAAGGTGTTCCTAGAGGAGGTCATTTTGAGCACCAACCATCCTATACCCTAAAACCAGGAGCCCCAGCCCCCAAGTCTCCCAGAAGCCCACAGAATGCTCCACTTCTACTAGGATGCTCCCCCAGAGGCCCGCCAGGGCACAAGGCCAGCCATGCTCCAGCACCCCATCCTGACTAATCACCTTTAGGGACTGAACTCTCAGTACTAACACCTCGATTAGAATTCTTCACTTCATAACCATCTTAAGTTTCAGCTTGTTTGAGTTTAGCAACAACCTTCCAAGATAGGCAATAGCCGCATTTTATACAAAGGAGAAAATGCCATAGAAGATCGAATGAGTCACTTAGCTTGTGAAAAAACCCACTTGTGTAATCTAAACAACTCTTTTCTCTGAGCACTGGTCCCAACCCTCTTTCTAGGCCCAGCTGACCTGATGCTTTTTCTCCGTGTCCAACCTCTGGCGAGAATACAGGGAACTGAGTGCCTCCCGGAATGTGGCACGCAATGCTCTCTCCATCAGTGCCTTGTGGTATGCTCCCACCACATTGCCACACAGGAAGAACACTGCGTTTGCTGCCAGCTGTAGGTGAGGAGTACCCTCAGAGGGAGGCTTTAAACTTTCGATCCTCATGTTTCAGCCTCTCAAGTTGCTGGGATTACAGGTGTGTGCCCAGGTGAAGCTGGGGGAGTCTGTAGTTGGAATTGGTCTCCAAGACCTTCTGGGCTCTATAGTTAGTGACCTAAGCATCCCTAGGGTCATTCATCTTCCCTGCTGTAGATTCTTGACTGTTGGTCCATTATGGGCTCTTAGGTCTAGAAATTTCTGCATATATGGAATACCATCCCACCATCCTTATCCTCTGCCCACTGTAGCTGCACAGAACTACTCAAGTCCTGATTTACATTCTCTGTGATGGTTCCATCATCTGTATCTCCATATCTGGCTCTCTTAAGAGCCATGAGGTCTTTCCCTTTGGGTCCGGAGCCCTCTTCTGGTATCAGTAGGTATCTGCACTGGTGTATCAGCTCCACCAAGGGGATCTGTATTTGTATCTGTGGGATTTGTGTTTGTATCTTGCACTCAGTGTTGCACCCTACCGCAGTCATAGCTCAGCAAATGCAGCAGAGCTGGCCCTGGGCACTGCCTGGGCTACTTGTGTTCTTACCTGTGGCAGCAGTGAAGGCTGGGAGTCCTGCTGCCGCCCAAGGTACAGCCCCACGACCAGCAGGTGCAAGAGAGAAGAGGTGAGACCTGCAGCAGCAGCATCCCTCATGCCCAAGGGCAGCATGGCATACACCGTGAAGATAATGAAGAGGAAAAAGGACACCTGGAGCAGGGTGGGAGTGGCAAAAGGCCTACTTATGCTTCACAAGGCCTGGGGCCAGGTCCAGGCTAAGGTGGTCCTCCATCCCTTGCCTGCCATCCCTCTCACCTGGTCCCAGGCGCTCACTATGCCTCCAGTGAATAGGAAGCCGTGTCCTAGAGCCAGCAGTGCAGCCCACACAAGGCCTGACAGGGGTCGAGTCCAGCGCTGGAGTCGCTGCTCCCGGGAAGCTAGGCCCAGCAGCAGGGAGAAGCCACCCAAAGCGCATAGCACTGTGGTCAGGAAGCTCAGGTCTGAGGTCAGCTCCTGTGGGGAAAGAGTGCATTAGGCAAGATAAAAAAGCTTGGGAAGCTCACCAAAGGTGAGGAGGGACGACTAGATAGAGGAAGAATAGATAACCCCTCACGGCAGTTCTGAAAGGGCACCTCAAACCTAAGTACAAAAGAAGCATGACCCCTCTGCTTGCCATTCATATTAGGTTGAACTCTAAGAAATTGTCTATGTCCTGCTGTTTTTATCGACAGGGATCGATAATTTCATATCGTTCGACCTATTATTTTGTTTGCATGATGCTGCAAGCCTGCAACATCTACCCAGAACAGGCTTCAACGCCAGGCTGGCTGTTTGTCAATCTATGATCTTTCCACGCCTCAGTTTTCTATCTTTCAAACGGGAATTGTAGCACCCTCTTGGCCTCTGGAAATAAGTGACCAATCTTAACTCACAAGATGGCACTTAGGAAAGAAAGTCTCCAAATCAGATGATTTGGATGATTTGCTCGGGAGAATCCCCGCCCAAGGAGCCAGAGGTTGGAAGCCTGGGGTTGGCGGGAAACAGCAGGGGGCGCCTGGGCTCCGCCTTGGTCCCGCACCTCCCTAGCCGCGGAGGACTAAGATCTCGCCACCTGCCCCTGCCCTGACGCGTAGTCCCCCTCGGTCCCCGCCCTTTGTCCCCACCTCTTTCCGGACTTTGGGGGTGGACTCGGGTGAATTGGCCGCACCCAGTGACTTCCCCACCTTTTCTCCAAGGAGTGAAAAGAAACCCCGGAGCAGTATATTACCAGAAATGCAATTGAAGACCTCTTCTTCCTCAAAGGAAAAACTAAAAATGGGTTTCTTTGGGGACTAAATGAAAGCGGGATGGAAGGTGCCTTCTGGGAGTCTATCCCACATTCCCAATGTGGGAGAGAAAACCAGAAACTTATTTCCTCCGGCAGCTTGAGTAGAGTTTCCCCTCTGGAAAACTGGAAAATCCGGTATTGGATTGTTCTAGAATCAGCAGACCACAAAAACTTATAAGGTCTGTTAGAATTCTGTTAGAGTGAAATGGGAAATATCCAGGACTCAGTTAACCTTCCTGGGCAGACTCAGAGACCAAGGCCCACAGGGTGTTGTGACTTGCCCAGGGTCACCACAGTTCATAACAAGGCTCAATGCTTCTTTTCCCGCTCCCAGTAAAGAGAACATTGAAAAAGAAGATCCCACAAATCCCAACTCCCAAAATGTCAACTAGGCAGCTACCCTTCTCTGGGCTGCAGCAGAGTCGCAGCTCTGGAGCATGCCCCAGAACCAGAGGCCCATCTCACCCTGCCGCTGGCCCAGGCGACGAGGAGCAGCGCCACTAGCGTGCAGAGGACGATCAGCAGCAGCAGTAGTAGCAGCGGGTACTGCTGGCTCAGGCTGTAGTAGGTCTCATAGAAGAGGTCTTCTTCGCTGGGGGGTGGCCGGGGGCTGAAGAGGCGCGCCATGGTAGCCCTGTCCCGAGCCCCAGGCCTGGGGTGGACCGGACGCTGGATAACTTTCAGAGCCCAACCGGCTCCACGGTGTCTTTCTCACCTGCCCCAAGGCCCTTCCCTCTGCGCCCCCAAACTTGAGGCAATCCCGGTCAGTTTACAGGCGCTCCCTTCGGCCTCCCAGCCCGCTCCCAACTGGCTCCCAGCTGGCGGTGACCGGACTCCCTGCTCACCCCAGCCTCTCCCGCAAACTCAGGCTGTGGAGGTGCCTTAGCAAAGTTTCATCACCGGGGAGACAGGGCTTGGAGTTGACGCTGCAAGGCTTTGGGTTCCCACTTTTCCCCAACTCACTGCGCGCCACACTCCCGCAGCTGGGAAGCTGGTTGTGGAGTCAGGCTCAGTGCTACACTAGTGGCTCAGAGCCTGGGGCGATAGGCGCTTCCCTCTCGGCGCCACGGCCCCCTCCCACTTCCCCGACAGGACAGCCCGGCCCCTTCCCGTGCCGGAGCCGACTCCCCTGGCTTCCTCCCCCAGTCGGATTGTGTTCCCGAACTATCGCCTTCAGTCCTCGGTCCGCTCAAGAAAGGAGAATATGGACAGTGGGAGAGACTGTGGGGTCTGCCTGTTGGGATGTGCCAAAATGGGAACTGAATATTTGGATGTGGGGAGACCGAAGGAGGGCTAGAGTGAAGCCTGGCAAGAATATAAGGAAGAGTGTGAGTCCTGGTGGGCCAGTTGGGGGCTGGAATCTAAGTCAGAATAGGGACACACACTCCTCTCCACTCCTGGCCTCTCTGGGAGC
The DNA here is from genome assembly GCF_045843805.1 of Urocitellus parryii. Taxonomy (NCBI): domain Eukaryota; kingdom Metazoa; phylum Chordata; class Mammalia; order Rodentia; family Sciuridae; genus Urocitellus; species Urocitellus parryii. The sequence goes on from NC_135536.1 coordinate 37,312,911, forward strand.
AATTGTGGCAGAATCTGAATTGTCCATACTCCCACCATGTCCAGCTCTGGGAGCAGGGAAGTCTGTGTGGAGCTTTGTGAGCTATAGCTTTCCATTTCAAAAATGCTCCCCAAGCTTAGGAAGCAAGGTGTTTGTGAGCCACTGTGGTAGCCTTGTGTGTTTGTGTGTATGTGTGTGTGTGTGTGTGTGTGTGTGTGTGTGTGTGAAAGAGAGAGAGAGAGAGAGAGAGAGAGAGAATATGACAGTAAGGGGGCTGATGGGAGAGGGCCTGCAGGGATTCCAGTAGGGTAGGAGAAGGGCTGGCATCTTTGATTTCCCACAAACACCCCTTCCCCCAAGGACCCAAAGCTGAGTCTCTGAAATCCAGAAGAAAAGGGGATCTGTGAGTTTAGGCTTAAGGTGGGGTCAGTCCTGAGCTCTAGAGGAAGCACCCCACCCTGAAATAAGAGCACCAGGGCAGTCAGGCCTCTAGGATTCCTTCCTGCCACTGGCTGTGCCCTGACCTTGTGTACCACAAGGTTGCCCATCCCCAACCCCCATTATCCTCCTTCCTGCTTTGGTCAATCCAGCTGCAGCACCTCCTATTCCCTGGTTTCGAGCTCCTGCCCTGCCCCCATCCCTGACTCTCCCACCCGTAACAGAGGACAATTACACGTCAGACTCCCTCATCTGGCTTGGTTTATAGTCCATCACATTTATTGACTTCTTAGGAGGCAGATCACAAAGTCAGTTTGGGCATGGATTGAGGAGTGACACTAGTTGCCTCAGCCTCTGCTGGCAACTTAGCCTCTGGTGCTTTAATTCCCATTGTGATTATGCTGGCTCACTGGAGTCTTCAAGCCTTTTTTTGAATCTATTTTTTGGGGAGGTTCCTGCCCCTACCCATGCTGAAGGGTGTTGGGCCCTGCTTAGGCAATGTAGTTCTCTCTTGTATGATCAAGGAATTGTTGCTTCCAATCTGCACCGCAGAGCAATTGTCTAAGATAATAGACCCTTTAAGAGAAAGAGTGGTAGTGGTCAAAAAGATGAGGTTAGTAGGCACATTGGGGCAGAGGGGCAGCGGCATCTTGTGTTCAGCCTGGGGAAATGCAAGCATGGAGTCTCTGAGCCTACCAGTGGCTATGTCAAAGTGTGCCTTTCCCTCAGGCTGCCCCTCTGGGATTGATTTTGCAGAAACTCAAGAAAATAATAACCTATATTTAGGTGTTTTTGCTGGGAGTTCTGCTGTACTTCTGTATTAACAACAGAATTTAGGGCTCTCGTAGAACTGGTGCTGGGGTAAGTCAGTATACCCAGGGGCATGTCCAGACTTTGTTGTGTGACCTCTGCAGGATTCTCTCCCAGTAGATGTTAGTTTCTTACTTTATGAAATTAAAAGATTGTGTTAGATGATCTCTAGTTCTTCTCCCCACCCTAAAAATACCCTGGATCTACATATAGGTGTTGAAGAAGAAGGTGGTGGAAAATTGAGTAGGGGAAAAGAGGAGAGTAGGGAATAGGTACCTGTTGTTGGATTTGACTTTGGGTCTCTGGAAGACCAGTTGGCATCATATCTCTTAGATCCCTAAAAACAACACATAGTTCTTAAGCTTTCTGTCCTAGGGTCTGGTTCTCCCACTACACCCCCCCCCCCGAAGTCCCAGGTTTTCACTATTAAGGGGACAGAATTTACAGGAGTCCTGGAGCATCCCTGAGTCCTGCCAATGTCTCACCTGATTCCCTTGTGGTTCAGGACCTGGAATCCTAGTGAAGATAGGGTTGCGCATCTGGTTTCTGAAAGGTAAGGTCTCTGGTGTTTGGGGAATTTGAGTCATTGAATCTGAAGATCTTCTTGCTGTCCTGGCATGCTGAATCTGCTCTTCCTGTGTCCTACTCCCCTCAGGAAGGCTTGTGGATTTTTCAAGGACTGAGCTGGGGGACTCCTCCAGATTCATCTTGTTCAGCCGCTCAGAAATTGTGGAATCAGTCCAAGAGAACTGGCTTCCTGTGGCTCCCCCAGGGCCATCCATTTCTATCCCTCTTTGACTTGTTTCTGGGGCAGACAACCTCCTGTTGTTGCTTCCTTGCTCAGACAGAAACTTCTTCACCTGTAGGGACGGAAGAACTTGAGTTGGAAGAGCCAGATTAAACCTGAAGGAGTAGTAGCTTGGTCCATAGTCTGTTGCCTGAGAACTCATGGGTAGGGTGGGAAGGTGGGGATGATAGAACAGTGGCTAGTGGGGAGTCAATAGATGAACAAGAGAGACATATGTGCCATCCCTGACCAACTCCTGATGGAGAGCTGATGTTGGTCACTCACCTTGGAGACAGCAGCATCCATCTTTCCCTGGACCAGGAAGAAGGCCTTATCAGTTTTTGGTCGACATTCTGAAAGACAGCAGAATGGGTTGCAGGTGAGCAGAATGTCCTTCCCTGGGACAAGTCCCCTGCAGACAGACCCAAAGCTACCCCAGTCGCCACTGAAATGGCCAGCTTACCCTGGAAGGATGGCCTGTCCTTGGGCTCAGATCTCCAGCAGTGCTGCATTAATTCCTTCAGATCTTCCAAGCCAGGAGTCTCAGGGCTGGGCAGAGGTATCTCATTCAATGGGGGCCGGATCTGCTTCTCACATACTACTTCTTGCACCAGTGATATCTTTCCCACAACTGGGGGGGGATGAGGGTGGTGATAAGAAAAGGCTGTATGTTAGGCAGGGTCAGGGAGTGTTGCCCAAGGGGGAGGTGAGGAGGGTAGAGGAAGTGAGGAGGGTAGAGGCAGTTTCAGAAGGAAAGGGAGTGCTTGGGATCTTCAGAGGGAGGCACCGAGGGCTGCCTAGTCTTACATTCAGCTTCTCTTCCAGCTAGCATTGCCCACATGAGGATTCCAAAGCTGCAGGAGACACAAGATAGAAGCCTGGCCAACCACTGGCAAAACTCCTCTCCAATATACCATCCTAACAAGGACCCAGAGGTAGAAATCTGGGATGTACACTTGATGTGGGTTGCTTACCTGTAGACATCACTGGCCAGGGAGGCCTTCCCGTTTACATTAGCAAGCAGTTCTGGGGCCAAGTATGACACGGTACCTCCAGGTTCCTTGGATCCTGCCCCTAACTGTGACCCTCCCTGAAATGTGGACAGCCCAAAATCTGCCAGCTGCAAAGGAAGGGAAGGAGGAGATATTAGACTGAGGGAACCGGACAGTCTCCAGAATAATCTGTCCCCACCCTCCAGAAGGTACAGGTCCTGCTTTGTAAAAGGGGTACAAAGGGTCAGAGGAAAAGTGAGTCTACTAGGCTGGGTTTGCCATGGCTCCTAGGAAGGCCTGGTGGATTGGGCCTGAGGAAGTGAACAGGTGGGTCAGGGTCTTTGTCACCTGATATGCCAGGAGCTTAAACTCCTGGCTTAAACTCCCTGAGTCCAGAGGGAAAGGATGAGGGTATTCAATAGACAGGGCTGCCACAGGTCCTGAATCCAGTGTGTGGGGTTGGAACAGCTCTGGAACGGGGCATGGTCCCAAGGCTGGAGTGGAGCTTAGATGGGCTGACCTTGACATGCAGCTCTGGGTCCAGCAGGACGTTGGAGGGCTTGAGGTCCCGGTGCAGGAGCACTGGGTTCAGGCTGTGCAGATAACACATTCCCAGCACCACTTCCTGCATCAGGCGGCAAAGGAGTGGCCAGGGCCGAGGGCACTCTGGCTGCAATAGCCCAGCCAGGGAGCCATTCTCCATGAATCGGGTCACCAGAGCTGGTCCGGACACGTAGCCCCACTCCAGGTTCTCGGTGACCCCCAGCAGGAGCAACACGTATTGATTACGAAGACTTGCCATGGCTTTCACCTCCCTCGATATCGCCTCCCTACACTCCGGGGAGAGAGCTGCAGTGGGGTTCGGGTCCTGGGAAGATCTCCCTCCCTTCCCCATTCAGGCTGCGTCCCGCCTTCTAAGTCAAACCTCGGCTGCAGCCGAGGTCACTCACGAGTTCACGATCTTGACTGCCACATCATAGCCCCACGTCCTGTGTTGTGCCCGGAACACTGAGCCGAAGCCGCCTTCGCCGACAAACTTTGGGTTTATCAGTTCCTCGAGAGGCAGCACGGGGGCGGGGGCACCGTTGGGCCTGAGAGAGGGGTCTTGTGCACTAACTGGCCATGCCCCACGACCGCACTGCTCCCCCGACTGGGGGTGGTGAGATCAATCTCCAACATCCCCGCCCGCCCCGACCGTCCCCGACTGTGGCACCTGGATGGTAGGCATTCTGTGAGCGTGTCCTGTGTTGGGGGAGTGTCTGAGGCTGCCCCTCGACATCCCAATCCCCACTCACCAAAGCTTGACGCCAGACATCAGACTGAAAGGTGCTAGGGACTTCTGGAAGTTGTAAGCTTCACCGATGGAGTGATTTGGGGAGGGGGGGGGGGCTGGGGTTTTAAGCAGAGATGAGGATGGGGTCTGAAGAGAGGTCAGTCTCTAGGCTCGCGGCACGGATTCCGCTTTCCGGATCGTTCCCCCTAGTTGGAGTGACTGAACAACTTCCTTCCCCATTCAGCCACTCTTCAGTCCCGCCCTACTCGGGGTGGGGCAGAATGAAGACTACTTACTGCCTTTTTCTTCTGTCTAGTGTTTCCTGTGCACCTGTTGGTTTCTGTGACCAGATTAGGTGTAGCTGAGCCCTGGAGGTGCCACGGGAGGAGTCCTCACCTTCTGGGCAACCACAATCATCCTACTCCTCCAGCCACTGCTCTCCCTTCTCCAACGGGATTCCCAACTCTACCATCTGCCAGGACTGGGGTGAGGTGTAGATTGTGGTTAAGAGGGTTTTGTGGTCCAAGCGCTTGCAGATGCCCAAGATCATGGGTAAGACAGCTATGAAGCTAACCATATGCCAGGGCCACATATTAATTTATTTAATCTCACATCAACCTAAAGGGAGATAGGTACTGCTTTTTCTTACCTTTTTTATTTATAAGGAAATGGAGGCACTGATCGTTTAAGTACCTTGCTCAAGTTCATATGAAATTTCATGCCTGGCTCAAGTTATCCTACTTTCACATAAACTGCAGGGCCATACCATTCCTCTGATGGTGAAGCAGACAGTGGAAGGTCTAAAGCATCCGACAATACAGTGAAGAGCTGACATCCATATTCCTGCCCTGTCCCTGAGAGCTGCTCTTGCTGAGGCAAGCCCTGCACTAAAACGGACTTGTCTGCCCAGTAATCAGGAGTTCCTGGGGCTGGAAGACCCAAGACCCTCTCTCAGGGTGTTGTGATCAGGCTAGGTGTGTTGACCCAGCAAAAGAGTTGCTGACATTGTGGTTCATTGCAGTAGATATTTTAGAGCTTCATGACCTCTCCTTTACATAATTCTTCTATGCAAATACCTAATTTCTTGACAAGTATATACTCTGGATAGGGCCTTTGAGAACTCTGGAGCATGGGGAAACTTAAGGATTTAGGGTAGACAAAAGGTGTGCATATTTTATCCCACCAAGACCTAACCATGGCTGCAGGTTGTTGGAACTAGATGGAGCCAGCTCTAGGTACTTAGTCCTTCATAGGGAGACCCAACCCTATGGGTTGAGTGTCAGCTGTCACTAAAAAGTATTCTCTTTGGTACATGCTTTCCATTCTGTGGTCCACAAGCTCTAATGGTGGGAACAGAAGACATTAGCCATTAATGGTTTCCACAATAACAGAACTTCAGGATTCATGGATTTAAGTAGGGTTGGCCCATGCTACTTTGGGCAATTTGGGAATGATAAGACTGTAGTCTCCTAAAAAATCACGACATGGTAAGTGCCCAATAAATATTTGCTGAATTGAATGAATAAAGGAACAACCAAAACATGTGAAACTTCCTAAAAATGCTTCTCACCTCAGATGGAACTTCATATTCATGGAGGGGTGGAGGGAGATCAGGCTTCTTTATGGTTTAGGGGTCCTCATATGTATGACTCCATCTAAAGTAGGCTTAATTACAGAGATGTGGTAGACTCCCACAGAATCCAAGAAGACAAGTGCAGTATCCTCAGGAAAGCCTAGAACGAGGAGCTAAAAGTTATCACAAATCCCTTTGTGATTTTCTTTAGGGAGAAAATCCTGAGCTCAATGCTTGCATTTGAAGGGACCAAGAAGAAAAGAGATAGAAGGGTTAATTTTTATGGCTCCCTGTTCCCCTTAGATTGAGAAAAGATCCTGAGAATCAGGGATAAGATACTATGAAGCATAGATAGGGATGGGAGTGGTGCCAGAGCCTGTACTATTTTTTGACTCAAAATAAGCTGAGTCCCTTTAAAAGAAAGAGGGAGCAGAAAGAAAAACCTTGAATGAATACTTAAAACCTTCAGTTTCCAAGGAGCCTCAGGGAGGTGGGGGAGGGCCAGATGGTGGTAGACTTAGGAAGAGTTGACTCCTGGATTTTGGAACTCTGGCCTTCCCTGAGGCCTGGTGTCCCTGACCCCAGTTGTCCCAGGTTTTTGGAGTCTGTTTTGGTATCTTTCCTTCCTTCAGCTCCTAATTGTTTTTGATTACCTTTAGCCCATCCCTGGTAGGAGTTCTGTTTCTCCCTGGTTTTTGTGGGGTTGGGAGAGTAGGAGGCAGGAGAGTGATCTCTCTTGCATATTCTAGTCCTAATTCTCACCCATTGTTTATTAAGGTATCTCAAGTATACCTGGGCATAGTTGAATAGGCCTGCAATTCCAGCAGCAGGAGGATCACAAGTTCAAAGCCAGCCTCAGCAACTTAATGAGGCCCTAAGCAGGTTAGTGAGACCCTGTCTCTAAATAAAATATATATAAAAAAGACTCAGCATGTGGCTTTGTGGTTGGGCACTTCTGGGTTCAATCCCTTGTTTCAAAAAAGAAAAAAAAAAAGAATCCCAATTATAGAACTAATGATATTAAGGTGAAGTAATGAACATTATGGAGAATTTTTATTTTCCTTACTGTTTGAATTTTTTTTTCACATTGAGCACGTCTGACTTTTTTTAAAAATTTTTTTAATATTTATTTTTTAGTTCTCGGCGGACACAACATCTTTGTTGGTATGTGGTGCTGAGGATCGAACCCGGGCCGCACGCATGCCAGGAGAGCGCGCTACCGCTTGAGCCACATCCCCAGCCCAGGTCTGACTTTTATAAACTGTTAAACAGGGAAAAAGGGCTGGGGGTGTTACTCAGAGGCAGAGCACTTGCCTAGCATGTGTGAGGCACTGGGTTTGATCCTCAGCACTACATAAAAATAAATAAACAAAATAAAGGTAATATGTCCTTTTACACCTAAAAATTAAAAAAAAAAAAAAACAGGGAAGAAGATCACAACGAATGCAAAGATTTAGTTATAATGTAAAACATTGAATTATGTTGTTTGTAATGGTGAAAAAACGGAACACTAAATATCCAGTAATAGAAAAATAGGTTGAATAAATTAGTAATGAAAGAATCTACAGCCATTGAAATGATGCTGCAGATGTATATTTTAATATGAAAGGTGTGTATCATGTATCAAATTAAAAAATCAGGTTTTAAAACAATATGTACCATATAGTTACATTTTTTGTTTGTTTAAAAAATCCTCTTCTAGTAGTATGATAGACCTGATATTCTCAAGAACTTTCCATGGCAGAATACCTGTGATATTTAAAACACAATAAATATTTTAAGTTTACTAGTGAGCTCCTAAGAAAATAAGGATAATCCCCCAAGGCATCTCCTAAAACCAATGAGATAAAATAATATAAACCAAAAGTAAACTGAGAGGTTCACTCACTAGAAACTTTGAGGACTAAGTATGCGGATTGAGGAAGAACCAGATGATAAGTCTGAGGACTTAGAAAGATAGGAAAGATAGGAAAGCTAAACTTGAGGGTCCTCTGTTTTCTTGTTTTAGTTTGCTTTCTGTTGCTTTAACAGAGTACTCAAGACTGTTATTTTTTTTTTTTGTTTGTTTGTTTGTTTTTAAAGAAAAGAGGTTTATTTTGGTTCAGGGTTCTGGAAGCTTGGAAGTCTGAGACTGGGCACTGGCATCTTGTCTTCTGCTGAGGCTTTGTCCTGCTTTAACTCATGGCAGAAAGTGGAAGGGCAAGTAGTTGTATGCAGAAGAGGGAAAACACAAAAAGCTGCCTCACTTTATAACATCTTGATCTCATGGTAGCAAACCCATCGCAAAAGAACTGCATTAATCCCTCTTAATGACCTAGTTATCTCTTTTTGAATTATTGTTTTTGGTACATTATATTCATAGATAATAGTGGGGTTCATTTTGACATAGACCTAGGTACTTCTTAAAGCTTTACCACCTCTCAACACCATTACATTGGGGATCAAGCCTCAGCATGAGTTTTGGTGGGGACAAACCATAATATCTCCATGAAGCTGGAACCCTCAAAGTCACTACATTCTTAGTTAAAAGGTGAAAGTCCACTCACTTGCAGAGAGAGCCTACAAGAAAAACTATCTGGCTGTAATACTAGATGCTCAAATTAATAAAAACATTAATTTCCTGGGCTGGGGATGTGGCTCCAGCGGTAGCGCGCTTGCCTGGCATGCGTGCGGCCCGGGTTCGATCCTCAGCACCACATACCAACAAAGATATTGTGTCCGCCGAGAACTAAAAAATAAATATTAAAAATTCTCTCTCTCTCTCTCTCTCCTCTCTCACTCTCTCTTTAAAAAAAAAAAAAAAACATTAATTTCCATGTAAGACCTGTTCTCATATGGACCTGTGGAATTTTTACTTTCCCTTTACTTAAGTAAACCATAAACTGAAAAAAATTCTAGTGGCCTCAGATTAATATCACCTGAAGAAGTAGACCCAACAGAAGCAAATCAAATTCTCCTTAGAGGAAAGCATGCTCAATCTAGTCTGCTGGATTAAAGTCAGTCAAATATGAACTCACCAAAAAAAAAAAAATACTAACACATAAGAATTCAAACTACCATGAGAGGTAGCAAGAATACCAATTGACAGGTCTTAACTTTTAGGGACTTCAAAGTTGGGAATGATCAGATTAAAAATTTAAAGAAGCTATTGTGAAATGTTTAAATAAATAAAAGATGAAACAGAAAAAAATAAGTAAGGAACAACAGGTTATCACAAATGCCCAGATAGCCAGGTGCAGTGGAGCACACCTGCAATCCCATCCACTCAGGAGGCTGAAGCAAAAGGATCATGAGTTCAAAGCCAGCCTCAGCAAAAGTGAGATGCTAAGCAACTCAGTGAAACCTTGTCTCTAAATAAAATACAAAATACAATTTCCAGTGCTACAAAAACACATATAAACTTCTCTGCCTCACCCTTTTCTGGCTAAGGGGTTAAGAAGCATGAACAGCCATCAGGACGAGAGAATGAAACAAAGGATTCCTGTAATGGGAGTTCAACGAGATAACTTCTAAAGTCCTGGCATTTATAAGAACCCCCAAATTTGTTTGAGTGCTTATTTATTTATTTATTTTTAGTTTTAGGTGGACACAATATCTTTATTTTACATTTATGTAGTGCTGGGGATTGAACCCAGTGCCTCGTGCATGCTAGGGGAGCACTCTACCACTGAGCCACAACCCCAGCCCCAGTGCTTATTTTAATGAGTAAATTTCTGGCTCATTAAATGTTAGAAGAGTTTTTTTTTCCTTTTGTAGTCACTAGGCTTTATTGTTAAGGCATAATTTTTGAAGAGGATAAAGAGTCAGAAAATTCATAATAAGTTAATTTTTTAAATAAAAAGCAATACAACATTGCAATTGCACCAGGTTTAAAGGATCTATAGGAGTTACATGTAAATAGTAATATTTATTTTGTGGTTACTTTGTGCTTTTATGTAACCTCATCTCTAATTCTATAATAATATTTTGATTATCCTCTTTCCCAGGGCCAGAATGAGGTACAAGAGATAAATCACATATATAAAGTCATATAGTTGGTATCTAAGAATGAAATCAAATCCAGGTCATTCTGTATTCAAACCTCAAGTTCTTTTTTGATGCAAGCGCATTTCCTAAAACCAGTGAGGATTACAGAATTTTAGACTAGGAATGAAATTTAGTTCTTTTCAGTCTTCCACCAACTGTAGGAGCCCTCCAAATACTGTCTCCTGAATTCATATGCTGTGCTAACACTGGGAAAGGATGTACTAACAAGGTCAATCCATTCCAGCCTTCCTAGAATTGTGATACAAGAATTAATCTAGGCCTGGCCTGGTGAAGTTTGCCTGTAATCCCATTGGCTTGGCAGGCTGAGGCAGGAGGATCATGAGTTCAAAGCCAGCCTCAGCAAAAGCTGAGGCGCTAAGCAACTCAGTGAGACCCTGTCTCTAAATAAAATACAAAAAGGGGCTTGGGATGTGGCTCAGTGGTCAAGAGCCCCTGAGTTCAATCCCCAGTACTTGCCCCCCCCTTTGTATGTACCTAAAAGAAATGGAAGCAGGAATTCAAATAGATACTCGTACATCAATGTCTATAGCAGCATTATTCACAATAGCCAAATGGTAAAAAAACAACCCAAATGTTCATCAACAGATGAATGTATATACAAAATTTGTTATATACATACAATAAAATGTTTTTCAGTCTTAAAAAATATTGTTCATGCCAGGCATGGTGGCACATACCTGTAATCAGGAGGCTGAGGCAGGATCCCAAGTTTGAGGTAAATCAGCAATTTAGCAAGGCCCTAGGCAACTTAGTGAGACTCTGTCTCAAAATAAGAAATAAAAAGGGCTGAGGATGTGGCTCAGTGGTTAAGAGTCCCTGGGCTGGGTGCGGTGGTGCAACCTTGTAATCCCTGTGGCTCAGGAGACTGAGGCAGGAGGATTGTGAGTTCAAACTAGCCTCAGATGTTAGGACAGAACACTCAAAGAAATCTGCTGAGACAAAGTCTCATGTTTAGTAAGTGAAGTGTGAAGTTTATTAGCAGGGAAAGACTGCCAGGCTGCCCAGTAAAGTGGTTTGCAGCAGAAAGAGTTATCTTAATAGGGTTTTTATATTTTTTAACAAGGTATAAGAGCAAGTTCGATATGGCTTTGAGTGCAGCAGCTAGAATTGACCTTGAGTGCAAGGTAGCTGGACAATAAAAGAACTTTGTATTTAGGAACCTTGGAAGGGGGTGAGGTGGGGAGCTATGGGAACAGGGTATTTTGAGTTTCTTTTTCTTGGTAGCTCATAAGCCTTGGCCCCAGGGCCAAGAGGCAATTCCAGAAACAAAATGGAGTCACTTATGTTCAGGATATCCCATTATTCCCCCCTTTTTGTTTTATTATGGCAGAGGGCTGGAAGTCAGTTTTCTGTAACTACTTCTTGCTGGGAGGGGGCTGCATTCTCTGGGTGAATGGTGGGGGGATGAGGTTTAGGATTTTTAATAGTTTCCAGATGTGGTTATCCTGTAACCTTCTGGGAGCCCTTCAGGTTGGAGTCTCATATATTATTCAAGACCATCAGGATGACTGTCTGATTGGTGAAGATCTTTATCTGGTCCATCAGGAAATTCTGGAAACATTGAGAATGCAAGGACCTATATGAAGTACTAGGGGAATCATTAGAAAAGGCCCAATGAGGGGGGCTATTCAGGGCCAGAAGCACCCTAGGAGGCCCATACCTCAAGAGGAGTGGTCTCTTTTAGCTATTTCTGTGGCCAGTTTTTTTTTAGTTTATCTGCTGTGTTGGACTTGTTGATATAAAAACAGCATTCCTGGGGCTGGGGTTGTGGCTCAGTGGTAGAGCACTTGCCTATCATGTGTGAGGCACTATGTTTGATTCTCAGCATTGCATATAAAAAATTAATTAAATAAAAATCCATTAACAACTAAAAAAATAATAATAACAACATTCCTCCTGGAGGAAGACACATGGGCCTACTTCTTTTGCCAGCATAAAGTCAAAGGCCCATGGATTTTGGAGGGCCACAACTGCCAGGGAGTCTACCTGCTTTTGTAAAGTCAGCACCAAATCAGTTGGATAACTGTAATAACCTGCGCCAACAGTTTTTGTAGTGAATAGAGGCTTTTAATTCTGCTACTTTTGTGTTAATCCTAGTGGATGTTTTCAGCCCAATGATTAAGGGAATAATTTGGGGGTTCTTTTAGTCCAGTGTGTGCTGTTAATGAAATGGGTAGACTTTAGTTGTGGTGTTAAATGTTAGTTTGGGAAATGAGGAAAATTAAGGTATAGTGGCTACCAGAGTTTTAGTTTGGGAATGTTCTAGAGATGGATAGTAGGGGTGGATATGCAACAGTGTGAATGGACTTAATGCCACTGAACTGTGCACTTAAAAATGGTTAAAATGGTAAATTTTATGGATCTGCTATCTTTGGAATATTCTAAATATAAATGCTATGTACTAGAAAGGAATGTGTGAGATTTATATTAATAAGCATTTAGCTATGTGTAAACATTACACTTTACTGGGGAAAAAAATGTATGTGTTTAGAAAAATACCTGAGTAGACAAGAAGAAAAAAATTAAAGTAGTTATTCCCGGTTGGTGGGCTCACAGATGGCTTATAGATGATATTTATTTTCTTATATCTGTATCCTTATTTTTTCATCTGTATTTCCTAATTTTCCTACAACAAACCTGTGAACTGTGTACAGTGATACTACACTTCAGCCTCCTCTATCTCCCTAGGACATTGGCCAGGGATGTGGTGGCTCCCCTTTCCTGCCTCCTGGACATTCACTCTTTGCTGCTGACTTTTGATGCTTGATTGCATTCATTAACTCTTGGAGTTTCCATCTGATCAGTAAGATTTTGACAGATATAAACTTGGGAGAGGTCATTCTAGTCAGAGAGGATGTTGTGAGCTGAGGGCACAGTTCCCAGTGTGAACCTTGTGAGAGTGCATGACTGAGTGTTCTGCTTTTTCTGTTTCAGTTTCTGTTTAGTTTGGCTCCCAGGCACCATCACGTCATTATCATCAGCAATGATAACGCTGGTCTTTTTCAACTTGATAGTTCAGAAAGCATTTTGCAGGAAATACTCACAAACCCATGAGGTTGGGCTTATTGCAGATGAACAAATAAGAATGCCCCATTTTTTGGTCTAGATGGGAACAAACAAAAGGTAAGGAATCCTTTCTACTGGGGCAGTGCAGATCCCTTCCACTGGCACAAGGCTACTTCTGCTCATGGGGGAACCCTGATCTCTACCCACAGCTACTGAGAAACAAACCCTTACAGGAGGGTAGTGGGCACAAACAAACTGTCACTTTTGGAAACTGGTCTGTATTCAACTTGGAAAAGCCACAAAACAAACTCCAGTGTTTGAGCAGACAGGAGTTATAGGAAAACTTTCCACTTGGAAAGGGACCCTGTCCACTGTGACCCCTGCTGCTCCCTCCCCTTTGTTTTTGTTTTTGTTTTGGGGAGGCCCCCCATTGCCCAAGCTCTTCTGTGGGATTCCAAGCAGTCTGAAATCCCCATTTTGCTTGTAGTTCCATAGCAAACTTGAGACTGATACCTTCACAAAGAACTATGCTGTTCATCTGTCCACCTTGTGCTTTCCTGTATCAGCAAAATGGAATAACTGCACCTCATCTGTTTCCTCACCGATGAGGAATTGTGTCTTGGAGTTGTATACCAGAGCGTCGCATTGGCAGACCCTAACTCACCTGCCTGTAACTTCTCAAGGGAAGGGTGTTTGGGAAGGGGAATTTCTTTTGATTCTATATTAATAGAAGGACTACAAAGATTTTGAGCAGCTGTAACTACCAAATGTCCACACATATACCCCCATAATGTACCTTCCATCAGCATAGAGTTCTTCCTCTCCATTTACTGTGTCTAATTAATGTTAAAAATCTACTTTCTGGGCTGGGGATGTGGCTCAAATGGTAGCGTGCTCACCTGGCATGCGCAAGGCTGTGGGTTCGATCCTCAGCACCACATAGAAATGAAATGGAGATATTGTGTCCACCTAAAAAAAAAAAAAAACTAAAAAATAAGTATATTAAAAAAAAAAAAAACTACTTTCTGCACTCTCCTAGCCCCTCTCCTTCCAGTGGGGCAGGCCCCTGCTTCAAATGGATTTCCCAGATGCATGTACTACTATTTTTTTTTTTTAAACAGGGAGTTGATGGTGAAGCTCTGGAATCAGGCTATCTGGAATGGAATTCCAATCTGTCAATTACTCGCTATTTAATTGTTAGCAAGTTACTCAATCTCTGAGCTTTGGTTAAATGTAGTGCCTCCTGGGTTAGGTTGTTGCAAAGATGAAATGAAATAAGGCTTGAAAGAACATAGCATTGTGGGAGACCAACCTCACACGTGACTGAGTCACACTCCCCAGCTGAGTGCTGAGGCACTCAGTCACAGAAATGTGGTAGAGCTTTCCCCATCCTTCTTGGGTTTGAGGGACAGTGTCTTGTGCATAGCTGTGTCTTGCTACAGCCCCATGGGTGAAGCTATGCTCACCTATTCCTTTGTAATATAACCCCTTGCTCTGTTTAGGATAGAATCTTCCATGGAAGTGCCTTGTGTGTATCCCCTTCTCTTACTGTGCACTTGGGTGTGGCCTACCCAGATGTCAGTCAACCTGCTGACAATGGACATCATGAAGATAGACTCAGCCCCCTGAAACCTGACCCCTTGCTTCATTTGAATAGCTTTTCATCAATAAAAGGGGTCCGTGCATGCGCTCTCTCTCTCTCTCTCTCTCTCTCTCTCTCTCTCTCTCTCTCTTTCTGTGGACCCTTAAGGTCAGAGGAGCCATCACAGTGACCCCAAAGAAAAAGGTATTTGTGTCTCTTGTGTGGTTATTTTGTGCAGCCCAGTCAGCCCAGTTCAACTGGAGTGACCCCTGAGCCTTTTAGTCGCGAGAACAGAAACCCGGCACAGCATATTTTCAGGCATGTATTAAATGCTCAATAAACAATAATTTTTAAAAATTATTTGTTCTAATTAGTTATACATGACAGCAGAATTCACTTTGACTCATTATATGCAAACGGAGTACAACTTTTCATTTCTCTGGTAAGAGATAGTTCTTAATAAAATAAACATCATTGTATTTCCCATCTGAGGAACATTTCTAGTTCACTATTTGTAAGAGCAGAGAAAACTGATTGAACTCTTCTACTGCTCAGAGAAGCAGCCAGCTCTTCCTTCTGAGGAATTCCCAGCCCCACCCTTTCCTCAGGGTCCCTTCAGTGGCTTGCCACTCAGGGCTATCCCTCTCCTTTCCCCCAGACACCTGTCCTCAGGGAGCTACTCAGGAAGCCAGTGTTCCCTGCCTGTGGGCTGAGCAGAGGCATGGGTCATGCTGAGAGGGTCATGCCTGCCTGGCACAAATCAGAGGCCACCTGAAGATGTGTGGCACAAGGTACTCCGAGGGGCTGCCTCAGGCCCAGAGCCATCCTTGGGTCAGCAGCCTAATGTTCTTAACCCTGAGCATCTTTGTGCCAGGAGAGGGAAAGCCCCGAGTGGTACATATGAAAGAGACAAAAAAAGAATACATGCGGTGTGATTTAATTTCTCTAAAATAGAAAATGCAAACCCACCTAAAGTGACACAAGGCAGATTGTGGTTACCAGGAAAGAGGGAATGACAGAAGAACAGAAGGAAAGGGTTGAAAAGGGTCACAAGGAAACTTGAGGTTAAATAAGATGTTCATTTTAATTGTGGTGATGATTTCATGGGTATACACAAACGTCAAGACTGATTGGATGGTACCCTTTAAATATGTGCAGTTCACTAAGTGTTAACTCTACTTCAATAGAGCTGTTAAACTATTTAATTAAAAAAAAAAAACAAAACAAAACAAGTAATAGTCTTACTTGATTGAAAGTGCCTCTTCAGGTTCTATCAAAGGACCTCATCCAAAAAGGAAAGTAGCTGAAAGAACATAGATTTGGGTTTAAAACCCTAAACTGCCACAAATTCTTCATGAGGACTTGGGTGGGTTATTTAACCCCACAGCCTCCTTAGTTTCTTTATCCACCAAATAGGGCTAATAATTCTGCCTTGCAAGTTTATTGCTAAAATTTGAAAGAACAGACAGAGGAGAGAGTCCCTAGCGGACTCCAGGTGCAGTATACCTTAGGTCCCATCTGTGAGGTCTTCAGGTTTGTTTCTGTCCCTTCCTTTCCACCCCCTTTCCTCTTTCCTTGCAGATGGGAACCCTAATCATAAAGACATTCAGAGGAGAAACAATGGGGAGGAAACAGAGTCCAGGGTGTGTCTTGGATTGTGTTCTTCGGAAAACAGTGCCTGGACCTAGATTTGAAATTTCCTGGGGGGTGGTCCCAGGGATCAGGAGGAAGGGAGCAGAAACTATGTATCAAGGAAGGAGAAAATGCCAATAAGAAGGTAGAGGTTGAGCTAGCCCAACAGAGACCCTCTGAAAAGCTGTAGCATATACCTCAAAAGGATCAGGAGGCTGGGCACTGACTGGTATCCTCTGTGGGCAGAGGACTGCCCTCAAAGGAACATTAACTTTCCTCTCCTCCCCACATTTCTGTCAGCTGAGGAAGAAACGCAGAAATAAAGTACACGGGACCCTGGTCTCCTTCCTTGATACATAGAAATGGAATCCCACAGCATATATTCTTTTTTTGTCTCTTTCATTCAATGCAATATTTTTGAGATTCACCAATGTTGTTGTCTCAATAAATTGTTCTTTTGTTGCTGGGTAGTATTCCATTGTATGAATACAACATGCCTAACATACTATATATATATATAGTGTGTGTGTGTGTGTTTAAATTCTTAAGAAACTACCAAATCATTTTCCAGAGTGGTATACTCTTTCACACTCTCAAAGGATGTACAAGAGTCCCAGTACTTCTGTGTTCTTGCCAACATTTGTTATGTTCAAGTCCTTTTAATGCTAACTGTTCTGATAAGTATCTTGTTGTGGTTTTAATTTGTATTTCCCTTATGACTAACAATACAGGCATATTTTCCTCACATATTTACTTGCTACTCCTGAGTCTTCTTAGGTGAAGTATCTGTTCAAAAATTTTGCCCGCATTTTATTGGATTATTATGTTGTCTTCTTATTGAGCTTTGAGAGTTCTTAACTGTGGATATAAATCCTTTTATAGATATAGTATTTTTTAAAAAAATTATTTAGTTGTAGATGAACACACAGTATCTTTATTTTTATGTGGTGCTGAGGATTGAACCCAGTGCCTCACACATACAAGGCAAGCACTTTACCACTGAGCTACAGCCTCAGCCCCATATAGTAATAGTATCTTTAAAAAAATGTTCATCCTGTCTATGGCTTATCCTTAAATTTTCTTAAGTGTTTTTTGAAGGCCAAAAGTTCAACTTTTGATGAAATCCAACTTATCATTTTGTTTTATGAATCATGCTTTTGGTTTCATTTGTAAGAAAACTTTGCATAATTCAAGGTCACAATGATTTCCTTTTATGTTTTCTTCTAAGCTGTAGAGTTTAAGTTTTACATTTATATTTATTAAATTTTTTAAAAAATAGATTTAAGCCTGGCATAGAGATGTACACCTATAATTCCAGCAGTGTGGGAAGCTGAGGCTAGAGGATTGATTACAAGTTTGAGACCAGCCCCAGCAACCCTGTCTCAAAATAAAAATACAAAGGGCTGGGAATGTAGCTCAGTGGTAGTACTGGGTTCATTCTCCAGTAGCCACCTCCCCCCACCAAAAAATCCATTCTTAAAGGTTTATACATTTTTGCTTATAGTGCATGTGTGTCCTTTAAACTTTTCCCTTAGTTGTTAAGGAAGTTCATATTGAAAGTCTTAGGTTGACTCACTTTATTTATTTATTTTGGTTGACTCACTTTTGATAAGAGAACTACCAACAGGAAATTTCTGTAACTTAGGCCATGTTTCAGGTGGAAAATGGTGCTTTCCACATCTGTAAGTTTGGAATGGAGTGGAGAAGTAACCCAGATGAACGTCAAGGATGCTTACATGACCACTGTTCTTATCTGAAGATTGTCTTCAAGAGTTTTTCTCAACCAAAGGCTTAAAGAGTTGTGCTTTAAGATTAAAAACTGTGGAAAGGTTTTAGTTAGGTTGCAACATGTGATTTAGGAAGACAAAGCCAGTGGCTGCTTGGAGGGTGGATGGAGATGGGGAGAACTAAAGACTGGGAAAACCAGGACCGCAGACAGAGAAATTCAAATGAGAGACAAGAACTTAATGCCAGTGGGAGGGCAGGTAGGGAAGAGGAAACCCAGTCTAGAGCTAAATCTGAGAAATTAATAGAGGGATCTGGAGGAAGGGAGGGAGAGAAGGAGAAAGAGAGACAGAGGTGGGGAGAACGCTTGCACACACTATGTGCTATGTGCTGCCTTAAGGGACCCCAGCAGGCAGGAGAAAATATGAGACCAGATCAGGGAGAGTGGTGATAAGGTAGGATGGAAGGAATAAAAAATAGGTAGAAAGAAGATATAGAGGAAAGACAAGAAATGTAATTTTAAGTTAGAGTGTCTTATATTTTCATATATTTTCCTGTCACTTCCCAAACCAGTCTCTTTCCCAGGCCTGTCACTTCCAGATTTCTGAGAAATCTGCAAATTTTAAATTTAACTGAAAATTTATGTGCTTATGATAATTGCCTTGTGCACTGTTAATTAGCCAACCAATACATAGATTAAGCTAGGAGAGATATGACATTTTGAGAAACCTATAATATAGGGGACTTTCAGTATTATCTATTGATCAGGTCATGGAGACCATGTCAACCTGAGGATCTTGAGAACATCAAGACCACTATAAACTGTCTTGAGATCACCAGACTCATGTCATCTTTACATACCTTCTCATACCCAACCTTGAACTCACCACGTTTCCTGTGAAAGAAGAGCCAGGAATCCTGATAACACATTTCTCATTCTCAAGATGGCTCACATTCTCCAGTGAATGTGTATTCCTTGATTTCCTAGATAAAACTTCATGCCTCTACTGACACGCACTGACATTCTTTTCAGTCACACATATCAAGGACCTTACTTGTCCTGAGTGGAGCCCCCCACCCCCACCAAACTCCTGGGACACTCTTCTGGAGTTGTTTCTCCTCCTGTGAACATGAGATCTAAGCTGAAATGAATTAATCAGGAGGACCTTTGAGGGAGAAGGGAAGAAAACGAAGGACAGAGAAACTTTAATCTTCAAGGTTAGCCAGCAGAAGAGAAACTAGTAAGCTGGGTGTGGTGGCACATGCCTACTATCCCAGCAATTCATAAGACTGAAGAAGGAGGATTACAAGTTTGAGGCCAGTCTGGGCAACTTAGACCTTGTCTCAAAAAAAAAAAAAAAAATGTTGTGGGTGGGGGTCTGGGATTTAGCTCAGTGGTAGAACACTTGTGAGTTCAATTTCCAGTAGCCCCCCCCCCGCAAAAACAGAGAGAGAGAGAGAGAGAGAGAGAGAGAGAGAGAGAGAGAGAGAGAGAGAGAGAGAGAAACTATTGAGAAAAACTGAGGACAGAGAGACAGGAGCAGAATGAATCGAGAGAGGAGAGAAGTCATCTTAGTTAGCTGCTACTAAGAAGGCGTCTGAATTTGGGTTTCTCCAAAGAATCTAAACATAGGTTTAAATGCAGATAATGCTCTGGAAGGGGATCCCAGTAAGCAAAAGGGAGGGAACACAGAGTGACATAGGGAAGGAGGAACAGCTGATACAAAGGTTTTATTGAGATAGCTGTTGTAGTCAATGGAGGCTCCACTGAAGTAGAAGCTCCAATTAGAGAAAGCCTCCAAGAATTGTCCACACAAAAGATGGGAGGCTGGAATGGAACATATATCCACCAAAATATGTACTCATTGGTTAATTATTAGACCTGGGAGCACTAACTCTCCTGTACTTCCTGGCTGTTTGTAACAGTGTGGCTGAGGAGGTGAGCAAGCTCCTGTTGTGTGGGAGAAGAACCTTCTAATGGTTAATTTAGCATATCAATTTAGAAGGTATTTTTGGATGAGATTAACAGCTGAATTGGTGAACTATAAATAGACTGCCCTCCACATGGTGGGCATGCCAATGGTAATGCGCGCGAGCGCGCGCGCGCGCGCACACACACACACACACACACACATTTTTTTTTTTTATATTGGGAATTGAACTGTAGGGATGCTTTACACTGATCTACATCCCCAGTCTTTTTAATTTTTCTTATTTTGAGACAGAATATTCCTAAATTACTTAGAGCTTCCCTAAATTGCTGAAGATGGTCTCGAACTTTCAATTCTACTGAGTTGATGGGTGTGCAACACAACATCTGGTCTGAACTATGGCAATAATACCAATGGAAATGAAGAATATACATACTGAAGGAATAAAACTGATAGGTTTCTAAAGTAAGAGGTCAAGGAAGAAGGAAACGTCAAGGGTGAAACACACATACATATGTGTGTGTGTGTGTGTGTGTGTGTGTATGTGTGTGTGTGTGTGTGTATCCAGCCTGATTAAAAAATTAGCTATTTGGGGGAGCTTGGATTATAAATACATGTATTCAATGCTTAGAGTTGTCTCTGAATACAAAGGTTAATATGAATTTGAATGAATGATCTTGTATAGGACCTTGCCTCATGTACATTCCATTCATCTTTTTGCTCTAGCTATTGCTGTGGTAACCAATTGTTTGCAGCTGTCACTTCATAGTACTTGGTTCCACCTACAGTTTCTATCTTTTGTGTTTTGCCCAAGGTCTTCTTTGCTGTAGCCTTGTGGGAAACCTATCATGCTGACGGTTGTGTAAACCTGGAAGAGCAAGGGAATTCACAACTTTTCACTGGGGGGGCGGGGTGGGATGTTAGGAACCAGAGAATAAATATTTCTCTTCTCTGTCTCTTCACATTCTATATGGTTCCACAGAAACCACAATGAAATTATCTTCAGGTGTTCAGAGTGGTCACCAGTTCAACAAACACCTTTGAGTAGGCTTTACATATTTTCTGGTTTCACTCTTTATAGCTCTCCATTTCTGTTCTTTGTGATTGATTTTCACCATAAACTGCCTGCATCTTGATCTTGTCTCAGCTCATTTTTGTAGGTAGACCAAGCCTATGACAGATTTCTATGTAAAATGTAGGGTGGTTAATTAGCATTGGAAAAGGACTTAGGAGGCTTGGGTTCCAGACCTAACTGCTACTAATTTGATTTGTGAAAGCCACTTTATTTTATTAATAGGAAAAGTGGCACTTTGGTCACCATTTTCAGATGCATCTATACTAGCAGGAGATCTACAAAACATTCATTAATTGAGGGGGAAAAACAAATCAGGATTTTAGTGTGGGGACAAATGCATGGAGTACTGCATACATGGCATATGTTAACAGTGTCTAAGTGGCAAACCACTCCCCTGTGCTAGGCGTGTGAGCCACAAACTGCTTACCCAGTAGGCACAGCCCTGGGTATGAGTGTTGCAGTGCCCATTCTTGCTCCACGGCCCACTCCTCGATTGGTTGCTACAAGCATGGTTGGCCAGAAATTGTATTGGTGGCTGCCTGTAATCTGCTTCGCTATATATACATGGTAACTGCGCAATAAAATCAGACCTGCTTCCTGCTTGGTCTCCGGAGGTCTTGATTATCTTTGATTAGTGACTCCACAGCCACAATCTCCTCTACCCTGTTCCATGGACCTCCTCGATGGATGAGAGAGAGTGCATGCATTTTCGCATTATTTCATTCTCATAATGAAGTAGGACAGAAGAGGCTGGACACCCGAGGAATTTTCAGGAAGCAAGTTTATTGACTTCAGGGTTCAGAGGTGGCTCTTGCCCTAAGAATTCTTCCTCTGAACAATAAGTATAAAAATTTTTTGAACTTTATATCCAGTGGCAGGGAGGGACTAGGAGGAGGTTCATATGACAAGTGCGTTTGTTCCATCCTCTGGACAGACAGGGGTTTCACAAATGTTTTTCTGCAAACCTGGCATTTTAAGTAAAGAGGAAGCTACAAATCACAATATCTTCTACAGATTTTTGCTGATAGCTGATGTCCTGTGCAAAAAGCTCTCTGATAAGAAGAACTTACATGCCACAATATGGTGGGGGTTTTTATTTAATTATAGTAAGGGTCTTCTGGGTGGGGGTCTCTGGCCTGCTTCAATAAAAAGAGCATGAGTGTACATACACATTAGTAAATATATACAAAAGGGTGGACTATCTCAGTTTACAACATATTTTTGTATAGCTGAAGTCTTTAAAAAGAGAATGTATCTTGTGTGATTAAAAAAAGATAAAATCCGCCTCCAAAGCCACTGTACCATGCTTGACAGACAGCAGAAGGCAAAGCGCGCCATAAGCCACTGTATGAAAAGCTAACGTGCCCAGGTGTACGCGGTAGGGGGCAGCAAGCTAAAACCAAGGTCAGGCGACCAGAGCAACCTCGAGGTCGGAGGAAAGGTGGCTGGGTCTATGTGGTCGCCAGGGGGCAGGAGTGTAGAACAACCTAAATCTAAAACTACCAGTTCTCCCCCTGGCTCCAAGGCCAACTGAGACATTTCAGAAGTCATATGTTCCATCCCTCTGCCGAAAGCCAGAGAGATTGGAGGCTTTTCAGAGTCTGGGGGCGCTCCCCGCCTTGCATCAAAAGAAGCTTGGCACTCTGAGCAGTCTCTGGGCTCCTTCGAACCACACTCGGGCTAAACAACTCTTCCCTCTGACCGCCCCCCGTCACATCCCCCAACACCGCAGAGGGGAAATTGAGTCACCAGGGGAATGAGGGCCGACGCCAGCCCTCGGGGCCTTCCAGATGCTAGGAGGAGGGGGCGGGCTATCCAGGAAAACAAGGCGCGGGCGCTGAGGGGGGAGGTTGGCTGGGCAGGAGCTGAGCCAGACACATGGAGAAACGCTGCCCAGGATCAAAGGAAATATGACATTTGAAAAGAATGTGCGCGTCTGCTTGTGCTGCCCTGGGGGCGGGGGTTGAAGGGGAGCAGGGAAGGTCTGAGTCTTGGGTCTCTACCCATTATCTTCTGGCCTCAGTCGCCCACCTCCTCTGCCTCCCCCTTAGGCGCAGGTTGGTAAAGGGTCTCGAGGTGTTCCCCACGCTCCCTCCCCGTCGGTATCTCCTTTATTTCCGCGTTGAAGCTGGAAGGGAAATGTAACCTGAGAAGACCAACAGAAAAGGCGGGGAGTGGGGGGGTGGGTGGAGAAAAATCAAACCAGGCCGCTTCCCCGCTTGGCTTCGGAACATTCTTCTCTCCCCGCCTGCCTGGCCTCTTCTCCCGCCCCTCCTGCGTCGCGGCCCTGGGCTCGCAGCCGGGGCAGCTTCGCACGTCATTGGGGTCCCCGGGGGCCGGGGGGGGGGTCCCCTGGGCGGGTCCGAGGGAGCATTGAGGGGAGGGAGGGGAGCCGCCTCCGCTGCAGTGGAGCTCAGGCCCGCCCGGCCAGCTCCCCCTTCCTCCAGCCCCTCCGAGCCTGTTTCTCATTAGAGTAACGGGCGCGGTCCCCGCCCGGCTCCCAGTGTTTGTAAACGTCTGACCCGAGGGCCGTCGCTTAACCCTCCAGGCGCTGGTCTGGGGTTGCTATGGGGGGGGGTGCGCCCCGGAGCCGAAGGGATTTAGAGATTTGACATCGCTCAGGCCCCTAGAAGTTTGAACCACGTGGCATGCGTGGGGGTGGGAAACGGTAAATGCACTCCGAAGCCTCTCCGCTGACTCGTCCGAGTCACCAATCTCCGAACTCAACCCTCACACAACCCTTGCCACTTCATGCCCGTTCTTCCTGGAAAGTCCAGTCCGGGTCTTCCTTTCTCTCCCTAGCCAGGTGACAGGTGTCCAGCCCAGAGGCCCACTGGGTTTCGAGGCCCCCGGTCTCTAGTAAACCTGGCTAGGATTTTTAGGAGAGAGCCGGAGCGGGATGCCAGCGATTCAAAGATTCATTCCAGACTACAGTTCTAGAGAGGAGGGAGCCAACTTCCCTTGGAGGCTAATTAATGACCCCTCTGGGTGACTGGGACAAGGGTAGCTGCAAAGCCCGGCCTGGATCTACGCCCATCAGGGGTTGTGGGTCTTTGACTAGATCTCCAAGCCTCTTGAGCTCGGACTTCTCTGAGAGACATCCAATTCTGCTAGAAGTTCTTCACCTCCGGGAATGGGGAGGGATGGTGTGTGGAGCTGCTGATTCAGGAGGGCAAAGGTTTCTATAAGGTCCCCTCAGCCAGAGACTTGGAAGGAAAGTCCTTTTCTTCTTCAAAGCAACTTGGAACCACTCTTTACCCCACAGCCCGCCTGACCCCAAGTTAAGAGGGAAAGGGGGAGAGAGGTAGTCCTTCCTTGCTATGTGCTGGCTACACAAGTTTTAAGAACTTAGGGAATTTGTGTACCCTGGGCCTTCTACATTAGGGCCCCAGGATGTGTCCCCTTTAAGACGCTCGGACCCACAACCCCGAAAAGAGACCTAGAGGGGTGGGGACTGGGCGCCCTGCGGGAAATGATTGTCACAACTCCTGGCCAATAGGCATCTTTAGGGTCTTAACACTCTTGGAGGGATCGTTTCCCAATTCAGTTTTTTTTTTTTAATTGAGGGGGAGGGACTGGAGAGAGGAAAGAGGGAGGGAGGTGGGGGAGGACGAGGGGCGCGTGGTTTTCCCATCTCATCCCTGTAGGAGGGGCTGGAGCATCCCGAGTAGCCAATCAGAGATAGGCTGGGGGGGCCGCTTTGAAGAAGTTTGGGGGAAAAAAGTTTGGAAAAGTTTCTATAATAACGAGGGGGCGTCCGGAGGGAGGCGGCAGAGACGGAGGAGGGGGCGTCTCAGAAAAAGGGAGGGAGGGAGCCACTCGCGTGAAGATACAGCAGCCTCCTGAGCTCCCCCCTCCCACCCAGGCCGGGACCTGGGGGCTCTGTCCGGATCCATGGGGGCAGCGAGCTGCGAGGATGAGGAGCTGGAATTTAAGCTGGTGTTCGGGGAGGAAAAGGAGGCCCCCCCGCTGGGCGCGGGGGGGTCGGGGGAAGGTAAGGGGTCTTGGGGTCAGTGAGTGAAAGGCCCCGGGATTTTGAGTCTGGAGAATTTAAGGCAGCGAGCCTGGGGTGGGGGGATGAGGGGTCAGAGGTTGAGGGGAGTCGGGGGGCTCCCTAGTCTGCTAAAGTGAGGCTGGGGGCCCGGACACCACTTTCTCCTTTTTAGGTCGTGACTGGGGTGGGGGTGGGGGTGCTGTTGGCTGCGCGCCGCCTCCCGGCTGGGCTGACTGTCACTGGGATGGGGGGACGGGCGGGAATGGCGGCCCCGAGAACCTCGGACCCAGTCAGGGGAAGGGGAGATTTGCCTTTGGGTTTGCGCTTTTCGGACTGAACCTGGTCTTACAGACGGGACACACCTGGCTGGGGGAGCTCTCAGGCTGCGCCAGGGCGCCCCTCCCCCTCCCCCGTCTGGCCGCAATGAGAGGCAGATGGCGGGGACCCAGCCGGGGGCGGCGGCCGCCGCTCGCACGAAATCCACGCTGCCCGCTGCCCCCCCCCTTTCCCAGCTGGGCCCGGCACGCATCACCCCCTTGGCTGCACCCCCGCCCCCAGGTTGGGGGGAGCGAGGGAGTCACCTCCCCCTCGTCACCACAGCCATCCCCCTCACCCCGCCCAGGCCACGGTTGCGATGGCAACTGGGGCTTCTGCCAGCTCCGTTTGGGGGTTTGGGAACCGCTGCTAATTGGGTTCATGTGTGAGTCGCCCCCAGCCCAGCCCATAGGCTCGCTAAACACGCCTCCAGGCCCTGCTCCGGCCCCTCTCAACCCACTTCCCTCACCTTAAGACCTGCCCCCTCTGGTACCCTAGGTCCCAGGGCCAGCATCGCAAGAGTGAGAGGTTCTGTGAGTGGGAAAAGGCCTGGCACACCTACCTGTCTTTTCCATCTTCTGACGTCCAAGTTTGCTTTTGTCTTGTGGCTCTGAAGGGTTCCGTAAAGACCCCTCGTACTGAGGAGGGGGGTACATAGCAGGATTTAGAGACTGACCACTGGAAGAACCTAAACATCTCACCAGCTTCTCCCCATCTCTCTCTACCCTCTTCCAATTTTGACAGAACTGGACTCCGAGGATGCCCCACCATGCTGCCGTTTGGCCCTGGGGGAGCCCCCTCCCTATGGCGCTGCCCCTATTGGCATTCCCCGACCTCCACCCCCTCGGCCTGGCATGCACTCACCACCGCCCCGTCCGGCTCCTTCACCTGGCACCTGGGAGAGCCAGCCTGCCCGGTCGGTGAGGCTGGGAGGGCCAGGAGGGAGTGCTGGGGGTACTGGGGGTGGCCGTGTTCTTGAGTGTCCCAGCATTCGCATCACCTCCATCTCTCCCACTCCTGAGCCACCGGCCCCACTAGAAGACAATCCTGATGCCTGGGGGGACAGTTCTCCCAGAGATTATCCCCCACCGGAAGGCTTTGGGGGCTACCGAGAGGCCGGAGGCCAGGGTGGAGGGGCCTTCTTCAGCCCCAGCCCAGGCAGCAGCAGTCTGTCCTCGTGGAGCTTCTTCTCCGACGCCTCGGATGAGGCAGCCCTGTATGCCGCCTGCGATGAGGTGGAGTCTGAGCTAAATGAGGCCGCTTCCCGCTTTGGCCTGGGCTCGCCACTGCCCTCGCCCCGGGCTTCCCCTAGGCCATGGACCCCTGAGGATCCCTGGAGCCTGTACGGTCCTAGCCCCGGAGGGCGGGGGCCTGAGGACAGCTGGCTACTCCTCAGCGCTCCTGGGCCCACCCCAGCCTCCCCTCGTCCTGCTTCTCCCTGTGGCAAGCGCCGCTATTCCAGCTCCGGAACCCCATCATCGGCTTCTCCAGCCCTATCCCGCCGTGGCAGTCTGGGGGAAGAGGGGCCTGAGCCACCTCCTCCACCCCCATTGCCTCTGGCACGGGACCCTGGTTCCCCGGGCCCCTTTGACTACGTGGGGGCCCCAACATCAGAGAGCATCCCTCAGAAGACCCGAAGGACTTCAAGCGAGCAGGCAGTGGCTCTGCCTCGGTCTGAGGAGCCTGCTTCGTGCAATGGAAAGCTGCCTTCGGGAGCAGAGGAGGCTGTGGCTCCTTCAGGTGGTTCCCGGAAGGAGGTAGCTGGTATGGACTACCTGGCAGTGCCTTCTCCCCTTGCGTGGTCCAAGGCCCGGATTGGGGGACACAGCCCTATCTTCAGGTGAGGGTTGCATCTGGCACTACCCCTCACTTCAAACATCCCATTAGGGAAATGGGAGGGTCAAAGGATGAGTTTTAAGAGAGATTTTAGTTCTTGGTGCCTTTCACATTTCAAAAGAGAAGTCCATGATCATACCCCTCCCCCAACCTTGATTTTAGGGACAATTAGAAAACATGAGCCTCTTTAGACTGATTTGCAGAACCTTTAAGCCCATTAGGAAAACAAAACAAAACAAAACAAACAAACAAACAAACAAAAAACACCTTCCCCATGCTGTTCTAGGAGGACCAGTTAGGTAAAGGCAGAGTTCTGCTAGGATACCCAACAACTCCAGCTCTGTCCTGCTGTAACTGGGTGTTGAACTTGAGCTGGATTTCAGTCTTTTCTCTGGTCCTTAAGATTCTCAAGTTACTAGCCCTATGTTCTGTTACAGAATGTTCCCTTTCTCTATCTAATTTGTAGGGTCTGACCTCATGGCTTCAGAGCATAACTGCCAATTTGAATAAAATGGCATAGGTTTGAAAGTCAAAGAATTACTGTTAAAACTTGCAGTTCTACCCCTTCCACTTTCAAAGAACCCTGCCTATTTCAATAATCCTAAATCCTGAGATGTCAGACTGAACTGATTCCATCCAGAAAAGCTTCTAAAGGAAAGAGACCTTAAGATGGGATCCTCTAGCTTGCCCATAAGACAGGGAGTCTCAAACTCAGCATCACTTGTATTTTGAGCTGAGTAATTTGTTGTATGGACCTGTGCTGGGGATTGTAGGATGGTTTAGCAGCCTCACTGACTTGTATCCATGAGACACTATTAATACCCCCTCCACCAGTTGTGGTGACCAAAAATGTCCCCAGGAATTGCCAGATATTTCCTGGGGTGATGGTGGGGGGGCAATTATCAGTTGACAGGCACTGGCCTAGCTTATCTGAGAGTATACTC
This sequence comes from Urocitellus parryii, assembly GCF_045843805.1. NCBI lineage: Eukaryota > Metazoa > Chordata > Mammalia > Rodentia > Sciuridae > Urocitellus > Urocitellus parryii. The sequence continues at coordinate 37,340,850 of NC_135536.1, forward strand.
TAAGAAAGGGTGCTCCATTTGAAAGGCTTCAGCTCTCCAGAACTCTGCCTACCAGCCTCAACTTGTGGAAAGGGAGATGACCTGGGAACAGAAAGTAGTCCTAGAACTGTCAATGATGCTGGCCTCTTTTATTTGTAAAACAAGGGGGTTCATGTCTGATGGCTTTTCTGGTCTGCACTGGCACTTCTTTATATTACTCTGCCCTTTCATTCTGGGGATTAGGATGGACTTGGGGGTTTCTTTGTAACCAGGTAAAGTTTCTTCATCCCAAATTCAAACCCTATATTCAGAGCAGGGGAGAAGGGCTGTTGTCATCTTGCAGTTCTCATTTCAAGAGATCTCTTACCTATTTCTTCCTGCTCTGTGCTTTTGGACTTTACTGTGATTTCCTCTTTCTCCCACACCTGAATTCCCTCTCCCTTCACAGACCCAATGGGAACCTGACTGGGGTTTGAGGTTGCAAATGATCAGTGCTCTTCTCTTCTACCTAGGACCTCTGCCCTACCCCCTCTGGACTGGCCTCTGCCCAGCCAGTATGAGCAGCTGGAGCTGAGGATCGAGGTGCAGCCTAGAGCCCACCACAGGGCCCACTATGAGACAGAGGGCAGCCGAGGAGCTGTCAAAGCTGCTCCTGGTGGTCACCCTGTAGTCAAGGTAAGGGGCAGAGGGCAGTCCTGATATCCTTTTTCCTCTTTCATCTCTCAGCTCTGCAGATGGGCCCTAGCTGTACAGACCCATGGCACTGCCCTTTCCCACACTCCCTCTCAGCTCTGACCCGGCAGGCAGCTTGGGGGAGGGGCTGGAGTTGGGGGAGGAGGGGTGCACTTCAAGGACCCGGATATACTCTTTACTTTTCTGTCTTCCCACCCCCACTCAACTCATCCCGTGGGACACTGGCCTCATGTCTAGTCTGGAAAATGGTAGCTTGCCAGATGTGGGGGAGGGGTTCAGCTGAGGCCAAAGGTCACTGGGCCTTAGGTTTTCTCTATATTGAGTTGGGCCAGTCTCTCTTGGAATCTCTTCCTCTTTTTGCCCAGCCCAGTTTAGGTCTTATTCCAAGAATAACACTGTGAACTCCAGGCCACGTTTTCTCCACAACTGGTGCCCAGTTCCCCCAGGGGATCCCTTCCAGGATATCCTTTATCTTTTACTGTCCCTAACCCCTGGTGAACTAAAAATCCAGGGGTGGATAAAGGATGAGACAGTGGGCAGTGGGACCTCCAGTTAGGTGGCCTGTTTCCCTCTGCCAGCTCCTAGGCTACAGTGAGAAGCCACTGACCCTACAGATGTTCATTGGCACTGCAGATGAAAGGAACTTGAGGCCTCATGCCTTCTATCAGGTGCACCGCATTACTGGGAAGATGGTAGCCACTGCCAGCTATGAAGCTGTCGTCAGTGGTACCAAAGTATTGGAGATGACCCTGCTCCCTGAGAACAACATGGCTGCAAAGTAAGTCCCCACTCAACTTCCTCTCAATTTGCAGGATTTAGGACCAATGAGGCCTACTTCTTTCTCTTCCCAGAGGAGATAGACATTATCCCTAAGAGCTGGTTTCTGGCCTTCTCATCATCTTTCTAGATTTGGGGTCTGGGAAGCACTCTGGAGAGGACATCTCTGGGTTAGAAAATAGTCCCCCTAGATACCCTTAGAAGGTCACAAGGCTTTGGATGGAGAGCAGGGGCTTCCCTGCTAGCTTTAGCTAGAAAGGTTTGCCATCTATCCTCTGCCCTCAGCATTGACTGTGCTGGAATCTTGAAGCTCCGGAATTCAGACATTGAGCTGCGGAAGGGTGAGACAGACATCGGACGCAAAAACACGCGTGTGCGACTGGTGTTCCGGGTGCACGTGCCACAGGGCGGAGGCAAGGTCGTCTCGGTGCAGGCAGCATCGGTGCCCATTGAGTGCTGTGAGCAAAGAGGCCCTGGCTATTTCTCTGTCTCTTATGACTGTGTGTTTGCTGCCACCTATTTCCTGTGTCCTTTCTGTCCTGGTTGCCCTTAGAGACTCTTTTCAACGGATGTGGGAGTGGTAAGGATGGTGTTCTCGTTTGCCTTTGCTATGGACTCTGTCTCTGGGCTGACCTAAAGTGACTCTGCACCCCATCTTCCTCTAGAATGGCCTATGCACTTGTTTGGGTAACTCCCTAGTTTACCCTGTTCACCTCTTTCAGCTCCAGGAGTGGTCCCTTATAATGGATAAGTACAATGGAAAAGTATCTCATGGATACTTTTGATTTACTGTGTGTCTGCCACTGAGGATGGCTCCCCAGGTCTGGTGGCACATATTCCAAAGACGGTTGGGGCAGAGGAGGCCTTCACACCTACCCCAGCCAGTCTTCTTCCTTGCACTGCTCTGCAGCCCAGCGCTCAGCCCAGGAGCTGCCCCAGGTGGAAGCCTACAGTCCCAGTGCTTGCTCAGTGAGAGGAGGCGAGGAACTAGTACTGACTGGCTCCAACTTCCTGCCGGACTCCAAGGTGGTGTTCATTGAGAGGGGCCCTGGTGAGTACCCACCTGGGAGGGGAGAGTAGGCAGGAAGAGCTTGTAACTGGCAGGTGAAAGATCTCTGGCATTGTCACTAAGCTAGTTGGTTGAGCCTTAGTTTCTTTATCTGTTGAATGGGACAGATTCTCCCAACCCCACCACTGTACTGTCTGCTTCCCATGGGGAGATGGGTAGCAATCTAAAACATTGAGAATGCTGAGTAAATATAAGAAATATACATCCTGTTTATTAAAGAGGAGCCAGCTTTAAGATGATTTACCCCCATATAGATATGGTAAAAAAGAGAAGGGATAACTCACCCTCACAGCTTCCCCAGAGCTCTTCCTGAGTTATGGGACATAAGCACAGTTATAATTGTAAGAGCCTATGAGGTGTCCCAAGTGGAGCTCAGTGTGAAGAAATGAAAGACTGAGGGTTTCAGATACAACCACCAGCCTGAGGCCTTTCCCCAACCTCAGTCATGCTCACCAAGAGTCTCAGCCCCTAGACCCACATTTAGCACCCTGGGACAATGTTAGAGCATCTTCAGAGGTTCTGTTCATGAGACCTGGGGGTCTCTCTGCCTTCTTCAATGCTGACATCCCCTCTCAGTATGGGAGAGGATGTTTGGACTTGGGTGGGAGGTTTCCAGAGTTGCTTCTGTCACTAACTCGTTCTAGTCCCTTTGCTGGTCGTGCGATCCCCTCTGATCTTAGTTTATTTCCCTGAATCTTAGGGAAGTTTTTAAACCATTCAATCGAGTAAACACAAAATGGCTTCTTTTGTGCCAGACCTTCTAAAAACCTTCTGGATTTGGCCTTGGCTCCAGTAGAAGGGGAAATGGTAGGGGACTAGGGCGGGGGCGGGGGCCTGGAGTTGGGCTGGAGCTCTCTGTTCCCCTTGCACAGATGGAAAGCTGCAATGGGAGGAGGAGGCCACAGTGAACCGATTGCAGAGCAATGAGGTACCAGTATCACTGGGGAACCCATCCTGGAGGCGGTAGGGTGGGAGAAGTCAGGTAATTCTCAAGTGGGTCCCTTGGCCATGGGAGTGGATTCCAGAGCTACGTATTCTTTCCTGGAGGAGTCTGGCCACTCTGGAAGCAGGTTCATCTCTAGGGAATGAACTTTGCTCCTCAGCAAGTGGAAAAAACTAGGAGGTGAGGTTTGGGTCCTTAGAAGGGCTGGGCAGAGCCCAGATCCTTGAGGGCCCTTGCCTCATCTTCTTCTCTTTTCCAGGTGACACTGACCCTGACTGTCCCTGAGTACAGCAACAAGCGTGTGTCCCGGCCAGTCCAGGTCTACTTTTATGTCTCCAATGGGCGGAGGAAGCGCAGTCCTACCCAGAGTTTCAAGTTCCTGCCTGGTATGCTGTAGGACAGCTATGGTGGGGGCTGAGGCATGGGGGTAGAGGGATATAGTGCCCCATCCTGAGGGGTCAAGGGATGAATGAAACCTGAGAAGGGAAGGTGATTGGAAGGTGTGCAGAGGGGACATTGACAGACTCTCACCAGCATGTCCTCCTGCTTCCCATCTTCCCAGTGATCTTCAAGGAGGAGCCCCTACCAGACTCATCTCTCCGGGGCTTCCCTTCAGCATCGGGCCCCCCTTTTGGCACTGACATGGACTTCTCACCACCCAGGCCCCCCTACCCCTCCTATCCCCATGAAGACCCTGCTTATGAAAATCCTTACCTGTCAGAAGGTTTTGGCTATGGCACGCCCCCTATGTACCCACAGACAGGGCCCCCACCATCTTACAGATCAGGCCTGCGGATGTTCCCCGAATCTCGGGGTACCACAGGTTGTGCCCGCCCACCTCCAGTCTCCTTCCTTCCCCGCCCCTTCCCTAGTGACCCATATGGAGCACGGGGCTCCTCTTTTCCCCTGGGACTTTCATTCTCTCCTCCAGCCCCCTTTCGGCCTCCACTACCTTCATCCCCACCACTTGAAGGCCCCTTCTCTACCCAGAGTAGTGTTCATTCCCTACCCGCTGAGGGATACAATGAGGTAGGGCCAGGCTATGGCCCTGGGGAGGGGGCTCCGGAGCAGGAGAAATCCAGGGGTGGCTACAGCAGCGGCTTCCGAGACAGTGTCCCTATCCAGGGTATCACGCTGGAGGAAGGTGGGTGTGGGACCGGGGACTGTGAGTGCGAGTGGGTGCGAGAGATTGCTCTGCATGTTTGCTGAGGGCTGGAGCTTGGCTTTGCAGAGTTTGGGCATTCCTGATCTCTCAGAGCCAGTTGGAAGGCCCCAGGAATAAGATCTTGGTGTGTGTGACCACTTGAATTCAGTTAGCTTATTCTGAAGATTGCATGGAGTTCCTGTCCCAGCCTTTTACCTGCCTCTGCCCAAATCACAAAATCTCAAAGCAAGAAGTATTTTTCAAGGCCATCTCATTTCTCTCTGAATTTGCAGTTCTGGGGGTTGGGGACAGTGGCTTGCTGAGGTCCTAGTCAAGCACAGTTTTTCCTTGCCTCAGCTTTCCCCCAGCATGGTGACTGTGGTTGGCATTGATGATGAGGGACCTTCGTGCTTTGCCTCTTCTCTCCCCCACTGGCTATGTCCACTGACACTGATGGCCCTGACATGCCAGCAGGAATAGGCTGGGATGGGGGCCTGGGAGTCCACATGGATGAATTTGGGCAAGATTTGGTTAGGAGTGGGTGTCAAGACACATTGGGGAAACCTAGGCTCAGTGAAAGAGAAGCCAGTGGAAAAGGAACCTAGAGATGTTCTAGCCCAAGGCCTGCCTGGAATGGATTGGGGATCTCTGGGCTTGCCCCGGGCCAGTCTCTCAACTGCCCCTCCTTTACAGTGAGTGAGATCATTGGCCGAGACCTGAGTGGCTTCCCTGCACCTCCTGGAGAAGAGCCTCCTGCCTGAACCACCACCTGGCAAACCCAGCCCAAGTCTCAGCCCTGCCTGCTTCCCCTTCTACCTGGATGCTGGCTCCAGAAGCTTTGGGCCAACTCTAGTTTCTTTTTCCCCAGCTTCTGCCTATCTCCCCTCCTCTCCCACCAACTGAGGTGTGGCCCCCAGGCCTGGTGCTGCCTTGAAGGACTGGGGGAGGGATTGTGTAGAGGACAGAGGAAGGGGGTGGAGACTGAGGCTGGGTGCCAGAACTGACAGGTGGAGATGATGTCCAGCTTGTGTGCAGGCTATGGTGCTGTGAGGCTGGGGACAGGTTGATGGGTAATAAACTGCTCACTGACCAGTGTTTCAGGCTCCAGAGCTCTTTGGAGAGGGTGGTGCAGCTTACTCCAATCCTGGCCCAAGGAGGCTGAGAAATTGGAAAGAGATGGCCGGGAACATCGCATGCCAAGGAGCTTCCTGGGGGACAAGGGGAGGCATGAAGGGGTTCCAGAGGCTCCCTGACTGGGGCTGAGGTTGGAGAACAGGACTTGAGTAGGCCTCTCTACCCTGTTTTCTGTGGGATTCATAATCTTTTAGGAGCTTAGGGATGGGACCTAGTAATCTTTTTTTTTTTCTCCAAATTCTTTTGTCTTGCTGCCACCCAGATGATTCTGATTCATAGCCAATGTGAGGAAACACTAGTGTAATCATTCCTTCATATACAGAGGAGGAATTTGAGTTCAGAGAGGGAAAGGGACTTTCTCAAGGCCACATAGCTAAATAGTAGCATATTGGTTGCTGCATTCCTAGACTCTTTGACCTCAAAGATATGGGATCCTGAGGCTCATTCCTTGTAGTGAGGGAGATGAGGAAGAGCTGGCATGGGCCTGCCTGTACTCTGGGTCTCCAAAGTATAGATTAGGCCCTGCTGTATTCTCCAAAGTATAGACCAGGTACTGCCATTACTTCATTGTTAGACATTGATTGAGCAGCTACTAAGTTCCAGCCTATGGGGCTTAGAGGACTTAGCTTCATGGGGCTAGAGTAGTTAAACAGTATTATAATTCAATAATTCTACTCTTGCAGACTGTGAATACATTCTGAAAGATTTGTGCTTCAGGGGTAGACTATAGAAAGCCAAGCACCCTCCCCAGCAGCTCTGAGTGCTACCTGCCTGGGACTCAGAACTTTGTCTAAGTTCCTGGCTTGTCCTACAGATTGGCCTTCTGCTTAGCTGGTAAATCCCTCACCATGATAGGCCCAGCCTGGAAACCTGATCTGCCCCCATCTTGAAGGCCTATGAGGCCAAGTCCAAGTGAGCTGGGGAAAGTCAGATTGTATCTGTCCTGCTCACTGGAGCCTGGCACACAGTAGGCTTTGAGTACAACCAGGTAACGTCAGCTGCAGAGTGTTGTACCCAAAAGACATCCAGGTAGTTAGTGCTCAGGAAACTGGCTTTACCTCAATGCTGGTGGGGCCTCTATGCTCAGGGAAGCCAGACAATTCTGGCAATTCCCAGGAGTGCTGAGAAGAATAAGACAGAAACTGCCTAAAGATTAGAGGCCAAGAGAACCTGGGTGACCTGTCCCCCCTATGCCTGTTGCTGCTTTGTAATGAATTCCCTGAACATGAACTGCTGTGAACCAAACTGACATCAAGTGATCGCTTCAACAGGCCTTAGAAGCTATCAGACAGATAGCTTCAGACCCCAGCCAGAGTCATTGCCCTATAATCTTCATGTCAGAGGGACCATGGGGGCACTTCCAGTGTTCTTTAGCTCATCCCCAAGGTGACAGGGGCTGGGTCAGTCTCTATATGAATAAAAACCGTCACAATGGGGATTCACTTCCTTCCAATGTGGACTATTTCATTTTATGTCTGGGCACTGCCATGCTTTCATTTTCAGAAATTTATTGAGTAACTACTAAGTATCAGCCTATGGGGCTTGGAGGACTTAACTTCATGGGGCAACAGTAAGTAAACAGCATTATAATTCCACAATTCAACTCAGTAAATATTTCTTGTACCGAGAGTACATCAGAGCTGGGGATGGGGGTCAGAGCAATTTTTATATGGGGTATAGAGAGATTAGAGAACAGAGGCACTTCATTTAGTTGTGGGGATTAGGGAACATTTCGTTGTGGGCACTAGGGACTTCTAAACTGTGACTGGAAATTGACTAAGCTAAGAGTAGGGAAAAGATAGGCCAGGCAAACTCATTGGAATAGGCGAAATCTTGGAGTAGACAGGCAATCAAGGAAGGTTAACAGATCTTGAGGGCCTGGCATGCTTGGGGAACTAAGAGGGGTCAGCATGGGGAAATTGGGGCAGGTGCAGTTTTGGAAGAGGGGTGCTGTAAGAAGAGACCAGAGAAGGAAGCAGGGTCTGGATTCTGAAGGGCCCTGTAGCTTGCTGGGGATTTAGCTGTCCATGGCTTGTGGGAGCTCTCCTGCTAGACCTTAAGCTGGGAGTGACACACAAGATTTGCCATAAAATTATTCCTCACATGGAGTTCATATCAGCTTCCTTGTGACTTCTGCCAGGGCCGTCACCTGACCTCTGGATCCACTCTGTACAGGCCTGACCCTTCTGTTTAGTAGAATCCTAATGTGGGCTGGCCTCCTGGGGTCTTTGCAAGCTGTTATTCTGGGACTCCAGGGTTATCCTCTCTTCCCAGGATCTCTACAGACATCTAGCTTCCATGAGGCTGTAGTTGGGAGAGAGAAAAGGAAGTTGGGTCCCAGCTAGGGCCAGGAAAGCCCTTCACCAGAGTTTGTCAAAAGTGTGGTTTGAGGATTACTTGTATTGGCATTACCAAGGAGGTTTGGCAGATTTTTTATTTTGTCTTTTTCTTTTTAAAGCAGACTCCTAGACCATCCCTGATCTATTCAGTTACATTCTTGAGGGGTGGGGCCAGGTATTTGCATTTTAAAGAGCACTCTACATGCTTCTTCAGCACAGGAAAGTTTAAGTAGAGTCATCTGCCAACTAAGTGTCAGATTCTAAAATAGCTTCTCTGTTTCCTTTTCTATATCTTGTCTGGACTTTCCTGGGTGGGGTGGGGTGGGGTGGGGTTGCCTGGAAAAGAATTTGGGCAAGGGGAAGGGGGGCACACCTGCTGCATATTGCAACTCATCTTTCCCCTCACATGGCTCTGTCCTGGAGTCTAGGTGCAGGAGCATCTGTTCTTGGGACTTATTAAATCTCATTCTCCAAGTGGAACTTCTGGACCTTCAAGATACTTGTGGAGTAGCACGTAGGGCTGCCTTCCAGTTGGGTTTTGGCCATTCTTGGAATGGATTCTATGATGTCTGGAAGCCCGCTGCTGGACTGAGATAGCACAGAGAAAAAGACCACAATGAAACAACATTCATGCATATCCTGGAAATTCCAGATGCAGAAAGTGCACAGGAGAGCTGGGCACTGAGGCACTTACCTATAGTGTCGGCTTCTTAGGAGGCTGAGGCAGGATGGGCAGTTGGAGCAACACAGATCAGGAAGGAAGGAAGGAAGGAAGGAAGGACGAACAGGCAAGCACAGAGGTTTGACCACTTTTGGAGGGGAATCTGTCTTAGTGGCCTCAGTGTCTGATTGACTAACCAACTCCACACAAAGTCCTACAGGGCCCCTGCTCTGTGCCAAGTCCTATGCTAGATGATGGACCTGAGCGTCACAAAGCCTTGAACCTGAGGAGTGTACTATCCTGTCACAAGAGGGAGAGACCTTCCTGTCTGGAAATCAGGGTGCGATGCTTTGATCAGAACTTGTCTGAGAGGCAGAAATGACCTATTGCTATGGAATACTGGAAACCTGGCCCAAGTGAGAGTGTCAAAGAACATCTTATCAAGGTGGATCATTTTGAACTGGATCCCAGAGGAAGAGTGGAAGTGTTTTGAGTAAATAAGACAGATGAGAAAGAGATAAGAGAAACAGAGGGCTGTGCTTGGGACTTGAAGTGCATAAGGTCACACTTGGGATGCTTTAATTGGCCATGTTAAGTGTGCCATGTGTTCTGTGATAATAGGAAACTATTTACTCATTTTTTAAGAGCATCTTTCTACAGGAATGTGTGTGTGTGTGTGTGTGTGTGTGTGTGTGTGTGTGAGAGAGAGAGAGAGAGAGAGAGAGAGAGAGAGAGAATGCATGTGTGTGTGATTTACGATTTAGAACCTATTTGAAGATATAGTGCAGGGAGACCAGAAAGAAGGGTTTTGTAGTAATTCAGGCAAGAGAAGTCTGGGTTCTACCCACTGCTTTGCTCAGCTAAGCAGGATGAGCTAAAATGAGGGTAAGAATAGGAAAGGCCCTGGGCAGGCATCCCGGCTCAGTCATCAACAGTCTATGATCTTTAATGCATCACTAGACCTAACTAGGCCCTAGGTGCCTCATCTGTAAATACTTACTGAGATCTTGCTAGGTACCATCTTCTGTGTAGTTTCCAGGGATAGAACACTGGATGAGACCCCCCCCCCCAAAAAAAAAATTCCTTTCCTCCTGGACTTCAAGTTTAATATGCTCTTCCAGAATAATGTGTAATGTCAGGATAGCACTGGGTGCTTTGAGAGCTCAGAGAAGGGCCACATGATGCTTGTGTATAGTGATGGTAGATCATTATATTTGAGATGACTTGTTGAACTCATCCCTTATAGGGAGGGACAAGATGTTCTCTGAAAGGAACAGATATTCCCAGTGTCAGCATCCTAAGATGAACAGCATACAGGGTCAGGAACAAAGATCTGCTTCTCAGGCCTCGGATAGAGATGGAAGAAGCATCTCTCTATGCTTTTCTCTCTTGGTCCTGAACTAGAGGCGTCTAGTCAGGCCTGAGTGTAATGGAGCACCCTCTTCCAGTGACACAGGATCCTGGCCCAGCAGGAAGCCAGGGCCAGGGATGGGCAAGGTGACAGTTCTGTGGGTGGGAAACTCCACTTCTATGTTCCTTTGAGTTATTCCTTTTAGTCCTTCCTGAGTGTCTTCATTTCCTAGGACTATTGTAAGAAAGCACCACTAACTGGGTGGCTTAAACCAAAAGAAATTTATCGTTTCATAGTTGAGGAGGCCAGAAGTATGAGATCCAGCTTCTGGTGGGAAGGGCTTCTTTTGGAGGTTGTGCAGAAGAATCTGTTCCGGGCTCTCCATCCAGCTTCTGATGGCTGTTGGCGACCCTTGGTGTTCCTTGGCTTGTTAAAGCATCACTCCAATCTCTGCCTTCGATTTCATGTGGCATCCTTCCCCATGTCTCCTCTGTGCCCAAATTTCCCTCTCCTTTCTCTTATAGACCCCAGTCACTGGGCTTAGGGCCCATTCTAATCCAGCATGACTATTCATCTTAACATGAATACATTTGTAAAGACTGTTTCCAAATAAGGCCACATTTACAGGTAGTGGAGATTAGGACTTGAACATAAGTTTTTTGGCGGACTGATTCAATCCACTACACTGAGTTTTTCACAAAACTTTATCAGTCCTTCCACACACCAGTTGTGCTGTGGAAAGTTAAATAAAGATATCCACATTTGGGCCTGAGTGGCACAGGGGAGAGCATTATCCTCTGACCCCAGCTTGGTGGATGGAGCCCTGATTTATGGGAGTCCCGAGGGAAAGGTGACTTCAAAGGAGGAAGGGTAGGAATTTTAAGACCAAGTCTTCAGGAGATTCTCCCTTTCCTGCTGTCTTTGAACAATCTCAGTGTTATTCTCTGGGATGCTGGTTGATTGTAGGTTTATTTAACAACTGCATTTTCAAACTGGAAGAAGTCAGCAAGATGAAACAGGAGTAAGCCACTAAAGAGAATTCTCAGTGAGCATTCATATGTTGGAAATGCTGAAGAATCTTCTAGTAAATAAGTACTTTGGACTATTTAATCAGTGCTTCCCAAACTTGACTTCATCATGAAGCTCTTTTCCATAGGACAAGAGTATACTAATTATATACTCCTGTAAAATCTATTGCCCCAAAACTTAGTGGCTTCAACAAGAAAAGTCATCTCTCAGTTTCTGGGAGTCAGAAATTTGGGTGTGGCTTGGCTGAGCAGTTTTGACTTGGTATCTTTCATGAGGCTGCAGTCACTGACAGCTTTTGCCGAAACAGGAGCATCTGTTCTCTAAATGTCTCATTCATGTGGCTGGAAAGTTGGTGCTGGCTCTTAACAGTACATCTCAGCTCTTTAATCTCCTGGACTTCTCCATCGGGCTACTTGAGTGTCCTCAGGACACAGCAGCTGGCTTTCTCCAGCATGAGACATCCAAGAAGCTAGAGTAGAAACTTTACCACCTAGATTTAGAAGTCACATAGTATCTCCTCCACTATATCCTGTTGGTGTTGCCAGCCCTGGTTCAGTGTGGCCACACCAGGAGGTGAGGGTAATATGAGGCCATCGAGAAGGCTGAGTGCCACAAATTTGTCGGTTCATTCATTTGTTTAGCAAATGTTGACTAGTGCCTCTTATGTGCCAGGCATTGTTCTAGACATGGAGAATACAACCATCAGCGCAACATACACAACCCTATCCTCATGGAGCTCATTCTAGTGTCACCTCACTTAACATCTGTTTGAGATAATTTAGAAAACGCTGCTTCACAGGGATTTAGATCACTAAGTGAGTATTATAAATACAGAATGATAAATGCTTAGATGAGAGAACTCACATTACCAAGGGAACCAGGGCTCCTAGGACTAGGCTTAGGGGATGGTCAGGGATGATTTCCCAGAATAAGTAACTATATAGTAAGTCAAGCAAAGGAGGAGTAGTGATGAGGACAGAGTGTTTCAGGAAGACTGGACAGCATGTACCACACCCCAAAGCTTGATATATTTGGGGAACTGAAAGTGGTTAAGTATGCCAGGAACAGAGCGTGTGTGTGTGTGTGTGTGTGTGTGTGTGTGTGTGTGTGTGTGTGTTTGTGTGTGTGTGAGAGAGAGAGAGAGAAAGATAGATAGATGGATAGATAGATGGATGTGGGGAAGTGAAATGTTGAAAGAGGATACTAGATTCAGTGATACGTGGTGGGAGTGAAGGGACAGAAAAAAAGTCAGTAATAGTGTCCATGTTTCTGGCTTAGGTAGCACATGGGTGGGTAGAGAGAGGTGGTGCCAACCACAGTGATTGTGTAGAAAGAGGGGAATGGAGAGAAGAGAGGTTTATGAGGATTATAAGATGAAAAAGTTTTCATGCTGAGGATGAGCTGCTTTTGGGGTTTCCAATTAGCAATTCTTCAACTGCTTTAGTAGAGTTGAACAAACCAGGAAATAAATTGTAGCTATTTTTTCACTGCTTAGAGAAAAGCAGAGGACCTGAAGCCCAGGAAAGAGAGATGCAGACACCACATCTATAGAGAGGACAATTAAGTACCTAAGATTATCTGAGCTCACCGAGTCTGTGATCCAGAGAATGAGAGAGCTCAGAGCACCACCATGAGGAAGAGACATATTTAAGGGGTGACGAGAGAGAGAAGATGCCACAAAAGAGGATAGCTCATCTAGGGAGGTAGGAGGAAAACTAGGAGAGTGTGGGTAATGGGAAATTAGGGAAGGAGGAGGGAGGGACACATACAGATGGTAATTAGCTAGTGGTTGTAGACTTGATGAGGATTGTCTGGGACAGGTAAAAATAGAGTGATAAGTGATTGAAATGTGAGGAATTGAGACTTCCAGAGAGAAAAATATTTTTAAGAAATTGGTTCTTGGAAACATCATCAGTGTACTGTTATTGTAATATCCTCAGTGTCCAGTTTTTAGACAATGGGGAATGGTTAAATAAGTTATAGTACCTTGACATGGAAGAAAATTATCCAGCTATTTAAAATGATGATGCCCTAATAAAAAATGACATGGTTTCTTTTAAGAAGAAAGCTTATTTCAGGAGGAAGAAGAAAATATATGGAAAATGAACTGTTTAAGATACTTAAGGAATGTATCAATAGCTTAGCCATTTTCTTTTCTTTTCTTTTTGGTATAGGGGGTTGAATCCAGGAGCACTTAGCTACTGAATCACATTCCCAGCCCTTTTATATATATATATATATTTAAATATTTTTCTTTAATTGTATATGGATACAATGTCTTTATTTTATTTATTTTTAGGTGTTGCTGAGGATCGGACTCAGTGCTTCACACATGCTAGGCAAGCACTCTACCACTGAGCTACAACCCCAGACCCCTTTTTTATATTTTATTTAGAGACAGGGTCTACACTGAGTTGCTTATGGCCTTGCTAAGATGCTGAGGCTGGCTTTGAACTCACAATCCTCCTGCTTCAGCCTCCCTAGCTGCTCAGATTATAGGAATGTGCCACCGTGCCCAGATAGCAATGGCTGATGGTATTGTCTGGTAAGCTTATGTTTAATGTTTTATTCTTGTAACATTAAACATGGGCTTACCAGACAATACCATCAGTAATATCTCCTTTAGATATTTTCCCCAGTTAATCAAGAATTTATGCTCACACAAAAGATTGTTCTCAAAGATTTAGAGTGTGTGTATGTGTGTGTGTGTGTGTGTGTGTGTGAGAGAGAGAGAGAGAGAGAGAGAGAGAGAGAGAGAGAGAACTAAAAGCAGTCAAGATGTTCTTCTGTTAATAAGCAGAAAACCTGTGGTATATCCATATAATGGAACATTATTTAGCAATAAAAAATGAATAGATTTGCTGGGCATGGAGGCACATACCTACAATCCCAGTTACTTGGAAGGCTGATTCAGGAAGATCATGAGTTTAAGTCGAGCCTCAGCAACTTAGCAGGACCCTGACTCTAAATAAAATAAAAAGGGCTGGAGATGTAGCTTGGAGGTAGAATGCTCCTGGTTTCAACCCCCAGTACTATACACACACACACACACACACACACACACACACACAAATGAACTATTGAATCATAAAAACAAAATAGATATATTAAATATGGAAATATCCAAGATTGAATGGTCACAATTGGTGTGGTTTTATTATGTGTCATTCTTGAAAAGGAAAAATGATAGAAAATAGATCAGTGGTTTTCAGGGAAGTAGTTAGGGAACAGTAAGTGGTTGACCACAAATGGACAGCACATGGGAATTTGTAGGGCAATAGATCGGTTCTGTAAGGTACCAGAGTAATAACACAAGACTAAGAAACTGTTGAAACCCACAGAACTCTATAAAGACTGAATTTAACAGTATATAGAATCATTCAATTCCAGGATAAAATTAACATTTAATATATGTAACATGTGAATCTAACTATACCACATATATGGAACTATATAAATGGCTGATGGTATTGTCTGGTGGGAGGAGTTGAAATAAATAATTTTGGAAGTCAATGTTTCAACCAGATTCTGTAGGAATAAAGACTCATAAGTAAACAATTGTAAATTTGTCCTGGGTTATAGGCTAGTGATAATGAAATTACTTTACGTGTATACTAGTGTTGAATAAATAAGTAGGTAAATTATATACAATGGGAGGCAAGCTTCTCACTGTCAGAGAAAGAGGGAGGTTGTTATGGTGGTGGGGTGGGGAGGCTAGAAGGAAACCTGTGTAGCTGGTTTTGAGTTGTAGACATCAATATGAGCTCATGTTCCCTTTAAATACAGACATACGCACATGATATTATATGTGCAAGAGATTTAAATAGACTCAGATCTGTATACATAGATTTATAATCTACAGATTCTATATATGTGGGTGTATGAGTGTATATGCACATTCAAACAGATGCAGAGATAAATATAGATATGTTGTACTGTGTGTGTGTGTGTGTGTGTGTGTGTGTGTATTTAGTTTTGCTAGCTTTGTCTGCCATAAGGGCCTGATGTAAGTGTCACACTCTATTAGCATCAGGCACACTTAACACTTCAGACCTTGGTTTCCCAATAAAATGGACTAAGCTTCCTTGGAAAAGTGGCTAATTCTTGAACTGGGGCAGTGCTACGGTTTGGATATGGTTGAGGTGTGTTTCCCAAAGCTCATGAGACTTAGTCCTCAGTATGGGTGATGTGGAATCTTTTAGAAGTGGGCCCTAGTGGGAGGCTCTCAACAGGGGACATGTCCTCTAATGGGACTGTGGGGCCCAGCCTTTCTGGTCTCCTGTTTCAAGGCCTGCCCTCTCAAGTGTGTTGTCACCATGAGGTCTTACCAGAGGCTGGACCAGCTGATCTTGGACTTTAGACCTCCCAAACTATAAGCTAAATGAACTTGTTTCTTTACAAAATTATTTCATAATAGTAACAAAAAATGGACTACTAGAGGCAGGGAACATACAAGATGATCCTGAAGCAACTTGAAGTACCATAAAATAAGAAAATACTAAAAAAAGAAAAAAAAAAGGGGAGGGGAGCATATAAAAAGGCCACATGAGCCAAAATGAAGGAGCTCCCAATGGCCAAGCTGAAACAATTAAAGCAGTGTAATAAACAATAATAATATTGAATTATAACTCTAAGAATAAAATAGATGTTTATAAATCCATATGGATATAAATAAATGATTAAATACACAACTAAATGGGGGAGGAGGGACAAATCTTCCTTGCAGAAGAATTCAGAAGTCAATGTAGAAGGCATGAAGGAAGTAGAAAATCACTGTTAGGCCATCACAGTCATGATTGCTATAAGCAAGATTCATTGATGAATGCTAGATCAGTAAATAAAGCTTTAAGGGAGAACAGGATATTTGCAAAGCCCTCAACGGTCTGCCCTACACCTACTACTTACTGGGTGATTTTAACACATTGCATAAATTCTTTGATATCCCTTTCTCCAAGAGGTGGAAATTAATTTCTCTTGCTTCTAATAAACAGAGTATGGGAAGGGAATATATCAAATTTTCAGTACAGAAACCTCACAAATGGTGCCTTACTGAGATAGATGGTCAAGGTTAACATCATGGGCAATGAGTTATGCTGACATCACGTGCCTTCTGATGTGCCTTAATGAGAAGGGCACATCACCTCTGTGGCCCTCTTCCCCAAATCCATAACCTTAGTCTTTTCATGAAAAAAAAAAAAAACATCAGACCAACCCCACCTGGGGGGATATTCTATTAAACACCTAACCACGAATCTTGAAAAGCATTGGGATCTTAGCTTTTGTTATGTGGGAAGATCTGAGTATATATCTATGTTGAAGGGAAGCAGCCCACAAGAGAGAGAAGCCAGGACTCTGGCAGGGGGCGGGGCAAGCCGTTCTAAAGCTGTGGATCTGTGACACTAGCCCCCTGTCTGCTGTGCGCAGACCTTCGCCTGGGAGGGTGCGGCCCTGTGTCTGTTTGCAGAGTTGTCACAGGATGCAGAGTTTTCGCAGCACAGTAAATCTCCTTGGTTTCTTCCCTTCCCTCCAGCCTGGGAGTTGCTCGCGGTGGCAGGGGAATCTGGAGGGGAGAGACCCCTTCCTTCCCAGTGGGACCTGGCTCAGCTTCAATTCCGGCTTGGTGGGTCCCTGTGCTGGGTGTTGCCCCTCTCCCCCGAGACTGCCTCAGAGGTTATCACCCAGATAGGTGCTAGGAAGGTGACTGACACCAGGCGGCAGCAGTGACAAGGTGGAGGAGGGGTAGGCAGTGAAACAGCATCTGAGAAAGATGAGAAAAAGAAACTCTGTTCCTGTGTGACTTCACAGCCCATGTCATGTCCTCCTGCATTTTCTCAGACCACCCACGCAGAGTGGTTCCTCTTTCTCAGAATCATTAGTCTTTGCATCATTAATTGTATTTTTAGGGAAGTCTCCCGGTTTCCCCTGCTAGTTTCAAAGTCTTGAAGAGCAGAGGCAGGGCTTATGACCCTTTGTACCTCCTTGTGCAGCTAATCACAAAAGCTGCCACTGTTGTAATGCGCAGTAGGGGAGTGCTTTACGTGTTCCAACTGAAATGCTGCCATTCCAAAGCAAGGCTAAGGCAGTGGCAGAAGGACATAACACTTAAGGTAAACTCACTCTGCTCCAGCCACCTCAACAAGCCCTTTACATCCATAGCTCATCTCATTTAATTGTCTCCCAAAGATCTTGGGAAGTTGGTCTCCAAGATGAGCAAACTGAGGCACAGAGGACTTAAGTAAAGTCTGGAGTCACACAGCTTGCTAAGGACAGAACTGGGATTTGAAGCCCTATCTCCTAACTCCAGGTTCAATGACCCCTTTTGCCACATGGCAGCTGATTCCTTATCACACGGGTGAAATCAAATTAAAAGTAAACATCCAGGGCAGCCTTCAAATGAGGCAGTCAGACAGCCAGAAAATGAACTTCAGACTTTTAATCAAAGGTCCTAGGATTCATGCTTCTGTTTTGATACTGTTTGTTTTCCCTCTTGGGGTTGCCAGATACAGGATAACCAATTCCAACCACCCAAGCCTTACCTAAAAAGATTGAGTGAGAGAAGGGGAATAGTGACTGGGTGTATGTAGAATAGGGGTAGAATTTGCTTTTAGTCTCCACTGACCCCTTCCCCAACTCCATTCTTTAGTTTAGTTTAGTTTTATTTTTTTTTTAAAGGGTATTGCTCAGCCTACTTTGCCTATTGTCTCCCCTGGTGGCAAAGGGCAGAGGAAAGAGAAAGGGCCACAGACTTGACCTGCCCTGATACCTGGCCATTCCTCCACTCCCTGGCTATGAAGATGAACCAAGTGTTGAGACACTTTATAACTGCTACCTGTGTGATGGAATGGAACATAAAAGGTTTTTCAAGGCAGAGGAGATAAATTTCAATTCCATTTTGGGTTGTTTTCATATTATTTTCTTTATCCTGAAAATTCTATCACATCCTGACTTAACATCCCATTAGCTGCTGCTCATAGTCTTGCCTGGTTTGGTAGTTTCCCAATTTGGGGTGGGTCTCACTACACTTCACATGAAGCAACATCACTTCATGTCTACATCAGGAACTCCCATGGTCTCTTGGAGGCTGTATTTGGTTAGGATGACCTTCTCTTTTTTTTCCCAGATGTAGCACACTGTCACCAAAATTCCCATCTACTCAATTAGCCACCCATTTTTGTCATTCAATTAGAACTACTAATTAATTGAACAGACTGTCTTTTGATGAGGATTTTTGGTTGTTTAACTTCATGTGTCCACTTGACTGGGCCCAGGATGCCCAGATAGCTGGTAAAATGTTTCTGGGTGCCTCTATTTGTGAGGGTGTATCTGGAAGAGATTAACATTCGAATCAAGAGACTGGCTAATGAAAATCGGCTCTCACCAATGTGGGTGGCCGTAACCTAATCCATGGAGCACCTGAAAAGAATAAAAGGGGAAGGTAGAGCAAATTCTCTGTCTGAGCCAGGACACCCCACCTTCTTCTGCCCTCAGACATCAGAGCTCCTGGTTCTTGATTCTTGGAACTTGGTCTGTAGGACACCACTGGCCTTCCTGGTTCTCCAGCTTGCAGATGGGAGATCGTGGGACTGCTTGGCCTCCGTAATGACGTGTGCTAATTCCCATGAAAAGTTTCAGTAGCTGCCTCTCTCTCTCTCTTTCTCCCTCTCATCTCTATCTTCTATTGATTTTGTTTTTTGGAGAACTCTGACTAATACAGGATTATAGAACTGCAGGGGGAAATATTGATCTCTGCTGGCATCAGAAAGGCATGTGAGACAATCCCCTGTCCTTAAAGATGTTGTTGCTGTGTCCTCAGTGTCATGTGGCTACATTTTAGTTTGTTCACAAAGGATTCATTCAATATTAAGTTCCCAGCCAATGATAGGCACCGGGGATACGAAAATCAATAAGGTCACTTCCTGTCCTCGAGGGGTTCACACTTGAGAGGTAACTAGCTGGCCATGTGAGGCATTTGTTTGGTTGTCAAGGTGTTTTAATGATTTCTCTGTTATTTATTGCTATGTAATAAGTCATCTCAACTCAGTGGCTTAACACAATAATGACTGGCTTTTCCTCACACTTTTGTGTTTTTTTCCTGGTGGTTCTTTTCTGATATCACCTGGGCACACACGTTCAGCTGCATTCACTGGGCAGCTATTTGGTCCTAGCTTCCACATCAGAGGCCTCAGCTGGGTCAGCTGGTAAGGCTGACTGGGATGACCTTGCTTTTCTGTGACTATGTGACCTCATTCACCTAGGATCTCATCCTCTTTCAAGCTATCCTGGGTTCCTTTTATATGAAGGCAGAGAATTCTGAGAGGGTCAAAACCAAAGCTGCAAGTTCTCTTGAGGTCTTGGTTCAAAGTTGCAAATATTACTCCCTATGAGTGTGCAGAATCATAGACTTCACTTGAGGGGAATCAGCAACATCACATTGCAAAGGGTGTACCCACAGGGATGGAAGGAATGTGTGGCCATGTTTTGCAGTCTACTATAGTTGTTAATTTAAAAACAAAATTAGATTTCCCATACATATCAGGTTTATTCTGTTTTCCTTAAAAATGGGGACACATGGCAACAAACCTCTGGAGCTGAGTCGCTGACCCATTTAGACTGGACATTTCACTTCTAGCTCATCGCAAAACCCAATACTCTTTAAAAGAAGTGATTTTTTTTAGTTTGGATGTAGTCTCTGGGCTGTAGGTGTCAGAGCTGATATTCAATTGCCATCACCAAACGGGCTCTATGGATGGTGGTATTGGAAAACCACTTCTGGAGTTATTGAATATGTTTGAGAAACACAGAGAAAGTGATGCTTTTCAATTAACCAGGGTCGGGATTCAGGGTGGATGGGATGAGGAAGCTGGGTGGCTATTGTTTTGCACTTTGCTGGGCGAGGGTGGATGTCTGTGGCATCTGGACCAACTAAAACTTCCAAAGATGAGGGAAGATTTCTGCGTCAGACAAGGGGAATCTGCCAGAGAATTAGTGAACCCCTCATGAACAACAATTATCCAATGGTGCCACTTTCCTTTTAGAAACTGTATAGGCTCCCCATACCTGTGAGTCTCAGTGTTAATTCCTTGCTATATTAAGAACAAACAAGAAGGCCCTAATGCAAGCTGTTGACTGGTTGATAATGATGTGTCAATGTTGGTTTACCTATTGTAACAAAAGTATCACAGTGGAGCAGGTTGTGAGTCCAGGAAGTAGCACCCAATCCTAGGGCAGAACGCATATGCAATCCAACTTGGCTATGGACAGAAAACTACTCTAAAAATAAAGTCTTTGGGGCTGGGAGGGGCATTTGTGAGATAAATTTAGGAAACACAGGTAAACAATGTTTTTTTTTTTTTTTAAACTGCAGGACTTAACAGCACCACTTTACATTTATAACACTTAATGCAGTTATAATGAAATAATTACATAATCACTATCATTTCAACTCCAGATATAGGCTCTGTCAGAGCAGTGCCCACAATAGAGATTGGCACATGCTTGGCACTCAGTACATATTGGTTGAAGGAAGGAGAAATTAGTCCAAGGACTTAATGATTGATGGGATGAGAAAGATGAGGTGAGGCCCTTAGCTTCAGAGTGGCTTTAATTAGTCATATTCTTGCTTTGGATGTCTCTAGAACTCCCCCCTCCCTGTTCTGTTCTGTTAGACTTGTGGTGGCCTCTGACCTCTGGAGCCCTCGCTTGACCAGCTTTGCCCTTATCTCCTCTCAGCAGCTTCTAGGCTACTATGGGCATATGCTCTGCAACCATGTTCCCCATCTTTCCTCTTCAGGTCTCCAGCCTCCCATAGATACTCACCCCAAAAGTCCCTTCTACTCATCCTCAAAGCCCCAGTTCAGCACCCATAGTATTTTTACAAATTGGGCCGTATGGTTTTTTGCACCAATTATCTAAAGAACACTGTTGCCTCATAGTAGTAAATAGGGAGCAAATAGAGGAGCCATTAGGATCCTCTGGTGTCCTGGGAAGCCAGGAAGTAGATCTTTATGAGCCTGACCTCAGGCTTGTTCTAGGAAGGGCTAGAAATATGCAAGGGCAGAAGCAAGGCAGAAATCACTGAATTAATGTGATGTCAGGGACAGAAACATTCATTGTCAGTGCAGGCCAAGAAAAATAGTAATTCTAAAGTCATAGTGATGGTGTCTATTTCAGAAATGAGTCCTGGAGAGGTGAAAATAGTACCTTTATGTTAGTTAAAACTTTTTTTTCTCTCCCCAGTGTTGGGGATGGAACTCAGGACCTGGTGCACACTGGGCACGCACTCTACCACTGAGTTACATCCCTAGACCTTTTATTTTTTTATTTTTTTTAAAGAGAGAGTGAGAGAGAGAGAGAGAATTTTTTTAATATTTATTTTTTAGTTCTCGGCGGACACAACATCTTTGTTGGTATGTGGTGCTGAGGATCGAACCCGGGCCGCACGCATGCCAGGCGAGCGCGCTACCGCTGAGCCACATCTCCAGCCCTCCCTAGCCCTTTTAAATTTTTGTTCTGAGACAGGGTCTTGTTAAGTTGCCTGTGCTGCCTCAAACTTGTGATCCTCCTGTCTTAGCTTCTAAGTAGCTGGAATTATAGCATGCAACACCATGCCCAGCTGGTTAGAACTTTTATTAATAGCAAAAGACAGAGTTTCCTCTTCAAGGATTGGCATATTTGTGTTAGTATTTAGAAATTAAAATATTTAAAGATTATAAAAGAAGTACCTTCTTATCAAAAAAAATTTAAAAAGAAAAAATGGAAAGGACTCTGAAGTAAGAAAATCATGCCATATGTCTTGTCATCAGTATATTTTTTGGCCTCATAATTTCCCAATGTACAGGTGCATAGTAACAATGGAGAACAACCTGAGTGTGTATAGCCTTTAATACATCAATTCTTGTAGAAACCTGTTTCCTGAAAACACTTGCGCTAGTGTGAAAGATTGTATTATAATGCACATGAATGTGCATTATAAGATTGTCCATAGTGAGTCGAGATAAATCTGTTAATTTGTGATGTAATTGAGGAGAGATGACACCAATACTTAGGTATAGGAAATTCTGACTTTGATGACTTTGTAGAGACCATTATCATATTAGTGCATTTGTCTTTCCTACTTTTGCCAGGTTCAGTGGCTCATGTCTGTAATTTCAGCAGTTTAGGAGGCCAAGGCCAGAGGATTGCAAGTTCAAGGCCAGCCAGGGCAATTTAGTGAGCCTGTCTCAAAATAAGAAATAAAAAGGGCTGGGGATATAACTCCAGTATTGGAGTATCCCTGGGTTCAATTCTCAGTACTGGGGAAAAAATGAAAAATTTCCCTTTAGGAAGACAAACAAGAGATTATCTGGCTACCTGTGAACTGGACCCCTGAGCTCTAAGCAAATAGGAAGGGCACTTCTGACAGTAGTCTTCTTTCTTCTCTTTTTCTTTTTAAATTAAAGGTAGAAGTTTGCCTGGTTTTCTGCATGTTTCTTTTAATTTTTGTAAAAAACATAGGCAAATCAAATTAAATTACATATTTTTTAAAAAAGACAACTAAAATATACCATAAATACCCTAAACCCAGAAAAATAGAATGGTACTTTAAAAATTATTAATTGCATGAAAAGCAGTTTGTGACCCCTACCTTTATGTGGCCATCCCAGGCGAGGTAGTACAGTAGGCAGTTAAAGATATTTCTGAAAAGCATTTCAGCACAGGTTGGCAAGCAGTAACTTAACTGTGCCTGGAGGTTACTGCAGACTACATGAGTACATTCCACTAAACCTACAGTTAATCAGTCTCAACATACCTTTTCTTTTGGGGCTTGCCGTGCATGCACAAGGCCCTGGTTTCAATCCTCAGCACCACACAAAATAATAATAATAATAATAATAATACCTTCCCTTTTACAAAGTCCCCAAAATGCCCACTGCTGCTCCAGTGCCACTAGACGCAAGGGGAGATATGACAGGGGAACTCAGAAGGGAAAGATTTAGTGGTCTTAAAAAAAAGAGAACTATAGTTAAAAAAATTATTATTATTATCATCATTTAATTTTTTTTTGTAGTTGTAGATGGACAGCATGCCTTTATTTTCCGAGATCAGACGAGATCGGGCGCGTTCAGGGTGGTATGGCCGTAGACCTTTATTTTCATTAGTTTATTTTTAATGTGGTGCTAAGGATTGAACCTAGTGCCTCACATGTGCTAGGCAAGCACTCTGCCTCTGAGCTATAACCCCAGCCCTTATTATTATTATTTTGCAAATTAATAACAACAAACCCAGGATCATGCACCCCACTGGGGCCCCTCCCAGGACTTTGGCAGGGACCTGTGCAAGAGAGGGCCCTGCAGCTTCAGCTTTCTTAACGACACTGTCACTATGCCTATGGGTGTGAGTGCTGGGTGCTGGGTGGTGGCCGGGGCAGCCAGCAGCTGGACAGTTCCCTCCAGTCCTCCTTCCTTGCACTTGACTTCCTCAAATTCACCTACCTATGTTTTGGAGCTACTTCCCTATTAGCATAAAGAGAGAGCCTAAATCTATTCTCTACTTTTTCTGAATGATGGCATTCCATTGTATGCACACTGGCATTTAGATCATATTCTGTCTACTATAACTATGCTGAACAGAACATCCTTGTTCAGATTTTTTTTTTTTTTTTAAGTTTTGAAGTAGGGATTCACCCCAGGGGCACTGTACCATTGACCTTCATTCCCAGACATTTTACTTTTTTATTTAAAGACAGTGTCTACTAAATTGCCAAGGATGGTCTTGAACCTGTGATACTCCTGCCTCAGCCTACTGAGTCACTGAGATTACAGGCATGTGCCTGGCTCAGATGTATTTTAGCACTGGTGAGAATATGTCTATAAAATAAATTCTTAGAAGTGTGATTGCTGGGTCATAGAGGATGTCTAGTTAAAATTTTGAAAGATATTGTCAACTGCTGTCCTTGGAGGTTGGGAGAACATGTCAGCGGGAATGAGAATGGTTAAGACTGTGTGTTAGAAAATGTTGCTGATTCTTGCCACTCTGTAGGTGAAAAATAATATCTTGCTAACGTTTTAACTTGTATTTCTGTTATTAAGGGAAAAGTAGAGCAACTTTTCATATTTTAGAAGTGTGTGTGTGAGAGAATTTTTTTTTCCCAGAGCTGGAGATTGAACCCAGAGCCTTGCACATATTAAGCAAGCACTACCACTGAGCTACATCCCCAGCATCCCAGCCCTATCTTTCTCCTACTTTTTTTTTTTGTTTTTCTCACACTGGCTTTATTCTTTGTCCATCTTACTATTGAGTTAGTCTTTTTTTTTATTGATTTGTAAGAGTTGTTCAGACATTAAGAAAATTAGTCTATTATATAATTGACAAATATATTTTCCCAGTTTGTCATTTGTCTGTTGATTCTGTTTATGGTGTTTATATTCCCATGGGAAAATTCTGTTTACATAACTGAATGTGAAATAACATGATCTCTGACTTATGATAGTTCCACTTGTGATTTTTTTTGATGTTATAATAGTGCAAAAATATTATGCATTAATTAGAAACTGTATTTCAAATTTTGATTTTTACCCTGGCTAGCGATATGTGTGGTACAATACTCTCTCATAGTGATATGAGCAAGATCATGAGGGCAAACAACCAACTCTATCATAAACTGTGTTGCTAAGCTATATGTTCAGTAGGTTAGGTGCATTCAGTACATTTTTGGCTTATGATATTTTCAATTTATATGGACTTATTGTGATGTAACTTCATTATAAGTGAAGGAGCATCAGTAGTTGGGTGCGGTGGGACCTACGGCTCAGGAGGCTGAGGCAGGAGGATCACAAGTTCAAGGCCAGCCTCAGCAAGTTAGTGAGGCCCTAAGCAGCTTAGTGAGATCCTGTCTCTAAATAAAATATAAAAAGGGCTGGTGAATGTGGCTCAGTGGTTAAGTGTACCTGAGTTCAATTCTCAGTATTAATAATAAAAAAAAAGAGCATCAGTATAAAAAGTCTCTCATGATTTGTTGTAGTACTTTTATGATTTCATTTTTAAGTATTTACCCTTCAAGAAATTTGTTTAGGTATGTTCTATCAGGTATGGTATTTTATTTTATCTCAGAAGGTTATAGCCATCAAGACAATTTATTGTAAAATATATCATATCTCCAGTGATTGAAAGATTATCTTTTGCCATTATACATTTAAGTCTATCGTTGGTCTTATTTTCTAGATTTTTGAGTCTGTTTCATTAAAACAGTCTGTCTATTCATGAACCAGCTGCTCACAGTAGTTTTTTAATGTTTTGATTTTGGATGTCTAGCCTCCAGAACTGTGAGAGAATAACCTTCTGTTGTTGTAAGTCAGTCTGTGATAATTTGTTACAGCAGTATAACAGGAAACTATCAGGAAACAGATACGGTGGCAAAGCTATGTTCTGAATGGATATGCAGAGATATTCATCTCTGTTCTTAAGAGTGTTTGTGAGGGAAAGTGGAGAGGTTGTCCATATAACTCAATAGCCTGTGGGATGTTAAGAGATGAAGGGGTGAGCTTTGTGTTCTGTGTACTTTTCACTCTCTCCACTGTCTGTGTCCAGGAGGCTGACCTCCCAGGACTGCCTCCACCCAACTTCTTGCCATTTGCTTCTTCTTGGGTTTGGCCAATGCTAAGCATTAGCAAGTAATTGGAAGGTGGCTTCCCTCCACATGGGGTCCTAGGTACATATCTATGCCTAAACTCTTAGCTCTGGTCTTGTGACCTTCTGCAGATTCAGTTCTTGCTATTGGTTGGCAGCAGCACCCATTCTTGTCTTTTCCCTTTTAAATCTCCAGATGGTAAGAGCTTCCCACTGATACTAGCCCCAGAACACTACCAGTCTCTTACTCATTTTCCCCAACCCTGCCCACATCCCTTCAAAAGACCTATACTTTAAACTTCCTTCAGAACTCCCTTTTGAACATACCAGGTGTTTCTACCCAGATCTTTTTTTTTTAGAGAGAGAATTTTTAATATTTATTTTTTTAGTTTTTGGCGGACACAACATATTTGTTTGTATGTGGTGCTGAGGATCGAACCCAGGCCGCACGCCTGCCAGGCGAGCGCGCTACCGCTTGAGCCACATCCCCAGCCCCTCTACCCAGATCTTGATCAATCTGGGGGAACCACCATTTTAAGTGACATACAAAGCAGTAACTCCAGCTTCCTGGGCTCTTGCTTCCACCTGCTCATTTGGAATCAACTTAACAATCCTGACAATTAAGGGAAGCCACTTCTGCTCTGATGGGAGTACGAGCCCCCTAGGAATGAAAGCTGCTCAGGAACTATGGAAATCTAGGAGAAGCCTGTCTTCTTTTCTGGGTTACTCCCACATAAAATTCCCAAGCAGGGCTGCCTGTATCCCAGGGTTTTCCACCCCATTCAGGAACTTAGATAGATGTGAATCTGAACTGCTAGGTATTTGAGTGACAGAACTGCTCCTCCCTCTGGAGCTTCAGAGGGATAGGATCATTCACCCCATCAAGCTCACAGTGCAGGCACCTCCTTTAATTGAGATGAGCTTTCTCCTTGGAGGCCTCTCATTTCTCATTTTAAACAGACTCCCAGCAGGGTGAGCTCCCTGTTGCCAGACATGCCTAGACATATCTAATTCTACTTATACTTGGGCTGGGATCCTTCTAGACAATGTTGGGAAAGTAGATTTGGCCCATGCTGCAGAAGGCCTCCAATCAAACAAGTTTTAACCTAATATTGTAGATCAAGAATCACTGAATGGAATATATTTGAGCTGGGGAGAGACTTGGATCAAAAATTGTTAAAGAGTTTAGCTTCTTGAATCTCAGTGCCTGTTCTTGCTTTCCCTCTAGCTGAAATGTCACCTTCCCAGAGAGGTGCCATCAAGGCACTCTCTACCTGTTTTATTTCCAGTAGAGTATTTATCATTCCCTGAAATCACACTGTTTCCTTTTTCTTCCTTTCCCTAATTCCATAAGGGCAAGGAGATACTCTGAGGGCCTGGCTCATAGTAGATAATCAATAAATAGGTGTTGAAATTGTTGAATCAGGGGCCTGAGTCTGTAGCTCAGTGGTAAAGTGCTTGCCTTGCATATGTGAGGCACTAGGTTCAATCCTCAGTACCACATAAAAATAAATAAAGATACTGTGTGTTTATCTACAACTAAGTAAATATTAAAAAAAAAAAAGAAATTGTTGAATCAAGTTGGTGTAATGAATGAATGCAGATGAGGAAGCCTGGAGCAGTCAAGGGATATAGTGACTTGCTTAAGGGTTCACAACTCATTACTGGCAAAACTGGGTGAAAACCAGGCTCTCTGGCCATATTCACTGCATATACATGAACAGGCAGGAGGTGGGGGTGAGTTTGTAGAAAGGGTGAGGAAAGGAGGAGGGGATTTCTAGGAAGTTATGATGATTATGGACCAGACTTGAGATAGGGGAGAAGAGACAACATCTGGGAAATGAAAATTAATACTTGTTGGGCACCTACTCTGTGCTAGGCACTATGCCAGATGCTTTACCTGTGTGGTGTGATTTATACCTCTGCTGTAGGAATCATTATCCCCATTTATTTAAATTTTCTTTTTTAGTTGTAGATGAACACAATATCTTTATTTATTCATTTTTATGTGGTGCTGAGGATCGAACCCAGTGCCTCACACATGCGAGGCAAGCGCTCTACCACTGAGCCCCAGGCCCAGCCCCATTATCCCCATTTTTATAAACTAAGGGAACAGAAGCACAAGAGTTTAATTTGCCTTCTTTTACCCATTTATGAAGTACCTAATGCCTAAGCTTGACCTCTTCCCTTCTTCCACTTGGCCTTATTGGACATAGGATTAAATCTGGGGGTTTTCCTTAATGATGGTCACTGTGCCTGGGGTCCACAGTCAGTGGGAAGGGGAAAACAAGAATGAAGCATTCATTCAGAGGAGCAGGGTGTGTGGCTCTTATCTTGGTTAGGAGAGAAACAGAAGCACAATAAGGCAGGGCCTCTTTGACACAGAGCAGTTAGGGATGGGAAGGGTAGAGAGCGTTAGAGATCAACCCTAAGGTTCTTTGCCACTTGAGAGGCAGGACCAGGAGTCAGTTAGCTAGAGCTAACACAGATCACCTTTTCCCTCTCTGAGTTCCAATCTGGGGACCAGAACTGGGGGTGGGGTGTGGTGGGCTGATTCAAGTCCCAACTAGGAGTAGCCTAAGCTCCTCCCCAGTCCCAGTTGGGCCCCTTGCCTGTACAGACACATAGATAGCCCTGCAGCCCAGATGTTCCAGGGCAGGCCAAATTTAAAATCCACGTTGCTTTGTCCCCATAGGCACACTTGTGCCTATCTGACCCTGGCTCTTGATTTTGGTTTGGAAAGTAAGTTCTCTGTATTCCAGATGCAGACCCTGCCTCCATATCAGTGGGTTCTTGTCAGGGCACAGGTCTGTATAAGGTATTCTTTGTGCCTGTGGGACCTGAGTTTTGAAGGTGGCCCCCAGCCCAGGTCTAGTCCCAGACCACTTATGTCAGCTGGCTGGCAGGCCGCTGTAGGTCAAGGGTGGAAGGAGACCTTGGGAGGTTATGCTACCAACCAGATCCTCACTGTCACTCCCCTCACAGCATAACTCACACTTGCTAAAAAGGGCTTTCATAAACAACTCAAGTCTGAAAACTCTGGCAGCTCCCCCTGCCCCTCTAGCCCTGGGGGGCTTCAGGAGGCTCTGGGCTGTCCGCCAGCCCCAGGCTGTCCCATTCTTGAGTGGGGGTGGGGAGTCAGTGCTATTCCCCTTTCCTTCCTGCTTGGTCTCCAGCCCAGAGTTTCCTCAGTCCCCAGCCTCCCGGGGCTCCCCACCCTGAACTCCCTTAACCCTTTCCACCACGGGAAGGGTGGCTGCAGTGCCTGTTCTCTATGGAAGCCTGGGTGGCCCTGGGGGTAGAGGGGAGGAGGTAGCCCAGTTCCAAATCTCAAGAAAGGGTCCTTTAGAACAACTCTTCCCTCCTCTTTCCTTCCACAAGGGAAAGGGGAATGTGGAAGGAAATTAACTTTGACCCCTGGATTCTGGCTCTGGGCCCCAAACTAGGATTGAAGGCAGAGGTTTTCAGGACCCTCCCCGCCCCCTTCTTCCCGTCCTCCCTCTCCCTCCCTCCCTCCCTCCCTCGGCTTCCCGCGCCCCTTTAAGCGACCCAGCAGACAGAGAGTTTATCCAGAAGGGACTGGCTGAGTGGTGGAGGGGGAAAGCAGAGGGGAGGGGGCGGGGGGAGGAGGGAAGGGCGGCGGGAGCCCGACCGGTCCCACCCCCAGCTACAACCCCTGGCAGGAAGAGCCTGTCGCTGGAGCAGCCGCAGAGAGGGACGGAGTTCGGGAGGGCGGGCGTCTGAGCGGTGGCGGGTGGGTCCCAGGGCTTGGAAGACCGAGGCGGTGGCGGGGGGCGCGCCGCAGGGAGGGGGCGTGGCTTAGGTTCCTCGGGCTGGGGGCTGGGGCGCCTCCCGAGCTGGGACCCCGGTGACACTGTCGTTTCCCTCTTTCTAGGGAAGGGTAGAGCAGCCATGCTCTTGTCTGGGGGTGACCCCCCGACTCAGGAATGGTTCATGGTGCAGACAAAATCGAAGCCTCGGGTGCAGAGGCAGCGGCTGCAAGTGCAGCGCATCTTCAGGGTCAAGCTGAACGCCTTC
Source organism: Urocitellus parryii (assembly GCF_045843805.1). Classification (NCBI taxonomy): domain Eukaryota; kingdom Metazoa; phylum Chordata; class Mammalia; order Rodentia; family Sciuridae; genus Urocitellus; species Urocitellus parryii. The sequence goes on from NC_135536.1 coordinate 37,370,611, forward strand.
CAGAGCCGCCCCGACACCCCCTATTTCTGGCTGCAACTTGAGGGGCCCCGGGAGAACACCGGCAAAGCCAAGGTAAACAGCTTCTCTCCACGCCCCACCCGTCCCTCCCAGCCAGATCCCTTCCTCCCCCACCCAGAGGAGAGGTGGTCCTCCGAGGTCTTCAGACCTAGGTCGGGCGGTTTGGCTTGCAGGTAATGGGCCATCTTCCAGTCTCTCCAGATCTGCAGCCCTGGCTCTTTCCCCACCCGCCTCTTCCCTCTAGTTCCTTCTTTCTCTTCTACCCCACCCCTCTCTTGCGTGTCACTTCTGTTCCTCAAGTGTGCTGGGAGAGCCGGCACGGTGTGTCTCCCCACAGGCCTTCCCTGACCAGGTTCCAGCGTTCACTGTCTTGCTTTTCCATCTGGGGAGCAATTTAAGGCTCTGCATTTTTGTGGCCTCTGCAACACACCTCTTTGTTCTCCACCAAGACCCTGGAAGGCCTACATTCCTGTCTCCTTAAATACTTGGGGTGCCATGGGATTGCTGGGACTAAAGGGGGCCCTTCCAGATACTTTTGGAGCATTGTTGGCATTTTACAGATCAGACATTGGGAATCAGAGGTCAAGGGGCCTGCCGGAGTCCTCAGGGTCAAGTAGGTGTGGGTTGGTGGGGGTTAGACCAGAACACAGGACTCTGTTTTCCCTGGTTCATACTCTGGTGTCCCAGGCAGCCTCTTGTAGGGCTCAGGATGATATGTAACTGCTCTGGGACACTAAACCTTGGGGATGGGAGGGGATTGGGAGAACTGCGGGCATTTGAATGAAAGCGGCTGCTGTGTGGGGTTGGATGTTGGACAGGCCAGGTCACAGCTTGTCTCTCTTGCAGTCTCTCTGGCTTCTCTCACAAGTTTCTCCTCTCCTTTCCCATCCTCTAATTGTGGCCAATGTCTCCTTCTTTACTCAGATTCTCTTACCTTATCTCATCCTGGTAGGACTGTTACCTGCTCCCTTTGCTTTAGACCACCTCCCAGCAGACACCCACACCTGCATGCAAGTGGGTCTGTCCCAATAACCAATTAGTCAAGGCTTTGGGTAGGGAAGGCCCAAAGCAGTCAGCTGGAGGGCAGGCAGGCTGGGAAGTTCCTCCCTCTGCCCCTTGGTTGAGCTGCTGTGTCAGCAGTTCTTCCAGTTTAGACAGAGGTGCTGGGGGAGGAGAGGGTTTTCAATTCTGACAGTGGTACTGGGGGAGGGGAAGGTTTTTTCAAGACAGAGGTGCTGGAGCCCCTGAGAGTAAGAAGTTTGGAAGCTGGGATGGGTAGGTTAACAAGAGAAGTCTGGGTTCCTAATCTTTTTTGTTACTTTGAAATACACAGCTCACCCTTTTATGGGGTTGCATTTTCTGAGAAGCTGTGCTCCCTTCTGCTTGCTTAAATCCTGGGTTGGCTTCTCCAGGCCTGTCAGCTCTAGCTCTCACTGCTTCCTCAGGGTTCTTTGGGCCATAGGTTCTAACATCCCAGACTCCCACTCCAAAACCATGTTAAATGAATCCAGTGGCTCCCTTAACCACCCTCCCCTTGCAAGACACTGTTGAAGGTGAGAATGTAGTGTGGATAACTCTCTTCTTTACTGCACAGATGAGTGGAGAAGAAACTCTGGGGGAAGGAGAACAGAGAAGATGGGGAGGATAAAATTTTGTCCTAAGGGTTAGGAGATCTGGGTTTGATGTGTTGTCACCATATTATAGCCAGATAGAGGAGTGTGGTGCAGAGAGTTTGAGTTACGGTTTGCTACCTCCTCATTGAGCTACCTGGTCCAATAATATGCTCCCTTTGAGCCTTTTTCATTATCTATTTAACAGAATATAATACCCACTTCATGGAGTAGTTGTGAGAGTCACCTGAAATAATGCGTGCAAAATGAATTGTTCAAAATGCAAAATGCAGAGAGCTATGGAGATAGATGTCATGTATTACTGTGATTAACTAGCTGTAAAACTGAGCAAGTCCTTTTCCCTTCCTGGGTCTTTGTCTCCTTTGTAAAGTGAGAGGCTTGTATTAAATACTGTATGAATGGTTCCCAAGTGTAAGGATGTCTTGTGATTTCCACAGGGAGATGGTGTGGCTGATCCCAAATCCCAGCTGCAGAGATGTGAAATTTTGACTTTGATAATGACCTTCCTGTACATAAGCCAACTGGTGAAGAGGACTTGTGAGACTGGAGGTTGCAGGATAGGGGAGGGGTTGTGGGAGTGTGGATCTTGTCTGGGTCTGAGTGGAAGAGGGGTCAAGAAGTATATAGGATCATCTGGAGAAGGGCCTGGCCAGGGTGTGTTTTTAGATTTTGTGCACTTGGGTTTCCAGGAAAATCTCTAAACTTGAGTGCCTTTATTTTTTTCTTTTCTTTCTTTTTTTTTTTTAGTAGTGGAATTTAGAAAATATCAAGGATGTTGCTGTAATCACATTTCCAGGCAGCAAAACAAACGCTGAGGAGGCCTGATTTCTCTTGGGTAAAATCAGCAAGTGGAGAGGAGAGTTTTAATACTGTTTAGAAGAACCCAAGGACAAGCCCCTTTGCCCTCCTTGGCAATAATGTGAGGATGGGTTGGTGGCAGAGAAGAAAAGTGGCATGTTTGCTTCTTTCCTTTTTAGGAGAGAATGGAGGGAGGTGGTGGGGAGCCCAAAGACCCCGATAGTAGTAGAGGTGACTTTTGGAGATGGTTCTAGAACTGCAGGACAGCATGAGGCTTGCCAACTCTGACTTGGCCATCAGATGATAGTTGATCTATCCTGGTTCCCTCTGTGAGCAGAACCATGGAAGTTTTTGTGGTCAGGGGAGTGCTGATCATGGCTCCTACTGACCCATGGTCAAAATCTCAGGAACTTGGTAAGCCAATGGAGGAGCATTTACAGCCATGGAGGGAGTATCTAACCATGGACATTGGCAAATGTACAAATCAGGGCTGTACTCCCCTCACCCCCCAGCTGATTGGGCAACATTTACCAGCACACCTAACTGAGTTGTGAGCAACTAATTCCTCTTTTGCTTTAAAGTTTTTTTAATCAAATAATATGTATTTAAAAAGTCCAATAATTTGAAAAATATTTTACAAAGAACCTAGTGACTGCCCTGTCCCTCCCAACTCCCTCTTTGGTGCCCTTCCCCATAGACATATCTGCTCTGGCATTTATGCATCTCCACTTCCTTAAAAAAGGGGGGGGCATAAACAAATAAACAATGTCATATTTTTACCAATTTTAGATGTTTTTATTTTTACTTCCAATTATTGCATGTGAGGATTTAATTCCCTTACACTGCATTCCCTTTATCTTCCCAATACAGTTGTTTCATTTTTTTCTCAAATCGCTACTTACTATTTGCCTCCTTTTACCTATGCCCATATCATTCATATCTATGCATTGAAGTATATTATTTTTACTTTTGGGTTTCCCTGAGATTAAGAACTCCTTGTTTTTCAATTTGTTTGTTTTTCTTTGTGCCTATTACTAATTCTTATAAGGTGTTTTTTTTTTTTTTAAGGTAAGTGTGTTAGTAAGGTTTCCATCACTGTGACAAAATACCTGATATAATCAACTTACAAGGAGGAAATATTTATTTTGGTTCATAGTTTCAGAGGTTTCCATTCATAGTTGCTTTGCCCTATCGCTTTGGACCTTTGGCAGTGTGGTACATCATGTTGGGAGCACATGCTGGAGATAGCTTGTTTACCTCATGGTGACTGTGAAGCAAAGATAGAGAATGGTGGGGTCCTAATGTTGTCCTCAAGGGCATACTCCCAATGACTCCACTTCCTTCTCCTAGGCCTCACCACCCAGAAGTTCAACTACCTCCTAACAGCTTCCAAGATGAGGACCAAGCCTTTAAAACATGGCCCTTTGGGGGGCATTAGATATAGATCCAATCTATAGCAGTCAATCTATCCATTCAAGGTATTCATCTAGTTCCATTTTTTTTTTTAACATCCCTTCTTCAGTTGCTTTCAAGGTTGGCAACCTGTCATATTGAGACTTCAGTGTACTGTTCTCTTTGGTGTCCCTTTGCCTTTTTTCTTCGCTCAATTCTTTGTTTACTGCACCACATGGCTTTCTCTTTCTTGGGTTGATGGAGTGAGTCCATCAGTAGTATCATTAGGTTCAAAATATGGTGCTGTGGCAAAGGGGATTCTGGTGACTGCTTTCAACACGCTTGTCTGTTGAGTCATACTCAATCTGAACTCATTGCTCTCTGTGATGACAATCATCATCCTGAAACAGTGAGTAGCATATAGTGAGTTGTCAGTAATGATTTTTTAAATGGATGAATAAACTCAGATTTCTCTTCACCATCATTCTGGAGATTGTCTGTGCTTCTTCCCTACATTGGATCTCCCTTCTTGATTTTCCTTCTTGATTTGTTTGAATTGTTGTGCAGTGGTGCAATGGTTTGAATATTCCCTCCAAAACTCAAGTTAAAATTTAGTTGCCATTATAATAGTATTAAGAGGTGGGGCCTTTAGATCATGAGGGTTGTGCTGTCAAGAATGGATCAATGCCATATTGCGGGAGTGGGCTAGTTATCACAAGGTGGGCTTGCTGAAAGTTTGGCTCCCTCTTGCTTCTTTCTTCATCTTGCCCTCCTGGTATGTTACAACATAGCACAGAGGTCCTTTCCAGATGCCAATACCATGTTCCCATACTTCTCAGCCTCCAGAACCATGACCCAAATAAATTTCTTTTTCATTTTAAATTACCCAGTGTGTGGTATTCTGTTGTGGAAGTGGAAAACATCAAACTAAGAGAAGTGGCTTCCTAAGAGAGATTTTATGGAGGAAAAATGTTGGGTTACATAACAGATAGGTTTCATATCTGAAGGAAGGTCTCTTGTTTGATGATTATTTCTGAATTATAAGTGTGAAATTATTTTCCTTCAGAACTGTGAAGGCATTACTCCATGGACATCTTGCTTTTGAAAAGTCTGAAGCTATTCTGGAGCCGGTCGTAGTATGAGATGTTTTCCCTCTTCCCTCATGTTCTGAGGTCTCCCAGTGAGACTCCTTTACATGAGGGTCTGTTTTCCTTTTCTTGGGTCTTTCTTTGCTGCTATTGTGTTTTTAATGTCTAACAGTTGCTTGTGTTCTCTCTTTTTAAAAGCACTATCCTCTTCTTATTTAGTGTGTACTGCGTTTTTTTTTTTTTTTTTTGCACTGGAAATTGAACCCAGGGGTGCTTAACCACTAAGCCACATCCCCAGATCCCCGCCTTTTTTTGTATTTTGTTTAGAGGTAGGGTCTTGATGAGTTGCTTGGGGCCCCTCTAAGTTGCTGAGGCCAGCTTTGAACTTGCAATCCTCCTGCCTCAGCCTCCCGGGCTGCTGGGATTACAGGTGTTCACCACTGTGTACCATATTCTTTAGTGTCTCTCCAAGAAGAGTAATGAGAGTAAACTTTTTGAAGTTTTCCTCTCCCTGCCTATTTTCTCTTCTTTCAGTTTGTTCTTTCTTCTTTATGTGTTGCTCTGTGTGTTTTGCATTAGACATTTTCCTTATATGCCTGGGAATCTTTGTTTAACTAATAGTGAAGGACGGAAAGCTGACTGGGAGCTGTGGCTGTGGAGAAGGCTTGTTGATTTGGAGCTTGATGGTACAATTGTCTGTTGGAGAACCTCTGTCATGGTCCTTAAGTCTTTGCTTTAGGGCTGGCCAGATTTCCCAGAATGTATTCTTTTCTGCAACCCAGAGGGTCAGGGTCTGGCTGCTGAATCTCTTAAATGGGAAGAATGAGTTTCTCTGCATTCAGTTTTCATTACATATGTCATTATTTGGTCCTCCTCCTCCTTCCCTCCCTGTTTCTATATGGTGCCTGCACCCTCAAGTATGCTGATCAACCTCTAATCCTAAAACCTTATTTTAAATCTCTAGAAAACAACTCTTCAGGAGTGGGGAGGAACTTGCCTAGCCTGCGTGTGTGTGTGTGTGTGTGTGTGTGTGTGTGTGTGTGTATGTGTGTGTGTGTGTAGGGGGGGTTGAGCTTCTATATCTCTGCCCCTCTAAGAACTTGGCCTTTTTTCCTATTTCTCTTCACTGCCAGTTCCATAGTTTCTTGGTGCGGTCATTTTCTTAGCGTTTTGAGTATTCTGCAATGTCAGTTGGGGTGATAGAAAGCAGACAATGAATGAAAACTGACTTAGGAGAAAGGCAAATCCTAAGTCAGGTGTCAAGGGATAAAGCACCTTGGGACAAGTATAGAACAATATAACACTTGGTGTTAATTTTTTATTCAGCTTACAAATTGGCAAAGGACCTGTGGAACATTGGGCTATTTGCTAATACACCTCTCTTTTTCTTTTGATCTGCAGCATTTATCGAGCTGCTTCTATTTCTTCTCTATTTTTTCTTCTTTTGGAGGAAAAAGGTCTGGGCGAGGTCTAGGCAGTAAAGTTGTTCTAGGTATTTTCTGGACTATAAATGCTTGTTGTTTCCTTGTGGTCTCTTGCCTTTCAATATGGATAGCCTTTCAATATGGGGGCTGGGGATGTGGCTCAAGCGGTAGCGAGCTCCCTGGCATGCGTGTGGCCCGGGTTCAATCCTCAGCACTACATACAAACAAAGATGTTGTGTCTGCCGATAACTAAAAAAAAAAAAAAATAATAAAATTCTCTCCCCCCCCCCCACTCTCTTTAAAAAAAAATGGATAGCACCACTGTTGAAATCCTAGACTTTGGGGTCACAGTACTTAGTATCCTATCTTATCTGAGATCTTAAACATGTGGCCTTCTTTTCTCATTAAATGAGGATAAAGGATGCCAGGCACAGTGATGCACATCTGTAATCTCAGTGACTCTGAGGCAGGAGGATCACACCCTGCCTGTGCAACTTGGAGAGACCCTGTCTCAAAATAAAATAGAAAGGGCTGGGAACTGAGCTCAGAGTAGGGCCCTGCTGGGTTCAATCCCCAGCACAGCAAAAATAAATAAATAAATAAATAAAAAAGTTGTGTGTGTGTGTGGAAGGTGGATAATAATGTGATTTTCTTGTAGGTCTGAGAGAGGAATAAATGAGATAATGTATGTAAAGTACCTGGCACAAAGTAAGTTCTAAATAAATGTTAGTTCACATTTATTGTTTTGAAAATTATCCCAGTTCTTATATCTTTCAACTAAAAATATCGAATGGTTGCCGGGCACAGTGGCACATGCCTGTAATCCCAGCATCTTGGGAGGCTGAAGCAGGAGGACTGCAAGTTCAAAGCCAGCTTCAGCAATGTACCAAAACCATATGCACCTCAGCAAGTCTGTGTATCTAAATAAAATATAAAAAAGGGCTGGGGATGTGGCTCAGTGGTAAAGGTACTAGGTTCAATCCCTGGTACAAAAAATACACACACACACACACACACACACACAATGGTTGAGGAAACAATAAATATTCTAAGCTCTTTTTGAAAAAGAGAAAGAGGCCATCTATACTTTTCTTCCCCAATACTCCTCTTCATGTTTGCATACTGTTTTCATGTCACTGGAATGTGGGGTACACAGGACTGGGCATTTGTCAAGGTGAGAGTTATTCACACCTGGTCAGATTCTCCCTTGCAGGGCAGTGGGGCCAGCTGAGGCTCTGATGAGATTGGCTTGGGATGTCCCTCAGATTTTGTTCTGGTTTTTACTGGTTAAAAAGGGGCTACATCTGGGTGTATTTCAGGCCTTTTGGGGGAAGTAGTGGCAGATCCACGGCCTGAACTGTGTGGAAGAGGCAAGCATCAGCCTGAGCAGGGAGGGTTGGCATGAATATTGAGCAAAGGTGGTGGTTGTGGTGCTGGTGTGGCCTCAGGATGGCTCTTAGAGATCCAAAATGGAGCAACCTTTTCTTAATGGAACTATCAGGGGAAAATAGGAAGAGGGATGATTATCACAGACACAGGGATAGGGAGGAACATGAGACTGAATGCAGTCCACATGGGCTGGTGGATTCAGTGGGGCGCTCATGCATCCTTGGAGCTCCTGGGGCTGTGATGGTGGAACTCAGACAAAGAGTGAAGGAACACAAGCTCTCTCAGGCCCTTTCCCTCTGAACCTGAGGACTTGATCAGCCAGAGAGTGAGAGGCCTTCCTTCTGGTTAGATGTTGTGCATTATCTGTGGGCCCCTCCCCTGGACGCTGGCCCAGCAACTTATCTTCTCTCTTCTCTGGAACAGAGTTACCATGGTTACGGGTACAGGTTGTGCTAGAGACCTTCTGGAGGGGGATTAAGCCAGAATCCCACGGGATTACCTGGTAGTCACTGTGCAGTCAGTCAGAGGAGGTGGAAAGAGCTCTGATTTTAGAGTCAGACAGACATGACAGACAGACAGCCATGACTGCGATCCTGGTACAGTCACCTTTGAGCTGTGTGCCCTTGGGCAAACTGCATAGCGCCCTCTAAGCTTCAAAATGGAAATGGGTTGTGCCAAGTACTATCCTAAGTACTTGTTATGTATAAACTCACTGAAACTTCAAGTAGCCTAGTGAGGCAGGAACCATTATTATCCCCCTTTTTATGATAAGGAAACTCAGGTGGATGGGGGACATAAACAACTTGGCCCAAGTTCCTGACAGAGTGCCCAGTGGTGTGTGGCCCTTTCCCCCCGTGCTGTTAGACAGTACTGGAATGTCAGAGGAGGACTGAACCCACACATATCTAGTTCAGCCTGCCATTTTGTAGGTGAGGAGACTGAGTCCCTGAGGAGATGTTGGATTTCCCAGAACCCTAATCTACTGAGGCTACGTTGTAACTATAACCAGCTCCCTTGACTCCAATCCTGGGTCTTCCTCCTCCTCTCCTCTATCTAGGTCTCTCTGATTCTATTCGTATTCCCTGAAAAGAAATGGGTGTGTGAGGGGACAGGATGGGGAGAGAGGATGCCCTGGGGAAGAAAGCAACAGAGGGCACATGCTTACCAAGGAGCTGGCCTCCAGGTTGGGAGGGCAGAGCCAGTAGCAGCCCTGTAATAGGCTGGCTTCCTTTTGCTCTCCCCACTTTGCTCAGGAGTACCTGAAGGGCCTGTGCAGCCCAGAGCTGTGGAAGGAGGTCCGCTACCCGCCGCTGCTGCACTGCGCCTTCCTGGGGGCCCAGGGCCTCTTCCTGGACTGCCTCTGCTGGAGCACCCTGGCCTACCTGGTGCCCGGTCCCCCTGGCTCCCTGATGGTGGGCGGGCTGACCGAGTCTTTCACCATGACCCAGAATTGGCTGGAGGAGCTGGTGGCACGGCTGCGCTGGGGCCCTGCCCCTCTGCTGACTCCCCGTGGTATCTGGGAGGCTGAAGTGACCCGGGCCTTTGGGGCCCTGGTTTGGATCCGTGGTGACCAGTATGCGGGGGACCTCCTTCAGCTGCCTCCAGCAGTCCAGGAGCTGCTGCTGAGCCTGGTACGGGATGCCGCAGGGAAGGAGGACATCATTGAGTGGCTCAGCCACTTTGGCATCTCCAACACCCACTCCAACCAGGAGGTGCTGATTTGCCCTCCTCAGCAAAAGAAGGAAGGCCTGGCCATGGTGTCCATGGGAGAGAGTCCTGGGTCCTTTCTGGAGATGGGTACCCTGCAGAAAGGGGGCCTGGAAAGTCCAAAGAGATTAACCAGCCTAGGAGCCACTGGGTCCCTGATCCCAACCCAGAGCACACAACAGGAGACAGCAAACCAGCTGGTACGGTAAGTTCTGGAGAATGAGTCTGGCTTCTCTGACCCTAATCCTGTTCCCTTACCCCAGTGAAATATTAGTAGGTAGTTTGTGATTGAATTGGCCTTCCCACCTTTTCAACGAACTTGAATTTTCTCCAGGGTCGGTTCCAGCAACCAAGGTGGTAAGGACCGCGCTCAAGAGGAGGGGCCATTGCAAGCCAGCAGCAGCCAAGACTCTTCGAACCACTCACAAACCTTGTTACAGCAAAGACAGGTCCAGAGGGTGGAAGATAAACTCCCCTTCCAGGCTCCTGTGTCAGCCCTGGGAGTGTGTCCATCCTGGAAGGCCTGGGCCCCAGGGCCAGCCTTTGGTCCCTTGTGGCCTGGGGCTATTGCTGCAACCTTCTGGAGGATCAATGAACTGCATTCTCTCCACCTGGCTTGGCTCCTGTCCCAGGCGGGCTTCAATTTCCCTTTCTGGCAGAGGCCACTGGGCCCCATTCAGCTGAAATTGCCAGGGCAGAATCCTTTGCCCTTAAATCTGGAGTGGAAGCAGAAGGAGCTGACTCCTCTGCCCAGTGCAGAAAGCCCAGCTTGTAGACCGGATGGGGAGCTGGGAGGAGAGACAGCCCTACGGAATTTCCCAAGGCCAGAGACCTCCCCTAAAATCACAAGTTTATTGGTGGTCCCAGCAGGCTCTGCTGTAAAGGACAAACTTAGTCCAGGACTTCCACAGATAGGGCCACCTTTGACCTCTGCACCCCAACTACAAGCTAGAGGTGAGCCTGGGGATCAAGGAAGAATGCCGTTGGATTGTAAGGGCCTAGAAAAGGGGCCCTCTCCAGCACGACCCTCAGAGCAAAGGATGCTCACAGAGCAAGAGGTGCCCACAGCTCAAGGGGGGCCCATGGCTCAAGGTCATCTGACAGCCCAGCTAGTACCTGAAGTTCAGACAGTGCCTGAAACTCTCAAAGTGCCCCTGGGTGCAGCAGTGCGCAAAGCTGAAAACCCACCCATAATCCAAGGACTGCCTGCAGCTCCCAAAGTGCCTACAGCCCCAGTGATGCCGGCAGCACACACAGAGCCTGCAGCTCCCAAAGTGCCTTCCGGTCCAACAAAGCCAGCAGTTTCTGTGATGCCCACCACTGAAAAAGCAGCCATGGATCAACCGGTATCGGAATCAGCATTGACAGCTCAGGTGTTGTCTGCAACTCCAAAGACTCCCACAGCTCAGAAGATGCCTGCAATGAAAACATCACCTGTAGGTCCCCAAACACCCAAAGCTCAAGCCAGGCCTGTGCCTAAATCAGGGTCTACAGCTTCCAAAGCACCTGCAGCTCCCAAAACACCTGTGATCCCCAAAGCACCTGCAATTTCTAAAGCCTCCAGAGCTTCCAAGACGCCTGCACCCCAGAAAGTGCCCACAGATGCAGGGCCCACATTGGATGTAGCCAAACTTCTGAGTGAGGTCCACCCTTCATCAAGGGGTAGTACATCCTCACCAAAGGGCCAGGCGGCTGGAAGGCAGGGTCCCCAGCCCAACAGTACCCTATCCCTCAGCAGCAAGCATCCGTTCCTGATGGAGGGGATCCTGGGGGCTTGGGAAGACACCCCAAGGCAGCCATCTCGCCACCAGGCAAGCCACACAGTGACCAGTTTCCAGAGGTACCATGAGGCCCTGAACACACCCTTTGAGTTGAATTTGTCAGGGGAACCTGGAAACCAGGAGTTGCGACGAGTGGTTATTGACGGCAGCAGTGTGGCCATGGTGTGAGTAGCCATGGGGCAGGGTGGCATGGGAATTCTGGGGAGCTGGGGCAGGGTATCCCTGGACAATTGAGTGTGGGCATCCTTTCTTGGCCTCCATATGGAAGGCATAGGGTTTGAATTAGGAAAAGAAGGGAGCCTGCCTTCGTGGGAGATGGCATGTGTTAAGTGGCCACTGCACACTCAGCAGTGGGCATTGAATCCTCACAGCAGCGCTGCCAGGGCAGGTTACTCTTCTTCCTTTTAGGTAGATGAAGAAACAGGCTTAGAGGTGAGAATCTTGCCTCAGGTCCCTGAGTTAGCCAGGGGCTCCGCTGTCCTTTGGGTTTAGATCTGCCCACTGCCAAGGCCCATGCTCTGCCCAGGCCAGCTTTTAAACATTTAGCCCAAATGTCAAGACCCAGCCCAGATCCCTTCTGAAGGTTTTCCTGGCCACGCTGTTCCTTAGAGATGGCCCTCCCTGCACGGTGCCGACTGTTGTAGAGATATTAGGATAGATCCATGAAAGACCACTTAATTTGCCACATGGTAGAGTAGTGATCTGTGCTGAGCATACTCTCAGCACACAGTAGGTGGTTAGAGGATTTTTGTTTGCTTTAAGGTCTAAACTGAGCTCTTTGGATGGAAGGTCTGCATTTGACCTCTTCTTGTCTTCAATGATCCTAAATTCATACACACACACACACACACACTGTTTGGCAGTGCCCTGTGCCCAGTAGTTGCTCATAGAATGTTTGAGGATGGAGATAAGGGAGCAGGGCATTGTCGGTGTCTTTGGTGCTGAAGCTGGTCCCCTGGCATTGCCTGCTTGCTGTCCCAGGGCCTTGAGGGAGGAATTGTGAGGCAGAGCCATTTCTCCTGCATTTGGGAAGCTGCCCCCTCACCTCCTATCACCCCACAGGCATGGCCTCCAGCACTTTTTCTCCTGCCGAGGCATTGCCATGGCAGTGCAGTATTTCTGGAACCGGGGACACCGAGAAGTCACTGTATTTGTGCCCACCTGGCAGCTGAAGAAGAACCGGAGGGTGAGAGGTGAGATGCCCAGCCCCTCCAGCATCACCATGCTTTTCTCCTCCCTTTCTGGCCCTGCTCCCAACATAGCCTTTCCCACCTCTCCTCTCCTCTGATCATCTCTGCCTCTGCCTTTCATTGCCAGAGAGCCACTTCCTGACGAAGCTCCACTCACTCAAGATGCTTTCAATCACCCCTTCCCAGCTGGAGAATGGCAAGAAGATCACCACCTATGATTATAGGTACACTACACCCCAGGCCTCTGTGGGGACCAGGAGTTGGGCCTGGATGGGTATCAGGTGGAGTTAGCATGGGCCATATAGTATTCCATTATGTGAGTCCCCGTCTAGTGGATCTATTGATTCCCTGGTTGAAGGTCATTTGACTATTTATCTTTTATGCTGCTCCATCTTCTCTGGGGGAAATGGAGGCAAATGTGTCATGGAATCATGCCCTAGAGCGTGAGGTGGGGTATAAGAGGGGAGAGGTCTCTACCAAGGTTCGCTCTACCCAAGCCCAAGGGTTGCTCTTGGCTTTGAGACTCTGGTGCTCTTTCCATGAATTAGCTGGCTTTCTTCCACCATGGCCTGTGTGCCTACATACACTGCTTTGGATTGGATGTACTTTATGCTTCAAGTGAGAGTGAGAGGTACCCTGGACATTACCAGTTTGGGTTGAAGTTCATGTCTCAAGGAACTGCTTCAGTCTTTTTCCTTCTCTAAGCCCTGGCATTGGGAGGAGGCATATGGCTGTATATAGATGGTGTCCTGGGCAGGGCTCTGGAAATGGAGCTAGATTGGCCCTGGTCTACCTGAACCCTGATTGCTTCCCTGCCTATGGATCATAATTACCCACTTTCCAGAATGCCTATGGGAGTAGTGAGCCTAGGGGAGCCTGTGATCCTGCCTCTGTTGGGGTAAGGAAAGTCCTGCTCTTGGGCTGGAGTTGATGCCAGGCTGACAGAAGTCTTGGCTTCACTTAGGCTGGGCAGGGAGAAGTTCTGTTTCTCCCCTACTTTTCCCAACCTGACATCCACCCAGCCTTTCATCCCAGGAAGGGGTGGACAGGTCTACTTAGGCATCCATCCTTGGGGAGCTAGCCCTTGGGTAAGGTCTTTAACTGCCTCTAAATTCAGGCCTAAGTGTGAGGGAAGCTGCCTTCTCTGCAGAAGGCCCCCTCTGCTGGGCACTTATGGAATGGCATGCTTGGGGTAGTCCTCCAGCATTGCTGAAGCAGGTCATCTTTGTTTTCTTTCCTGGTTACAGCTCTCTTTAGGGGAGAGCCTTGAAAAATGGGTTTGCTTATTCAGGTATGCGTTGTTATATCCATTAGCATATTATATATGTCTTTGCATATATATAAATGTTATGCATTGGTGAAGAATATTGGAATATTCGTGTGTATGCTATGCAGCAGGCACTGAGCTAGACACTTAAATACATCACCTCATTAGGTTCAATACTCAAAGCAATCTGGGATAGCTTTATTTGCCTTCATTTAACGGGTGCAAAAACCCAAGTAGTAAATAGGCAGATGTGAATGTGAGTGGGTGGGCTTCTGTGCCTGCATGTGTAATAAGGGGGTGGGTTTGTATATATTGTTGGGGACATGTGCATACAAGTCTACTCTTTCAGTAGACTTCTGGTGATCCCACATGTGTTCCAGAGCTTTGGCTTCCTATGAGGGACAGTGTTTTTGTCTGACACCTCACTGTGGAGCTGCTAGTTCATTTTCCCAAGGGACCCAGAAAGTGAGGGGGCCTTTCTCCCTGCAGGTTCATGGTAAAGCTGGCAGAGGAGACAGATGGCATCATTGTCACCAATGAGCAGATTCACATCCTGATGAATAATTCCAAGAAACTGATGGTCAAAAATCGGTGAGGCGGCTCCCTAGGGATTTGAGCCACTTGGTTCCCTTGATGTCAGGCAGCTCCTGGCAGGGGAGATGTTGGGGCAAAGAGAGGGGTCTTGAAATAGGGTTCACAGCACCTGTGGGGGGATGGGGGCCTCAGCCACCATGACAGGCAGCAACAGGGTGTGGGTGAGTTAAGGGCTCATCTATGACGGTGCCCCTTTCTCTCCTGTGTTCCAGCCTTCTGCCCTTCACCTTTGCGGGGAATCTCTTCATGGTACCAGATGATCCACTGGGCCGAGATGGCCCTACTTTGGATGAGTTTCTGAAGAAGCCAAACAGGTAATAGGTCAGGCCTCCCCTGCCTCCTAGGTGCCCTTAGGACTGACCAGAACTTCCTTCTAGTGCTAGCCAATATTTGTCTACTGCTTAAAATGAACAGAGTGATTTGCTTTTCATGACCTTATAGTTCTACCATACATCAATGCCTCCATAAGCAATGTAAGGAAGATTTTAACATTTTACACAGATGCTGTAATACTGTGTGTATCCTTCTACAACTGGCATTTGCACTCAACATTTTATTATTTTTTTCAGATGTGTGCAAAATCATGTAGCCCTCATTAATGACCATATAGTATTCCATTATGTGAGTCCCCATCTAGCGGATCTATTGATGCTCTGGTTGAAGGTCATTTGACTATTTCCCTTTTATGCTGTTGGTGCTGATGTGGCAGTGACGTAGCAATGAAAGCTTCATTCTTGTCCAGGGGACGCTATGTCTAGAGCATATGCTATTTCCTTTAGTATCTCCTTTGGTCCTCACAATTTGAGTTAGATACCAATGACCACTCTCAATTTCTGGATGTGGAATTTGAGATTTAGGTGACTTTTAGGAGGTTACTTTTTTGGTGTGGGCAGAATTGATTTGCAATAACTTTGATCCTCTGGATTCACCTGAGCCATCGTGCTGCCCACCTTCCAATGCCTTGGGGCCACTTGGGGACCTTAACTTCCGAACAAGGCACTTCCTCTTGGGCCATTTTACCAGTTTGGAAGTGAGGCTGAGGTTTGTTTACTGAGTGTCGGGCTCTCCTTCCTATGTTGATCTTCCCTGGGAATGCTTATCCTGGGGTAGATTGTAAGCTGCCAGTCATCTTTGGTCAAATCATTGGTTGAAAACTAGGTTGAATACATCTCAGTCCATGATGTTTTGATTTGATGAGTCATCACAGCACAGATGAATCTTTACAGTTGAGGTTAGGGCGGATGCAGGGGTTATAGCAGGGATTTGCTGGCAGGGCCCTGCCTTAGACCATGCCATGTGGGAGGCTGGCGCTAAGCTTAGCCTCAGGGATACTTAACAATGAGGTAAGGCTTTGGGGGGCATCCAGAGGAGTATCTTTCCCTTGGATGATGTTTGGGTGGGGCTGCCCCCTCCCCCTATTTTCCTCCCTGTTTTGGTATAGGTTGGACACAGACATTGGCAACTTCCTGAAGGTGTGGAAGACCCTTCCTCCCAGCTCAGCCCGCAGCTCTGAGCTGAGTGATGATGCTGACGATGGGCCCCTGCAGGAGCCACAGAATGTGGAAGAAGTCAGAGAGGAGAAGGAAGAACAGCAGGAAGAGGAGCCGAGGGAGGAGCAGGGGTGGCCAAAGCTGGAAGAGGAGGGGGATGACCTTGACTCTTCCCTGGCATCAGTGTTCCGAGCCGAGTGCCCTTCCCTTTCGGAGGAAATCCTCCGGTGCCTCAGTCTCCACGACCCCTCTGATGGGGCCCTAGATATCGATCTCCTGCCAGGTGTGGCCTCTCCCTACCTGGGTATCCCCTGGGATGGGGGTGCTCCCTGCCAGCAGGTCCTCACCCAGCTGGCCCAGCTATCCATCCCCAGCAACTTCACCGCGCTTTCCTTCTTTGTGGGGTTCATGGATTCCCATCGGGATGCCATCCCTGACTATGAAGCCCTGATGGGCCCCCTGCACAGCCTCCTAAAGCAGAAGCCAGACTGGCAGTGGGACCGGGAGCATGAAAAGGCCTTCCTGGCCCTGAAGCGAGCCCTGGTGTCCGCTCTCTGCCTGACGGCCCCCAATTCCCAGCTGCCCTTCCGCCTGGAGGTGATGGTGAGCCAAGTGGCTCTGACAGCCATCCTCCACCAGGAACACTCAGGGAGGAAGCACCCCATCGCCTACACCTCGAAACCCCTCCTCCCCGACGAGGAGAGCGAGGGTCCCCAGTCAGGTGGAGACAGCCCCTATGCGGTGGCCTGGGCCCTCAAGCATTTCTCCCGCTGCATTGGAGACACTCCAGTGGTCCTAGACCTTTGCTATGCCTCCAGGACCACTGCAGACCCTGAGGCAAGGGAGGGCCGCAGGGTTTCCAAAGCATGGTTAATCCGATGGTCCCTCTTGGTACAGGACAAGGGCAAGAGGGCCCTGGAATTGACCCTTCTCCAGGGCCTGCTGAGGGAAAACCGGCTACTAATGCCAGCTTCCTCAATGCCCCGTTTCTTCCAGGTTCTGCCTCCGTTTTCTGACCTGTCCACTTTTGTCTGCATCCACATGTCCGGCTATTGCTTTTACCGTGAGGATGAGTGGTGTGCTGGCTTTGGTCTCTATGTTCTGTCTCCTACCAGCGCCCCGGTCTCCCTGTCCTTCTCTTGCTCTCCTTACACACCGACCTATGCCCACCTGGCAGCTGTGGCTTGTGGCCTGGAGCGCTTTGGCCAGTCCCAGCTCCCGGTGGTTTTCCTCACCCACTGCAACTGGATCTTCAGCCTCCTTTGGGAGCTCCTGCCCCTCTGGAGGGCGCGGGGCTTCCTATCCTCTGATGGGGCTCCACTACCTCACCCAAGCCTGCTTTCCTACATCATATCCCTCACTTCTGGTCTGTCATCCCTTCCATTTATCTACCGAACCTCCTACCGGGGCTCTCTGTTTGCTGTGACAGTGGATACCCTGGCCAAGCAGGGTGCTCAAGGGGCTGGGCAGTGGTGGAATTTACCAAAGGATGTGCCAGTCCCTGTAGTGACTCCCCATACTATGGGCAAGAAGCCCAACTTGCTGGCATTACAGTTGAGTGACAGCACCCTGGCTGATATCATCACCAAGCTGCAGGCTGGGCAGAAGTTATCTGGCTCCTCCCCCTTCAGTTCTGCCTTTAACTCCCTCAGCCTTGATAAGGAGAGTGGTCTGCTGATGTTCAAGGGAGATAAAAAGCCCAGGGTCTGGGTAGTCCCAACACAACTCCGGAGGGATCTGATTTTCTCGGTGCATGACATCCCCATGGGGGCCCACCAGAGGCCAGAGGAGACCTATAAGAAGCTGAGGTTGCTGGGGTGGTGGCCTGGCATGCAGGAGCATGTGAGAGATTATTGCAGGAGCTGCTTGTTCTGCATCCCCCGCAATCTAGTAGGCAGTGAGTTGAAGGTTATTGAGTCACCTTGGCCCCTCAGGTCTACTGCCCCTTGGTCCAACCTGCAGATAGAGGTGGTGGGTCCAGTAACTGTAAGCGAGGAGGGCCACAAGCATGTGCTCATTGTGGCTGACCCTAACACCAGGTGGGTGGAAGCGTTCCCACTGAGGCCCTACACACATGTGGCTGTGGCCCAGGTATTGCTTCAGCACGTATTTGCCAGGTGGGGTGTTCCTGTGAGGCTGGAGGCGGCCCAGGGCCCTCAGTTTGCCCGGCATGTCCTGGTGAGCTGTGGGCTGGCCCTGGGAGCGCAGGTGACCACCCTGAGTAGGGACCTCCAGTTCCCCTGCCTGGCGAGCTCAGAGGTCTACTGGGAATTCAAGAGGGCCCTGAAGGAGTTCATCTTCCTACATGGCAAGAAGTGGGCAGCCTCCCTGCCCTTGCTGCACCTGGCCTTCAGGACCTCCTCCTCGGAGGCCACGCCCTTCCAGGTCCTGACTGGGGGTGAGGTGAGGGTGAGTGAGCCCCTGTGGTGGGAGATGAGCAGTGCCAACATCGAAGGGCTTAAGATGGATATCTTCCTGCTACAGCTGATTAGGGAGCTGCTGGATCTCCACTGCAGGGTGGCTGAAAAGGCAAGTGAGAAGGCTGACAACCGGCGTTTCAAACGGGAGAGCCAGGAGAAGGAGTGGAATGTGGGGGACCAGGTACTCTTGCTGTCCCTCCCCAGGAATGGCAGCAGTGCCAAATGGGTGGGTCCTTTCTATATCGGGGACCGGCTGAGCCTGTCGCTCTATAGAGTGTGGGGCTTCCCAACCCCAGAGAAGCTGGGATGCATCTATCCCAGCAGTCTGATGAAGGCCTTTGCCAAGAATGGCACACCCCTGTCCTTCAAGGTCTTGGAGCAGTGAGCTGGAACAGTTGTGGAGGCCCCTGCCCAGGAGTCCTGGGTTTCTGCTGCTAGGCCACCCCCAACCCACCCCTACTTCAGCTGTGCTCGCGCCCTGAGGGGCTTCAGTTGTGCCTTTTGTAGAAATGTTGCTTCATAAAGCTTTGCTGAATTGCCTTGAACTAGGGCTAGTGTCCCTATGGAAGAACCCCCAATTGGGGGTATTCAGAAAATTTGCCAAAGGCTGTTAAATATGGGCCTCTGGCACTTTTACATTGGGGAGAAGAAAGTCCCCTTATAAAAAGTAGGTCAGGTTGTCTTGTTCCCCAAGTATCCTTTTCCCCCTATATACACATGCAGGTGTAAAGACACCTGGCTGACTTAAAGGTGAAACAGTGTGACTCTGGACCTCGCAGTTGGAACCACAGTCCTCTCCCAAACAGAAACCTCAAATTTGGGTGCCTTCCCTCAGTCTGTATTTGGGAAGCCCTTGCCCTTGGGGTTGTTGCTGACATAAACCCATATTGGCTGTGAGGAGGCAGCTGGCTCCTCAGCCTCATGGTGAGTTTTGTAAGGCCAGGCTCAGCTTTACCCGCTGTTAAGGAAGGGCTGGCAGTCCTCCTGGGCCTCGAGGGTATCGGCTCAGGGTAAGAAGATGGCCAGCCACGAGCCACCCATTTGTCAATGTGGGAAAGGCAGGAGAATGAGTGCCCTACCTCATTTGACTCCAGTTGATGGAGACGACTCCTGCCCCCACTTTGATGGAGTTGACCCCACAGGAATCAAGGATCTTGATGCCAAGTATGGCATCTCTACCTGAAGAGCTGCTTCTACTGGACCAAGGGGCCCCCGGCCTCTGTGTTGCAGGTGGGGTAGGGGAGGTGTCTGAAGTGAGCCGTCTGGCACACAGTCAGGTGCTGGCATGACTTTACCTCCCAACACCATTCCAAAGCCCACTACCCTCCACTCCTGCCTTCACCGTATCCTGAGACCCCACGTCGTGTGTGATTGCTTTGTCTGGACACCCCACCCCCACCCTGTCCTCTGGATCTGCCTTCTGTGTAGAGTCAAACCCAAGTTCCCATCCTCGGCAAGCGTCACTCTTGCAGTTAGAGTGAGTTTCTCCCAGGTGGGTGTGCTTATACTCACCGCTCTGAATTGCTGCTGCTATGAACAACCAGTCTTTGGTGAAGGCCAGCACAGTGTCTCTGGCTGGGCCACTGAGTGGTTTCATTTCTGAGGAAGTTAGGCCACACTTACTTCTGGCCTCTCTCAGGTTGCCCAAACACTTGGCAGAGTGCTAGAGTCAGAAGGGAACCTGCCATTGAGTCCAGCCCACTTGTTTTACAGTAAAGGGGCTCAGAGAAGGATAGTAATTTGCCCACAGCTTGTGGGGGGCTGAGCTTGGACCATGGTTAAGCTTCCTGACTCACAGTTCACTATGAAAAGTGTTCCGGCAATAGGTTCAAGCAAGAGAATCCTTTGAAACCCTAGCCCACGTTCCCTCTATCTCCCCATTTTCCAAACTTGTATACAAACTACCTGAGTATTATCCTTAAACCAAGTCCAGCTGTTAATCCTATCCAGGATTAGGTGATTGGGTGAGTGATTTGGTGACAGCTGAGAAACTGAAAGGTTAGCTGCAGAATTTTTAGTAGATACCTCGCCTCCCACCCTTGTGCCTTCTCTTTCCTCTAATACTGTGTCCAACCTCACCCTACCCTCCCAGCTGTATACGTTTCTGTTAACTGCATTTTTATCTTATATCCTTTTTCATGAATTTTTTTCCATTTTATTTGTCAATAAACATTAAACCGGAGCCCAATGTTTAGTTCTTTTTCTTAGCTTCAGACTCAGTTGGACAGTGAGGAGGGTGGGGACAGTTTGGGGGCATGGCTGTTGTTTTCCAGTTGGACTTACAGACTTCTAGAGGTGGATAGTGCCTTTTTAAGATCACCTGGCTCAAGCCCTTCGTGTGAGATGTGGAGACCAGGTACAGGGAGTGATGTGCTTAAGACCCCCTTGACTAGTTCACGGCAGAGCTGGGAGGGAAATCTAGGATTGGGGCCCCTAAGTTGGCATTCTCCCAGTTCATGTCTTGGAAGTGGGCAGGGTGTACGGAAGACACATGGCTCCTGGCTTAGGAGAATGGCATAAGTGCCAAACTAGCTTGACTTATATTGGAAAGCTGATGGACCTAGGTTTGGATATTGACTATTCTGGAACAGGATAAGTACATGGCCTGTTTGCTGAAGGCTCTGTTTCCCTATCTGAAAAATATACAGGGCAACAATTCCTAAATTATGGGATGGTGCAAGGAAGACATGAAATAATCTGTGTGAATAGGCTAGTGTGTTGCTGGGGTATGGAGTAAGTACTTACCATGTGCTAGTTATTACCACTCTGCTTCCTGCTCTTGCTGTTCTCCTCCCTGGAGCTCTGAGACCCTCTTGCCTTGGCCATGGTACCTGACCTTTGGCCTCTGCTTTTTGTTGCCTTTTCACTTAGTGCTGGCATTGGCATGGGCCAACACTAGGGAATTACCTTTCCTGAGAACTCCCCAGTTCATGTGTACACCATTATTCATTTGGTATTTATAGTGCACCTACTAAGTGCCAGGCTCTGTTTAGGTGTGGGTGGATAGCATGTAATATGATTGACAAAATCTCTGCCTTGTTGAAGCCCATAGTTGGGTAAAGGAGAAAGACAATTGAATTAACAAGTACGGTACAGAGTAGTAAGGGAAATACTGTGGCACAGGAGTCCATGAAGCTGGTGCCTGGGTTCTCAGCTCACATCCCATTCCAATATTCTTCCTGGAGCCCATTCACCAAAAGTAGTACATCCACTCTTGGCACAGGTCAGAGAGCAAAGGGTTTAGAACTCTTAAGCAGAAGGCTCAGCAATCCCTTTATTTTCTATTCTAGATGAAGCTAAGCAATAATTAGAATTTAGCCACACTGGTTTCTGAGATTTTTCTTTTTTGAAATTGAACATTACAAGGTGTGAGTAGAAATCTCTGATTCCTTCTATTTTTGGAGGGGCGAATAATGAGATTTATAAGGCACTGCTTATTATGTTTACACCTATCAATTTTTTCTTCTCACAGGCAGGGGCATGGGCAGATGAGCTTCTCCAGGTCTCCAACAGAGAAATTATAAAGTAGCCAGTGTGTGGACAGTCTCATAAGATAATGCAAATTATAAAGACATCCTGTTCCTATGTTAACCCATACATAAACATCTGAAAGGTTAAGACCTCTTAAGCCTGCTCTATCTTCTCTCCCACACACCATTTACCAAGTCCTTGTGTTCATAATCTGGAAGATGAAAACATTTTAACAGGTAAAGGGCCACTAGCAAAAACAAATATTCTACTTACATTTTTAGGATTATGGAAGATTCCCCAGGACATATGCAAGTTTCAACTCGTTTACTAATTCACATGGAAACAGACACTTACATATATTGAGTATTTTCTCTGTGATGGGCACTGTTCTAAGTGTTTCCTATTCCTGTGGGGCAGATATGATTAATGTATACATTTTACAGATGAAGAAAATGAGGCATGGAGAGGTGAAGTAACTCACTGAGGGTCATGTGCAGCTGCTAAGTGAGAGGCTGAATTTGAATGCTGCCTCCTATACCCACCACCTTAACCACTATGTTCATTGCTCTCACCCTGTTACATTCACATTGTTTTTAGAGTTACTCCCCCATCTTTAGTTTATGGCCTCTCCATCTTTTATTAAGGCATTATATAGTATCAGTTAGGATCTCTGTTTCAAGGGCTGGGGTTGTGGCTCAGTGGTAAAGCACTCACCTAGCATGTACAAGGCCCTGGGTTCCATGCTCAGCACCACATAAAAATAAATAAATAATAAAATGAAGGTATTGTTTGCAACTACAACTAAAAAATAAATGTTAAAAAAAGATCTCCATTAGCTTAGATTAAGATGATTCACAAACTAAAACAGGCCCTGGTTTACCTCTGTAGGATCTAAGAATAATTCTCTTGGTCCTGTTGTGTTTTTCAAATATCACACTTTCTTTTCCAAGGAGTGCCATTTTCCCTCAGCTAAGTGGTGCTGTTTCTTAGGTCTTCACATGCTTGTAGATGATGAAAAATGGAGCAGTACACATTGCAATAGTTGGATTGGGAAGGGTCTTCAAAGCATGTTAAGAAATATGGAGTTCATTCTGGGGCCCACAGGGAGCTTCTAAAGGGCTTTAGGTAGCAGCAAAGTTTATTTAGATAGATCATTATGGCAATTCCCAAATGGAGAATGGGCTGAGAAGGGAAAACTGGAGGCCAAGGGGCCAGTTAGGAGGCTTTTATAGAAATCCAGATGAGAGGTTGGTAGTTTGAGCCAGGGTGGATGGAAAGCAATGAATAGAACCAATGGATATGGATGAGGAGACGGAGGCCCATGGGGATAAAGACCAGTTTCTGGTTTGGACATATACAGACAAAGAGAACAAGAAAGGGAGAGCAGATTTAGAGTCAAGTCTCTAAGTTCAGGTTTCAGCATGTTGTCTTTATCAAGGAACAGTTGATGTGTGACTCCAAGGTTTAGAAGGGAGAGCCCAGATAGGGTTAACAGGGAAGTTGTCAGTGTAGGGATGGACATTGGTGCTACTGAGAGCGCATTCGAACTGAAGAAATTCTAGGGCAGAACTTTGAGAAACACCAACATTTCAGAAAAGGGCAGCAGTACAGAATTTTGAAAAAAAAGCTGGGACATGGGCATGTGGTGGAGGGAGAACCCAGGGAGGGAAGTCACAGAGTCAGTGCAAAGTGATTTCCTAAGAAGGTGTGGACAACAGGCTCAAATGTTTGGAGGACTAGGAGGTGTCTGTGGACTTTAGTGAGACAGAAGTTGTGAGTGACTGATTGAGGGCCAGCTTAGGTGGAGCAGTGGAGGCCAAAGTTTGACAATGATTAACAGACGAGTGATTGGACAGCTCAGTCATGTGTAGTAAGATATTTGGCTCAAAGGGGGAGATGAGATGATGCTGACCAGCCGTAGGTGCATACAGAGCTGAGGGTAACTGCATCTGTATGTAAAGCTACTTCCATACCTGTTTCCCTTTTAGATTTAAGAGACTTGATCTCTTAAATTGCTGAGGCGAAGGAGTGAGCAGAAAGGACAGGAAAGACAGGAGTATGTTTGGAGGGAATGGAATCCATGGCTGGTGGATGAAGATAGCCGCCTTGACAGCACGAGGGACTCGGTTTCCGCTGAACCAGACAGGAAGAAGCAGGGATGGGGAGGAAGGTGAGTTTGTGGGTGTGATGGGGGGAAGGCTCCTGCCTAAATGAGTCTGTTTTCTTAGGGGGTCTGCAGCTGGCAGCGGGACCAGCAACCAGGGCAAAAGGTCAAAGGAAAGAACAGAAGGCTGCAGGCGGATTCCAGAGAGGATGAGGAAAGAAGCTAACAAAGGCATCCAGAGGGTCACTGCCCGGGATATTCGGGGTCAGATGTGGTGGGAGGCTATGGATTTAGATCCACAGTGAATCCTTCATCAGTGCGACCTTCCTGTGTAGTGCTCAGTTGCCATGGTGCAGGCAGAGTGAAGGTGAAAAGTTGGACTCTAATTTTAGGATCCTTTAAGTCTGAGGAGCTTTTGGTACCTAGAGAGGAACACATACCATCACCTGGGTTTTATTTATTAACTCTATATTTCATTAACATTCTTGAGCAGAAATCATCAAAACACTTGAATACTTTATATAAACAACAAATCAAAATATATACCTGTTACAAGGGAAATTATTTAAACATTAATCATAAAAATTGAGTCCTTCTAAAATATTTCAATAGAACTGCCTCTAATGTGTCAATTCCTCTAAAAGCTTTAAACACTTTGGAAAAGCAAACACATCATTAAGAAGAAAATAAAATCTTTTCCTAAATATTTATTTTTTAGTTATAGATTGACACAATATCTTTTATTTTATTTTTTATGTGGTGCTGAGGATCAATCCCAGTGCCTTACTCACGCTAGGTGAGTACTCTACCTCTGAGCCATTACCTCAGCCCCAAGAAGAGTATAAAATTTTTAACCTACACCTGAAACTATTATAAAAATGGGTTGATAGACCCCAGAGATGAATACTACCTCACTTCAGACCAAATTTTTAATTTAGAAAATAGAAGAATATTATCTTAATGCTGAGGAAATTTTGGATTATTAATCACTGAACTCTTGATTGAGACCTGGGAACTGATTTACCTTCTGGGTAAAACCTGAACTTTTCAAGCCCACACATTTTCCATGAGTTTAGTGTATTGTGCTGGATGTCTTTTCTCCACAAGATGTCATCTTTACGTTTAAAGACTATGTATGACACAGATGTCTTGAAGATGTCCATGCCCTGATCCCTAGAACCTGTAAGTCTGTTATGTCATATGGCAGAAGGGACTTTGCATATGTAATTCAGATTATGGACCTTAAAGTAGGGAGATCATTCTGGATAAGGTGGGTGTGCCCAATCTAAGCATGTGAATCCTTAAACTCAGAGAACTTTTTCCACTGAAATCAGAGAGATTAAAGTGGCTCAGTTGTTGGCAGGAAAACAGAGGGCCCAGGGAATCATTCCTACAACCGTAAGGAACTGAATTCTAAATGAGTTTGGAAGTAGATTCTTCCCTTCCAGTAAGGAAGGTAGCAGCCGAGCCTACACCTTGCTTTTGACTTCGTGAAACACTGAGCAGAGAATGCAGCAATGCTTTGCAAGACTTCTGACCTACAGAAACTGAGGTAATACATAGGGGCTGTTCTAAGCCAAGGAGTTTGCCATAATTTGTTGCACAGCAATAGAAAACTAATACAGCAAATTTACCGTAATAATTAACAAAATCTATCTGGCCTATTTGCATTTTGAAACACTTCTAGTTATCTTCCCCAGTGTCTGTTCTCCCCTTCTTTCTTAATGTAAAACTCTTGACTATGAGCTGGATATGACTACCTAGAATAACAAAAGATTATTTCCTAGCCTATCTTCCTGGTTTGGTGTGGACAAATGTGATTAAAGTCTAGCCAATAAGATGTAATCAGAAATGTTGGGTGTGGTCAGATGTGGTGGTACACGCCTGTATTTCCAGCTATTTGGGAGCCTGAGGCAGGAGGATCACAAGTTTGAGGTCAGCTGCAGCAATTTAGCAAGACCCTGTCTCAAAATAAAAATAAAAAGAGCTGGTGGTATTGCTCAGTGGTAGCCTGCCCCTGGGTTCAATCCCTACCTCTGCAAAAACAAAACAAAACAAACATAAATGTTGGGTGCACCTTTCAGAATGCTGCTTTAAAAGAAAGAGGTGTGCCTTTTCTTCCTTCCTACTTCCTGGGGGCTGTTAGACTAATGTAAGGGCTGGCATTCATAGAGCCATCTTGGGTCATGAGGTGGCATGCTAAAGACAGTAGTACCGCAAGAAGAGAGGAGGGAGGCTGGGCTTTTATGATCATAAAGTAGCCATCCATCCCTGAACTCCTTAATTGCAGATTCTTCAATGTGAGACAGAAAGAATCTCCTATCTTGTTTAAGCTAGTCTTCCTGGCCATAAATTATTGCCAAATGGTGAAAGAAAAAGTTGTGTGTACATGTGTGTTTATAATTTTTTTCCCTAGCATTGGGGATTTACCCAAAGCCTTACACATGCTAGCCATCGCCCCACCACTAAGCTACACCCCAGCCGTATTTCTTTTTAAAACCATAAATTCACATCAGCATTTCTTATTTAACTTGAATATTACTATATCCTTTTTTATTTGACTGCAATACATAGTTTTATATTTATTTTCTTTACAACATACCACATCTGCTTTTATCTTGCAATCCCTGATCCCAAATACATCTTCTCTCTACAGGGAGAGTGATTACCATTCTGTAATTACTATATTGATAGATATGGACCAATGGGATAGTGGGAAGAGAGAGAGAGAGAGAGAGAGAGAGAGAGAGAGAGAGAGAGAGAGAGAGAGAGGGAGGGGCTGGGGGGAGGGGACGGGTGTATATGTGTGTGTGAGCGTGAACGTGAGCATGCAAGAGCTTATGATACTGTCAGAGAGTAGCTGAAGGTACAAATTATATAATACCAGGTAATAGGAAGCTTAAGAAGGAGCATAAGACAGTACAGATTATTAAAAAGAAGAGAGAGTGTGGAGACAGGTTGAAACAGGAACAGTGAAGGTAAATGAGTGAGAGTGCTGGAGTAAGGAGGTGGTGGTCAGAGTGTGGAGTGACTTAAGTTCAGACTTCAAAGGTGGAGTAATTCTAGGAGGTGGTCAAGCAAAGGACATATGGTCATAGATGTGTTCCATGGTCCATGTGTGACCTTCTACCCGCATCTCCAGCTCTGTACATCTGCTCTCAGCCAGAGCAAACATACACACCCAAGTCTTGGGTGGGAAGATGAGGGCCAGAGTCCATCTGGGTCATGGTATAAGTGTACAGCCAGGATCCCTGCCTGCCAGTTGTCCCAGTAAATGCAAAATATGTACTGTGTTTAGGCTAGGCATATGCCCCTTCCTGGCTCATGAACCCTGTGGAGTGCTCTGTGGCCCTCCCCATACTTAGCTTGTGGCTGAGCCTCCCACCCCAGCCCATACGGTGCTGGCTGAGACCCATGATGTTGGCACTCTTCACAGGAAGGAGCCTGCAGGGTACTCTAAGGCTGGTCCATCTGGGCCCCTGTAGGAGCCTGTCAGGCCTACCTGCACCACCTGTCTCCAAATAGCGCTGAGCAGGAAGCTGGGATAGGGGAATAGGAGGAGCAAAAACTGCAAAATAGTGCAAGTCTCTCTCCCTGCCAGACCTTGCCCTGATTCTAGGGCTGCAGGTACAAAGAAATGTAGCAGGAGACTAGAAGGGCAACAAGGGATGAGGGGTGGACTGTGAGAAGGGCCAGGTCTGAGCTGCCCAACTCTGCTCTTCTCTATTCTTAACCTTGGGTATTTGGCACATGCAAAGAGGTGGGATATAGACAACCTGAGGGAACCACTCTCCTAACCACTTTCCTGCCCCAAAGATGTTTTTACCGGGACAGGGGAGGGCAGAAGGCAGTGATGGGGGCTGAGTCTTCGAAGGATCTGAGTCTTCAGAGTGGGAATATGAGGAAGCCAGAGAAACTTGAGTATTTCCAGCCACCTAGCAGATTCCCCCGACGTAGGCGCAGGGACACCCGGTCCCCAGGGTCCAGGGGAAGCAGCACAGAGCTGGTGGCTGCCTCCCGGGTCACATCAGGATCATTGGCAAAGGCTGAGATGACAGGCCATGTATTCAACATCAGGCTTACCTGGGGAGGGGAGCCCAGTTAGCATCCCTCCCCCACACCCTAGCTCAGGACCCTCCCTTTGCCAAGGGCTTCCTCTCCAGAACCTAGGGCTTAATGGACTCTCCTGGTAGTGCTGAGGGGTGGCCAGTGTTTGACTCAAAACATTATCCACACTGTGGTAGGCAGGACCTTTCCTCGCTTGCTCCTGGCCACCAGGACACAAGTCAGTGGAGAGTTTGCCCAGGGCTCAGTGGTGCTCCACTTATGCCCCCTCCCCTCCCTCAAGAGCTGGGGATGGGCCCAGCATTCAGATCACCTGGACAGTTTGGCGATTGTACACCTTCACCACATGGAACCGGAAGCTGTAGACTCCCCGGACAGGGGCCACGAAGGAGCCTGAGGCCCGGTCAAAGCCACCGCCTTCATTCACCAGGACCTGGGGGAAGCAGATCCTGCTGAGTAGGGCTCAGGGATGCCAGAGTGGGGCTCTCTGGGATAACACTGGGGATGGGACAGGGGCAATGAGTATGGGAAAGAAGAGGTGGTAAGCAGGAGTGAACAGGAATGTACATATTTTAAAAAAATGGTAAAAAGGGCAAGGAGGAATGTGTGTATGTATGAAGGGAAGGGAAACAATCAGTGGCGACATTAGGGGAAGATGTAGGGAGTTGTTTTCTTGAAGGGTCAGCAAAGTGGGCTTGGACAGTTGATTGCAGGTCTTGGTGGTTCTTTGGACAGGGTTGCAGGGTTGGTGGAGGGGAGGTTACCTGGTCAAAGTAGATAGCCCCGCTGGTGCCGTTGCCGGTCTCCCCTGCTGGCTCATGGTGGTGGCTTCTAACTGCAGCAAATGCTACTCTTCCGGGGGGTGCCTCTCCCAGGGCTGCTCCCCCGGGGCCCCCTGCAGCAGCTCGGCCAGGCTCACAGACCACCAAGCATTCACCCTCCAGCAGGACAGGCTCTGACCCCTCCTGGGCCAACCCTGCTCCCAGGGCCAGAAGCAACAGGGCTAGGGGCAGCCCCAGGCTGTGCAAGGGATCTGGCAGCCAGTGTCTTCTTGCTCCCAACATGGCTGAGTGCCTCTTCGGCTCACAAGTGTCTTATCTTCTGCCCCCTTTCTGCTGCCCTGGGCACTCAACACCCCTCACCCTGCTCCTCTGCCCTCTCTCTGGGTCTCACTGTCATCTGGCCTCTGGACCTCCCTCTCCATACCTCTGTGTCCTGCAGCTCTGTCCTGCCTCCCACTCCGTTACTCCTGCTGTCACTGCAGTTCCCTCCTCCTTGGCAGAACATTAAGTGACAGCAGTTGGGTTCTGGGAGGGAGAAGAGGGATGAAGACAGGACAGGAAGGCTAAGCCAGAGTTCTAGGTTGGCCCCTATGGATGGGCTAGTACGGGAGGCTCCACCTGGGGTGATGGAGAACTGGGTATAGGTGAACATGTGAGTTACAGTTCTAAAGCTCCTTCCTTTCCTCCTCTATTCAAAACCCCTCACAAAACAGCAGCCCTTCCCTGTAGCACCTTTCCATTTAGTAGGAGAGAGGGGTGTCCTGTCTTCCCCACAATTGTTTTAATGGAAAGGGCTTGCACCAAGAGCCTCACAATCTTGTGACCCTGGCCCAGTCACTTTCTCTTTTTGGTCTTCCATATTTTCATGCCAAGGGATCAAACTTTCAACGAATGATTCCTCTTTCCCAAGAAACAAATGAGCAGAACACGCAAGAACCCCGAAGGCGGGGAGACAAACGAGAGCTGGAAGGGAAGCCAGAAGGCTGAGTGGCCTAGAGAACTGCCGGCGACAGGACTGGGCGGAGTCGGGGACGCGGGGCGGGGCGGTGGCTAGAGAAGGCCCTGCGCGCCGCGCACTGGGGAGGAGGAAGCGCGCCTCTGGGCTGCGTGCCAGGGCAGGGCAGGCGCGGTCGGGGGAGGAGCGGGGCTGACTCCGCCCTAACCCAGGAAGTGACTCAAAAAATAGTTTGAGAGGTGGAGAGACGAGGTGCTCGTTGGGTGAGAAACCCAGGAAGGCCCGCCCAGATTCGGGCCCCATGCCCTAGTCCCCTGGGCTGGGGGCACGGGCGAACCTGGGGCCCTGGGGTACCAAGAGGCGCCAGCGGGACGTGAGGCTGGAGCCCGCGGCTTAGGCGGGTAGGCGCCCTTCCCTGGCGCCCGGGAGCTGGGCACGCGCGGCGGCTACGGGGAGCACGGCCTGCCCCGGGGCAGAGGCCGCAGGGGACTGTGGCGGGGGCGGGCCCCGGGTGGGGCGCGTGGCGTGACGGAGTGGGGCGTGGACAGCTGGGGGAGAGGCAGGCGGAGAAGTGGGAGTGGCTAGAGCCTTGGAAATGGCAGATGAGGGGCCCCAGAGTACAGCTCAGTACAAGCCCCTGGTGAGGATTCATTAAGAGTCTTGAAACCTGAAGATTGCAGAGTACCCCGAGGAGAGATTCCTGCTTACCTCCAGACGGAGCTGGCCCCCCACCCTTCCTGCTCAGGCCTGTGGTCATTCTCCAGAGGGCAGCCGCCCATCCCAGATAGCCTTGTTTACCATGACTACTTCTTAGGAAGATAGAAGGCCCATGTTTGGATACTCTGACACTCTTCCTACTGCCAAGAAGGACTCAGATACTGGTTAGCAATTGTTTACCAGAATTGTAACTAGGTGCTACCTGTTGATCTTTGATATAGGTAGGGAGATCAAGTTTTGGGTTGAGGGGATAGTGAGGCTCTGAGCTTCCTTCTTCCCTCCAGGACAAGGGGAAGAAGCCATGCCTACTTTGGGGGCTGGTTCCTCAACCCCTGACCGCTTTGCGGTGTCTGCGGAGGCAGAAGACAAGGTTCGGGAGCAGCAGGCCCGTTTGGAGCGCATCTTCAGCGTGGGGCTGAGTGTCCTCCCTAAGGACTGCCCTGAGAATCCTCACATCTGGCTGCAACTTGAGGGCCCCAAGGAGAACGTCAGCAGAGCGAAGGTGAACCCTCCCCTGATCCTTCCCAGGGAGCCCTTCCGCACAGAGGCAGAGTTCTAGGAGGGGGCAGGGGACGATCTAAACTTCATCATTCCACTAGCAACCTCAGTGTCCCTGAGCTTTGAGGCACTTTCTAGCTCTGTTTTCAGTTTTGGTTTCATTTCTGCTGTGACAGCCCAGGTTCTGCAAGGACTTATTTGTGCTCTTTTGAAGAATAGAGATAATCCAGCTGAGCAAGTGGGCCCTGCCAAGGAATTCACTGTATGTGGGAGGTCACTGTATGTGGGTAGGGTGGGGGTGGGGAGGTCCAGCCACATTGCTTCCTTTGGAGTCAGGCAGGGGTTCTAATATGGCTCCACTACCTGCCTGCCTTGTGATCAGAGTCTTAGTTTCCTTATTTATGAAATGGGAAAAATAGCAGGCATCCTGGAGTTTGGGAATAATGAGGGGTAGATTCAAGCAGTTTCCTTTTCTGACATTCCCTTCCAGGAGTACCTGAAGGGTCTCTGCAGCCCTGAACTTCAAAATGAAATCCACTACCCCTCCAGACTGCACTGCATTTTCCTGGGAGCCCAGGGCTTCTTCCTTGACTGTCTGGCTTGGAGCACATCAGCCCATCTGGTACCTCAGGCACCTGGTTCACTGATGATCAGTGGCCTAACTGAGGCCTTTGTCATGGCTCAGAGCCGTGTGGAGGAGCTAGTGGGGCGGCTGAGCTGGGACTTTCAGCCAGGACCATACCCCAGAGCCTCTCAGAGTGCTGGAGTGCTGAGTGACTTCTCTGCCTTGCTGCAGCCCTGGGAGGATGTCCACACAGAGGCCCTGCTGCAGCTGCCCCTGGCTGTTCAGGAGGAGCTTCTGAGTCTAGTGCAGGAGGCGTCCAGTGGGCAGGGGCCACAAGTGTTAACCTCATGGCAGGGGAGAAGCCCAGACCTGCCGAGTACTCAGCATTGGGGAGTCAGGGCTCTCCAGAGTGGAGGTGGGGAGTCGTTGCGCCCTGGATCTGTGGGGTGCAGAGAATCAAAAGGAGCAGAGGGAGGGAGTCATACTATTGAGAAGGATCAAGGGAAACAAGGTGGTTCCAAGGAGATGGATTTGTGGTGGAAGGAGCTGCCTAAGGAAGAGGCCTGGGACAGAGAAGTGGCTTTCAGGTCATATTCAGCAGGTGGAAGGACAGGGGAAGATGGGCCCCTGAAAAGAAAGGCCCTGGGAAAAGAGGGGGTACCTCAGGAAAGAGGTGGGTTTAGTATCCAGGGTGAGTTTTCTGGTGCCCCTGGTCCCTGTCAGAGGACAGCTCAAACCCGGGGAGCTTCCCTTCTTCAGCGGTTGCACAATGGAAATGCCTCACCTCCAAGAGTACCTAGCCCTCCACCCGCACCCGAACCCCCATGGCCCTGTGGAGACCGGGGAGACCGGGGAGACCGGGGAGATAAGCAGCAGGCCGTGGCTCGAGGTCGAGGGTTTCCTGGGAGACGAGGTACCCGTGGGGGCAACTTAGTGACTGGCACACAGCGTTTCCAGGAGGCCCTGAAGGATCCTTTCACCTTGTGCCTTGCCAATGTGCCTGGCCAGCCAGACCTCCGCCATATTGTCATTGATGGCAGCAATGTGGCCATGGTGTGAGTACCTAGCGGGGCTGGTGTTGGGGAGGGAGGATGAGACAGTCATCTTTATGTGTCCTGGGGACATGGCTGAGGGGCTAGTACTGCAGTGAGGCTGTCAGGCCCCTCACCTGGATTTCCCCCTGTAGCCATGGGCTCCAGCACTACTTCTCCAGCCGGGGCATTGCCATTGCTGTACAGTACTTCTGGGACCGTGGCCATCGTGACATAACCGTCTTTGTGCCTCAGTGGCGCTTCAGTAAGGATGCCAAGGTTCGAGGTGAGTTGGGTTTGATCATCTGTGTCCTGGGATTGGCTCTGTTTCCACCTTGAGGAGAACCCTGTTTGTTCTTTTTCTATAGAGAGTCACTTCCTGCAAAAGCTGTACTCCCTCAGCTTGCTCTCCCTAACTCCCTCACGAGTCATGGATGGAAAAAGGATCTCCTCCTATGACGACAGGTACTGCTACCCTCCTTGCCCGAGCTTTGATTATTTAAGGAGTCCAGTAGGAGGTTGAGGGAGAGAATCTCCTGACAATTTGCTTTGTCTCCAAGCCTCAGGAGTGGGGGCAGAGAGTTATTCCTCCATGTGCTCTTATGACTGGTTAGGTAAACCTCCCCTGTAGCTGAGATGGGATAGACTTAGACAACCGTGTTTGCCCCTTCATCATTCCTTCTTCATTCATCAACCTGAATGACATCTTGTGCTTGTGTAGTGCCTTCCTGTCTAGGAAATACTGGTTTATTGGAAAGATGGGAAAACTACTGACACAAATAGCTGACAGATGTGTTTTTATAAGCTAAATTTCCAAATGTGTAGAGAAACTCCCCCAACATTCTGGAGAAACCAGAGTAAACAATTAAAAGTAAGTATGAGGAAGAAACACAGCCTGTGAACAATAGGACTGTACAAAACATGGTATGGTAGAAAGATCATAGGATGTAGAATTTAAAGATCTGAATTTGAGCTTCACGTTCACTTCTCATTGATTTCATCTATAGGCCCATACCTTAGTGAATTAACCTCTTTGGCTCAGGTTCCTCCATGCATTTGTCTTCCTTATGAATATCAAAAGAAGAAAAGTAGTGTTCTTGCCTCACTCAACGAGGTAGGCAAGAGTCCATCACATTTCCTTGTATGGACCAAATTATGTGTTGCATAAAATATTATCTCTGTTTTAAAGCTGTGGACACAAAGGGTAAGAATGGTGAACTACCCTAACAAAGGAAAAATAGACCTCAGAACTGCCAGATAGTTTAAATCCAGGGCATATTCCAGCTGCAGTATACATACATGGTGTGGGGAAAAGGGCAGATTTGAAAGCTAATTAACCAGTCTAAAAATTTTACAACTATAGGCTCTTTGTCCTTTAGGATATTATTTAGTTTTAAACAGTTAATTTCAAACTGCGGTGATTATACATTTTGTCTTTTCAAAACTTAACCAAGTGTGGTGACACGCGTGGCTCAGGAGGCTGAGGCAAGAGGATTGTGAGTTCAAAGCCAGCCTCAGCAAAAGCAAGGTGCTAAGCAACTCAGTGAGACCCTGTTTCTAAATAAAATACAAAATAGGGCTGGGGGGTGTGGCTCAGTGGTCAGGTGCCCCTAAATTCTATCACTGGTACCCCCCTAAAAACAAACAAAAAAAACTTCTTATGAATAAATACTGTTTTACAAAAGGCAGTCCACTTCCTTCCAGTGGAATTTTGTTTTATGCTGAGATTTCACAGTGAATCCAAGATGGGACCTTCTTTCCACACCAGCACTGAAAGAGAATTGAGACTGCATTGAGTCAGTTTTAATGACTTTTAAAGGCATGTGTTTGTGCAGTTGTGTAGGACCTGATGGACAGATAACAATGTAAATTGGGAGTTTTTCCTGGTAACAGTGAATAAGCCCTGTGCTACACAGCATAGGCTGACAAATGAACAACATGCCATGTAATGCAATAATAGTAAAATATGCTTAACTGGAAAATACCTTTTGTATACCATCTGTATACCTTATACATAAATTTGCTTCCCAGCCAGAAACTCGGAACCAGACTTTGCTCCTGCCTAACCCTGTCAAATACTAATTGCCTGCTTAGTGTTAGGTACATGGTCTGCAGAAGGAACATGGGGAACAAGATCTGACTCTTGACTTCAAAGAGCCAAAAGAAACTTATAAATCAGATACTACAGCAACTCAGAGGAAGGGAGCCCTCTCTGACTGGTGTTTTGCAGGAGTGGAGAGTTTGTGAATTGTTTGTTGAGAAGGATGTGGATGGGCTGGATCTCTTGGTTTCTAAAACTGTTAACAAGACTGCTTTCCACCACATGAATCTATGTGATGGGATCAGAATTGCTAAAGTGAGACACCGGCATCGATATTTTTTTGGTACTAGGGAATTTACCCAGGGGTGCTTTACCACTGAATAATATCCCCCGCCCTTTGTATTTTTTATTTAGTTAGACAGGGTCTTTGCTAAGTTGCTTAGGGCCTTGCTAAGTTGCTGAGGCTGGCCTCAAACTTGCAATCCTCCTGCCTCAGCATCCTGAGTCGCTGGAATTACAGGTGTGCGCCACCATGCCTGGCTTACCTTTTTAAAGTTCCCCTGGTGACTGTGTTTATCAGCAAGGTTTGGGGAACACTTTCCAGATGGAGGGAATGGTTTGAGAAACATGAAGTCAGAGACAGTGCAGGCCATGTTTAGAGAGCAGGGTGTAATCTGATAATTGATTTTGACTGGAGTTGAGGGCACATCAGGGAATAATGGGAGAGAGAAGTCTGTGAGGGTGCTATAGAACTGGATTCTAGAGGGCTTTAGCTGCCAGGCCTGAGCATGTGGACTTAGTAGATGAAGGCAGGTGTGGAAGAGCTCTGTACAGGGAAAGAGCATGTTTTCTTGCGGGAGGGCAGGCGAACCAGGAGGGTGGTGAAGGGTGAGAGGTAGGTGAATGGTGAAGAGGCTATGTGGTATCTCACCTGTAATATCTGAATCACGAAGGTGGTAAGGAAGGAAGGGGGCTTCAGAGTGGAGGGCTTTTCAGAGGATGAACATAGTGGATTTTTAAGTGATTGGTTGGTAGGATGGAAGACAGAGTCAGTACCAGATCTGTCTCTTACAAATGAGGCACAAAATGTTGGGTGAAGGGTTGTGGCTAGTGGATGGGATACTGTTGGGGGACCACCTAGTAT
Source organism: Urocitellus parryii (assembly GCF_045843805.1). Lineage (NCBI taxonomy): Eukaryota > Metazoa > Chordata > Mammalia > Rodentia > Sciuridae > Urocitellus > Urocitellus parryii. Next base: position 37,406,173 of record NC_135536.1, read on the forward strand.
TCATCTTTATTTCTGCTCTAACCCATGACACCTGTATCCAGTAAGTCACCTGTAGTGGTCAGTGTGAGGTAGGGATGTCATTTCTCCATCCCCAGAAGTAAGTCACAGGGATTGGTAATACTCTGGGCCTTGAAGACTCCTGGAATGTTGCCATGGTTTTTGAGACAGGTTCATGGTGAAGCTGGCAGAAGAGACCAACGGGATCATTGTCTCCAATGACCAGTTCCGGGACTTGGCAGAGGAGTCTGACAAGTGGATGGCAATCATCAGAGAGCGGTGAGGGAGCTCTCCCTTGAGACTAGGGCACGGACTCAGACCTTTCTCTAAAAGCAGCTCTCCTCTGGCCACTGGGTGAGAACTCTGGGAAGGGGCTTGAAATTGCTTGAAAGGATGATAGCCAGGAGATTCTGGTAGTGGTGGTCTCAGCTCTCTGAAGGTGGATAAGGGCCTCTCTGTGACCACTCTTTCTCTTCTTCATCTAGCTTGCTGCCTTTCACCTTTGTGGGAAACCACTTCATGGTTCCTGATGACCCACTGGGGCGAAATGGCCCCACCCTGGATGAGTTCCTGAAGAAGCCAGCCAGGTAATGCCCCAGACTCCCTGCCAGCAGCTCTGAGCTCTCTTCTCTCTGCAGACCTGGAGACTTGAGTGGGAGGGTGACTTCAGTTTGGGACAGCTTCATTCTACAGTAGTTTGAATTGCTTTGCACATGGCCTTTAAAACCTCTGTAAGGGGCTGGGGTTGTGGCTCAGTGACAGAGCGCTTGCCTCGCATGTGTGAGGCACTGGGTTTGATCCTCAGCACCACATAAAAATGAACAAATAAAATAAAGGTATTGTGACTATCTACAACTAAAAAAAAAAAAAAAAAAAATCATTAAAATAAATAAATAAATAAAACCTCTGTAGGGAATCCTGACACAGAAGTCCTGGTTGGGAGGGAAACTCCTGTTTCAGGAATGTCAATGTGTTTGATGAAGTTCTTTGGAAAATGGTTGTTTGCACTAATAGTCAGTTGTATTCAGCATGCTCTCTGCTGGACCCTTAAGTAAGTGGTTAATTTAGGGCTAGAACTACATTATTAATGGCCAGGATCACCTTGTAAAGGGTCTATCTCCCTTTCAGAAGTGGATTGATACTGCCACTCAGTGGTCAGTTTAGGGAACTTAAGAATTGTTCTCCCAGAGTCAGGAATAGGCAGGCTACTTAAGAGGAGGAGGTGCACTGAGGGCTACTTTTCCTCTAGATGCTCATCACCTCTTTTTGTTCTGTTTCTTCCCAGGAAACAGGGATCTTCTAAGGCTAAGAATCCTTCCAGGGCCTTTGCAGAACATGGTAATCAGCAGCAGGGGAGGGAAGAGGAAAAAGGTAGTGGTGGCATTCGGAAGACCCGGGAGACCGAGAGGCTCCGGCGCCAGCTGCTGGAGGTGTTCCGGGGTCAGGATCACAAGGTGGACTTCATCCTGCAGCGGGAACCATACTGTCGGGACATCAACCAACTGTCTGAGGCCCTGCTTGGTCTCAACTTTTGAGCGTTCCTTGCTTTTGTGGCTGTTGCCCTGTTTAGCCTCCCTCAGCGCAGAACCTTCTGGGAGAGTCCCTCTGCTGTTCATACTCTGACCCAGGCTTACTCTGAGTTGGTGATTTGGGTCAGGGAAGCACTGGGGAAGAATATGTAAGTGAGGGACATTTCTTGCCTGGGCCCTTTGGGGGCAGATCCTCAAACTGACCCAATGTCAAGAGAAGACCGCAGCCAGCTCTCAAGAGGTCTACTCAGCTTTAACTTTTCAACCTTGTTTTTAACACAGGGCTTCAAGAAAGGGTAAATCCTGGAGATTGGGACTGTGGCTGAGTTGGCAGAGGCTAGGGTGGGCCAGAGGTGGCAAAAAGCTTAAGCTGAGTCTTTCCTCTCCCTTGCTGCTACTTTGGTTGGCCAGAGGACAGGAGGCTCTGCTGGCTGGGCTGTCTCCTGGGAGTGTCAAAGGGAATCCTGGACCCTGGAGGGGCTATAGAGTATTGGGTTGCAGGGAAGTAGCAATGAGCTGGTGACAAAGGCAGAGGGGGACCTGGTTTCCAGTCCAGATATGCCTGCCTGTGACCTTGAGCTGCTTGGCCTTTACTTCTGCCTGTAAATCAGAAGTAAAACTACCTGTTGGGAGGAGATATGAGATCATAGAGGAAAGCTCCTTGGAGGAAAGTACTTAGACAAAGTCTCAGGTATGTCTGCCTGTGGCTGCACAGGCTCCCTAACCAAACCTCACTTTCAGAGATGTGGGTCCTCCATGTCCAGGGTCCATGCCCTAGATTTTAACACTGTGTCCTTGTATAACATGCCCTATAATGGCTGCATCCCTTTTGGGCAACCTTTAAAGTCCACATTTACAAGATAGTTCAATTAGGACTGACTGTTTGCATTACCGAAATACTCTCAGGGTTCCTATAAATGGCAGCTCTTCTGTTATATTCAAGGGTTTGTTTACAGTATATATGTCAAAAAGCCCAGTTAGATCCTCTAGCTGAAATGTTGACAGCATTCACCAAATTGATGAAGCCATGCTGTGCAATGACAATGTAGATGTGATCGGCCCCTAAAGTTTTCTTTATGGAAGATATAGGTTGCTTAAAGTAAGGCACAGTTCTGTTTGGTGTATGTGTGGAGGTGGGAGGGCTATGAAAGTTTTATTAGATGAACCAATTATCTAGAAAATGAAAACTGAAGAATCAGAGTTGGAAGGATCTGATTGGCCACAAGACCAAACCCACTGTCCATCATAACATGTTCTTTCCATCCTGATTCCCACAGGACAGTGCCTTGTGTCTGTTTGAATTCTTCTTCTGGGGCATTTTCTCCCAGCAAGGCAGTACATTCCTCCTGGGGACAGTATTAATCAGTAGTCTGACTTCTAGTGTAGCCTAAACTATGCTTTTATGTTACTGCTCCTTCCCCCAGGAATAATAGTCAACTTTCCTAGAGTCCAAGACCAAATAAAAAGATAAGACAGTTACCCTGAGTTCTGTTTGTTTGGGCCCCCAGTCTCCCTGAATAAGAACCTTTTCAGGCTCACTCCTCTGCTTTCCTGACTGGCACAGGAAGTTGTGTACTGCATGGGGAGCAGAATGAGGGAGAAGGGTCCCTAGGAGGCTGCAGTGTCTGCCTGTGTCCCCAGTGGTGATTTATATCCCTAGACTGTATTGACTCATGCTAGGAGCAGGTATGTTGGAGACCTTGGCCTGTAAATCAGAAGTAAACTACCTGTTGGGAGGAGAAATGAGATCATGGAGGAAAGCTCTTTGGAGAAAAAAGTATTTAGACAAAATCTAGGGTGTGTCTCCCTGTGGCTGCATGGCTCCCTAACCTGTGCAGGGAAGTTAGGGAAGTAACAATGACTCAGACAATCTACAGTGCCCTGGGAAGAAAGGAGATGATGGGTTAATATGGTCCAAACTGGGAGCTGGGAGGATTACTTCTGGTTAAGCTGTGGCAGATATCACAAATTCAGGTAGATTAGAAGGATACTAGATGAACACTTGGGATTTACTTCTTCCTAATAGGGTCAAGTTTGTTGTTTGTGATTGGTTCTCTGCCCTTTTTACTTTCTATGACTGTGAGAATACCCAGAGAACAGAAGTATTTTCTACCCTTTTGTGCTGAAGGCCTTGGTAGAATGAAGTGGCCCCCATTAGTTGAAAGGCAAATCCTAGGCTTCGTGTTCTACTGCAGTTTGATAAATTGGGACCAACATGTGATTGCTTTTATTAATGCAGCATTTGATGACACAGGTTGGAGGTTGCCCTACAATGGGGCTTCATTTCTTCCTCTGCTGGCATCCTAATGGCACTCTGAATGGGTGTGCAGGATGACCACAAAACTCACTGGAAATGGATTATTATTTCTCTTGTCTTCTAATCTCTACTTTCATCATAATTTCATGCCCCAGAACTGTGACCCGGTCTTTTGGTTACTGAGGGACCAAGAAGAGAAAAGGTGAGGAGAGATGTTGCCTATTATAACTTTCAAAACTCTATGTAGAGAAATGAATCATCTGGGGTGACAGTCCTTGAAATAAATTCCAGGAGAATCTAGGTCAAAGATATGAGCCAGAAGATAGAGAGATAATTTATCTTTATTGCCAAAACTATAGAACATTTTCTACACAGAACTGGGACAACAATGTAGCACATAAACCAAACTTGGAAATTCTTTTACAAGGAGTGGAAAAAGTTAAGGTCCTATCTTGATGAGATTATAATCTTGAAACTGTGGAGAGTTTCTCAATTAAACAAGGTGCAAGAACAATGGAGAAGAAAGAAGAATGGGAACAAAATCTCTTAAGATCCAGATCAGTTTTTAATCTCAAGTAGAGGACCATCTGAGCCAATTCACAGGAAGCCTCTGCTGAGAGATGGGCTTCTGCCCCTGCTATGCACCTCCCTACTTAGGCTACAATTTCCTTCAAGGCGGCCCCAAGCTCTGGGAAGGAATACTGGTAGCCAGTGGCCAGTGTTCGCCGCGGAACTACCTTCTGGCCCTCTAGCAGCATGATGGCACGCTCTTGCCCAAAGACAGCTCTCACCACAGTGGCAGGGAGAGGGATAAAGGCTGGGCGGCCCAGGGCAGTGCCCAAGGCCTGGGCAAACTCAGCATTGGTGGTTGTGGAGGCTGGAGCCACTCCATTCAGGATGCCCTGCACGTGATTTACTTCAAGGGCATGGGTTAGGATTCCTGCCAGGTCCTGGATGTGAATCCAGGGGAAGAACTGGTTGCCTGAGCCGATGGGGCCCCCCAAACCCAGGCGGAAGGGCAGTAGCATGTGGCCGATGGCACCACCTCCACGGCCTAGCACAACCCCTAGAACAGGCAAGAGAGATGGTATAGGGAGTCCTTTTAGCCTTGAAGCAGCCTGAATGCTGTTCCCATTTCTCAGTTTTCCCTTCTTTACTCCCCGTGTGGACCCAGTTCTATAATAAGAGTTGAGGGTTATGGCTCTCCTTAGACTTTCTACTCTCCCCTCCGCAGACTGATGAGATACTCTCTTTGTAAATTTAGCTCCTTGGATATCCTCCCTACCCACAGCCTAGAAAAGCCATTCCACCCTGTCTGGGACCCAGGCCCTTGGTTCTCACCAGAGCGTACCACCACCTGGCGTGTAGAATCTCCAGGAAGCCTGGCTGCAGCTTCCCATTTGGTTACGAGGTTGGAGAAAAAGTCAAAATCCCCTCCTGGGCTGTCCTCATCATACTCTGCAGTCAGGCTGGGACGGTAGTAAGCTGTTGGAAAGCACTTATTTGTTCTGGTTGTCTTTTTCCTGCCTAGTCCTAGACTAGGCAGCCAAGACTCCACTTGGCCTCTCCTATTAGACCCCATGAGAAGAAAGCCATGGATACCTTCCCCTTGAGCTTCTTTATGACCTGACTTGGTCCTGCTTGGAAGAACTCTCAACTTTGGTTGCAGGGCTACTCTCAGAGGCTGCTAGCATAATAGTGGTTAAGAATAGAATACATGGGACTGCCTGAGTTTTAATTCAGCTCTGACTTTTGACAAATTATTTAACCTCTCTGTATGGAATTTCTGCATCTTTAAAAGTGGAAATAATAGTACCTACCTCATAGGGTTGTTGTGAGGATTAACAATGTAATATGTATAAAACACTTAGAATCGTGGCTGGTATGTATGTATAATGAAATACAACAGTCAAGAGCTCTTCCTAAAGAACTGTGGTATGAAAAGCAAGGGACTTGGGAGGAGGTGGGCTTTTCCTTGGCCTTAGGAGTGGTATCACTCCCCCTCTTTCTCTGAGATTCTTCATTTCTCAGTGAAAGGACACAGGTCAGGAGAAACATGCATGGATCCAGGGCCTAGAATTTACCATATCTGGGAATGAGCAGCTCTCCAAGGTGTATACAGCTATAAGGGCTGAGCTACCCTCTTAATCTGCACCCCATTTCCCTTGGCTAATGTAAAAGGTTGGTAATTTAGGGGCATACCTACACCTGTGACTAAGATCCAGGCTTTGGGGGGTTGTGGGGCTTTGGTGATGGCTTTAGCTAGCATTTGGGTGGTCTCCAGGCGGCTGCTGAGAACATCTTTTTGGAAAGCTTCATTCCACCTGCAGGAAAAATAAGAGGAAATGAAAAGCCACTAAATACATACACACATCTTCCCCTCTCTGTCTCTGGGACTTATTCTATACCAATTTCTAGTAAAATCCTGCATGTGGCTAAAGAAAAATGGTTCATGTGTACTGAAAGTGGAAAAGACATATCTTCCTTGGGCATTTTATACGTGAGAACTTAAATCAACTGGCTGACTGGGTAGGGGAGCAGGTGGGCATAGACGGATGGGGTGGGATGGGATGAATAGTATATCTTCAGTTCTTATTCTGACAGCTCCATTAGTTCCAGCTTACAGGGTTCCTTTGTACCTTCTCTTCTTTCTACTCTGGGGATATTTTATTTGTTTTAGGGCCCCCAACTGACCTTCGGAGAGGGTTGAGGATGTTCTCTCCGGCCAGGTTGACAGCGACATCACAGCTGGGCAGCCCAGATCTAGCAAGCTCATCCTGTCAGAGAAAAGCTCACAGTGCCTGCGGGCCCCGCCCAGTGCTGACAAACTGCCTCCCTACCCAGTTTCTAGGGGTTGGGCATACCCACGTGATCCGACCCGGTCTGGGCTGTCGGGAGACCAATGTCACTTCGTGGCCTCTGGCTTTCAGCAGCTGGGTTAGGGCTGTTCCAACGAAGCCCGTTCCACCACCTGATCAGAGAACACAAACTGTTTATGCCTCGGGGATGAAGGCTGATGCTTTGCTTCCCCTCCTCTCCCCTCGAGACAGGAGACACAGGTCACAGGGGTCAGGGAGGTTTGGCTTTTCGGGTTAGGAGACTAAGGTCAGGTTGCTTGTGGAGGAAACTGTGCCCTTTCGGCAAGGCCTCCCAACCCTCCATCTCTGGTAAGCCGCCCCCCACTCTCCGTTTCTTCCCTCCCTCACCCACAAGCACCCGCATAGCGATCAGATCCTAACACGCCTGCGCAAGATTTAAAGCTCCCCCTCCTTCCCTCGACGCGACCATGACCCTCTGCGCATGCGTATTTTGGAAAACGCGCTCCAATTGGGAGCTGACAGGGTCGAGACTGGGCGTGGCCCTGCCCAGCAACCCGGAAGAATTTAGAAAGATAGACACTGAATTTTACCGGGAGGCGTAGGGCGGGGAAAGAGGCAGAGGAAGGAAGTTCAATATCACCCATCGCCCAAAGAAACCAATAAAAACTGAGACCTGAAGCTCAAAACTACTGAAACCGCAGAAGTTTGCAAATCTGGTTGGTTAGGTGGGTCAGAAATACACCCGCTGACAGGGATTTTTTTTCTACTCGTCCTATTTTATCTTCTCACTGTTCTGGTCTCGTCAGTATTTAAAGAGTTACAAAATTCCTCTCATTCTTGATCCATTCCAGCCTTTTGTTTTCTCCGGCCCATCTTCTGTTTCTTTACCTTCATAGCTCTTCTGCTCAAAAGTGTTTTCCGCCCAGTGCGATTGCACAAGCCTGTAATTCCAGCGATTGGGGAGGCTGAGGCAGGAGAATTACAAATTCGAGGCCAGCCTGGATAATTGAAAAAACAACAACAACAACAAAACAACAAAACAAACAAACAAACAAAAAACACTGGGGATATAGCTCAATGGTGGAGCATCCCTGGGTTCAATCCCCGGCCAAACGCAGACATACATACACACGTGTTTTCTATTTTGTGCTTGACAATACACGGTCTGTTTTCTGCCTTTGACATTCATTTCCCCTCTCTAAGAACACAGTTTTCCCATGTGTCACCAAATCTAACGCCTAGTTTTGATTATTTTTCTTGACCTCTCAGAATCACTGGGCACCTACCAACTTCTCTCTCTTTAGAAATGCTGTCCCTTGTCCTCTCTGAAAAACCACACTTTCTTCTGGGCCTTTCTGTTAACTCTTCAGTCTCCATTGCTTGCTTTATCTCCTTTAAATTCTTAAAATATTAGTATTCCTCAGAGCTGGGTCTTAGGACTTCTTTACCCATCCTGTGCTTTCTCACAAATATCTACATCTGAGTTCATTTACTAGTTTTGTACAGTAGCTCCCCCATCCCAAATCTCCTGTGCAATTCAGATTTGTCCTCTGACCTCTTGACTCCTATAGAAAACTTCCCACTAGAGATCTCTTCTTGGTTGCCTGAAAACCTTTGATTTTACTTAATAAATATCTCCCAGATAGCTTTCTCTCTGTGTCTGCCATTTCAACCTTCATTCCAGCTATTCTTCTTTTCTAAATTCTTGTAATAGGCTTCTAATAGGTATTCCTACTTAGTCTTTCCTCACCATACTATTGCAAGCTGAGTGATAATAGAATAACATGTGCAAGGAACACTACAGTGATCCTGAAACATTTCCAAATATAAAATTCCTGGATATGTTGGATAGAATTTAACATACCTCCATTTAAATGCATTGTGAGGTTATCCAGAAAAATAAAGGAAATCTCTAGAGACCAAAAAGCAGAGAGTGCTTTGGGACTGAGGCTATCATGAAGATGCTTTGCTTGGTCAAACTTCAGTCAGACTTTTTTTTAGTTGTAGTTGGACACAACACCTTTATTTTACTTATTTTTATGTGGTGCTGAGGATTGAACCCAGGGCCTCACACATGCTAGGTGAGTGCTCTACTGCTGAGCCACAACCCCAGCCCTAGTCAGACTTATGAATCTTCTTTTAGGCTTATTTTTGTACTTGTAAAATCCAGTTTTCACAAAAAGCCCTACTAAGTCAATTTAGCAAGAATCCCTTCCCCTCCATATCTAGTCTCTTGCAATATACTATTAGGTCCTTCATCCTCTATCACCACCCCCAGGTGATGTCTGGTAACCCTGGTTTATCTTTAGCAAGAATCACGTTAGACTGATTTTGTCAGAATCTCCCTTTCCTTGATATATCCTCACAACTATAATGTTAAGCAAAAACAAAACAAAACAAAACAAAACAAAAAAAACCACTGTAGAAATGTACTTATACTATAATTCCATTTATTTGATGATTAAAAATAAACAATACTATTTTTATTGGGATGAGTAAATTTATAAAGTAAAAAGTAATGCATGGGAATGATAGAAAATTCAGAGTAGTGCTTAGTTCTCTTCACAGGATCCTCTCCTCTTCACCATCAGTCTTCTCTCCGTAGCTGCAGCCATGAAGGGCAAGCTGGGCTGTGTAGTTTTAGTGGGTACAAGGTATAACACGGATAGGGGAGACTCTGCGCCAGGACTGACAGGAAGGTTTTCCACTTTTTTTTTTAATAAATATTTTTTAGTTGTAGTTGGACATAATACCTTTATTTTTTAATTTTTATGTGGTGCTGAGGATTGAACCCAGGGCCTCACACATGCTAGGTGAGTGCTCTACTGCTGAGCCACAACCCCAGCCCAGGTTTTCCACTTTTCTTAATACAAAATGTGAGTTGGTGTTCCTTTCCTCAGCAGATAAACTGGGCTGTCCTCTAGAGAAGAAAGTGAGCCTGATATGCATTCAAATTCCAGAGGGTCATCACTGGTGTCTCTCCTGCTGATGGAATGGCTGAGGAATCAGAAATCAGAAGTTGGAAAGGCTCAACAAGAGCAAGCTATCAGGCCTGCCATGGAAGCAAAAAAGGCTAAGCAGGCATTTGAAAAGGGAGCAATGACTGTTGCTAAGGCTTCCACAAGCAAAAGCAAACCTGTGAAGGTTTTGCTCCATGAGTTTGAAAACGCCAAACTGGCAGATCAGATTTTAAAATAAAGTGCCATCTAAAACTAAATAAAAAAAATTTCAGGGTTGCATTTACCTGTGGACGTAGAGTGGGAATATGATCAGGGAGCAGATAGGGGACTTGATGTTATTATTTCTTAGGCCAGGTGACAGGTATGTGGATATTCATTTTATTTTTCTTTGTATTTTGGTATGTCTGAAATATTTCATAATAATAAACATGTAGTGGATTTAAAATTTATAGTCACATTTTGATATAGAAAATAATTTTATTTTCTATAATTAAATACAACTTGCTTACAAACAATTCTCCTTCATAGTAAATTAAACTCACCCAACAAAGGTAACTGTCATTTTTAGTTTAAAACTTCTCACATTCTCAGTTTGTTAGCCTTTGGAATACTTTGTCTCTCTTCTTTCCTTTTCACAGCTAGACACCTGGGTATGGCAGGTCCTCTGGTCAGTCACTGTCATTTAGTCACCGTGCCTGCTCAGAGGATCTCATCTCATTTGGATCTTGGATATTGCTTGCTGAGACCAGCTAAGGCACAGCTGGTCAGGCCAGATCTCTTGGCATAGTGTTTTGTATTCTATTTCTGATACCCCCAGTTCTTGCCTTGGTATCAGTGTTTGAGAATGTCCCCTAGAGGAAGAAAAATGCTTGTTTTGCCCTTTGGCTGACAGCATAGAATGTGTGGATCTTGAAACAACCAGCAATGATTGAGGGGTCTGCTCTTCTCTTCAGGTTTATCTCTTACTTATTTTCCATAGCTATTACTGCCAGACAATTTGCTGTGGTCCATCAGTTTGTTATATGTTGCTGGTAAGAATTATTTCAAAACATAGTGGTTTGAAACAATTTTATTTTGTGCTCTCTATGGCTTAGGATTTGGGAATAGTTTAGCTAGGTGATTATAGTTTAGGGTCTCTCAAGAGGTCATGGTCAAGATTTTAGCTAGGGCTGCAATCATTTGAAGACTTGACTGGGGCGAAAATATCCTCTTTCAGAAGGCTTACTCACATGCTGTTAGGAGGAGGTCCTGTTTCTTGCTGGTTGTTTCTTGCTGTGTAGACCTCTACATATGGCTCCTTCGGGATCCTTATGATGTGGCTGCTAACTTCTCTGGAATGAGTGACTCAAGGGAGGGAGAATGAGGAGAAAGCCATAATGCATTTAATGATGTCCTAGTCTCAGAATTTGCATATAGTCATTTTTACCACAATCTGTTTATTGAAAGCGAGCCACTAAGTCCAAGGGCAGGGAAATTTGGCTGCAACTTTTGAAAGAAGGATAATTGTGGGCATATTTAAAAATCACCACAAGCTCTGTGCTGCAATTAAGGGCTTCTCTGAGGGGCTTGCAGTCTTTCAGCTATGCCTGGGAATTGTGGTGCAATTCCTTGTCTGTTTGTCTTTCTTTTTCTTTTTTTTTTTTTTTTTGGTACCAGGGATTGAATCCAGGGGCACTTAACCACTGAGTTGCATCCCCAGCCCTTTTTTTTTTTTTTTGTATTTTATTTAGAGACAGGGTCTCATTGAGTTGCTAAGGGCCTTGCTGAATTACTGGCTTTGAACTCACTATCCTCTTGCCTCAGTCTCTTGAGCCACTGGGATTACAGGTGTGTGCCACTGCACCTGGCCAATCCTTGTCTTTTTCATATACACCTCTGCCCCTCTGGGTTTTAAAACATCTGCCTACTTCCCTAGTTGAGCTCCTTCTCAGAGAACCCAGGCAGCATTTAGAATCTAGTTTTATCCTCTCTAATTCTCTTCTAGTTCCAACTCAGGAAAAGCTTATAATGGGCAACTGCTCTGATGTCATATGGTGTTTCTTTCCTATTCTCTGGATTTATTGGATCAATTTTTTTGCTCAATCTTTTCTGAATATTTTCTTCTCTGAACAAAACCTTGCTTTTGCATGTGAATTCCCTACTTTTCAGGATATTATTTATAAATGGAAAAAAAAAGAAGTTAATTATCAAGTCAAAGGTGATACTTGTATTAATTGTTCCCTTACAATGCAGAGAGAAGGAAGTCCTGGGAAGGGAAAATGCATTGGATAATAATGAGTGTTAGGGTCTGTAAACAAGTCAAGATGGCACCTGGCATTTTGCCAGAGGGAGTGGTTTGTGAAGTAATGCCAGCGAGCCATTAAGTGTGGAGATTCCTTATTGGTTGACTGCTGTATCTATTTTATGTTAATTAAGATAAGCTGTGTGTAATGTATATATACCCTTCCTGTCCTACAATAAATGGCTCCCACTCCTGCTGTATCAATGTACACAAATTGCTTGTCATCCCCTGATTATTTTGCTGCAGGAAAATTTCCCCCCTTTTAGAGCAAGAATGAATTCTTGGCTTCTGTTTTTAGCACAGTGACTATTTCCCTTAACCCCAGCAAAAATCTCAGATTGTCTATCATTGGATTGATTTGGGTTACAAGCCACCTCTGAACTAATCATGAGGCCAACTATGGAGAGTTCTTTTAATGACCAGGGTTGGGTCATGTGTCTACTTTTGGTTTAGAGAGTCTCCACTGACTGTACTTCATCGTGTAAACCCAACTGTAGTGCTGAGATATCGGGGACTCCTCCCCAACTCGACCACACACACTAGTTATTGAAAACCCTTTCCTGTCTCCCCCGGCTCTTTCTTTCCTTCACTAAACTGGAGATGGTGTGGGAAGGGTGAGGAGGGTTTCACTAAATCACATGCTTTTGGATCATAGATTCAACAAGGTGGAAGATCCATCAATATCCTCATGAAAGTGAGATAGGAATCCTTTCTAGAGCTTTGTTCCCAATATACATAGGGAGGAACCATTGTCCCAGAAATCACTGCCTCCTCTCCAGGGAAGCATGCTCTGCTGAGTGTGCTCAGATTTCTTTTCAAACTCCTTAAAGTCTTTCATCTTCTGGGATGGGTCAGTTAACTTTCTCTTCCTCCTCAACTTCTTTAACCACAGAACTGTTTCAGTTAAATTATTTGCAGCTCTCTTCGTCGATTTGACACTTTGTTTAAACATTCTAATTTAATCAGGCAGCAAGACATGAGATATTTTCATTTGCATGTCTTGGCATAGGGGCAAATGAAGCTTCTTTGTCTTGAGGGAAGGTGGGTGTCCCTCCCAAGTCTGTAGCAATCACAGGGACTTCGATAATTGAAATGGGACTGTTTCTGCACAGCTGCTTCCTGAAACAACAACAGAAACTGAGCACAGTCCCTCTGGTTGGTCAGGCCTTCTCTGTGGTTCAGAATAGGAAGTCAGGTCTTGGGGACGAGTCCTAGTTGCTCCTTTAAGCTTAGCCGAGGCCTCCTCTAACTGTGTGAATGCTCTCTGCTTTGTTTTCTTTGGATAGATTTTTTCAACTTCTCTCAGGTTCTGGAATGTTATTTGGTGAATGGTATTTACATCATAATCATCATTTCACATAGTTTCGGATGAAAATGTGACAGAATCAACTAACCATCTTAATCCTAATTCTGGAGACACATCAAATAAAGGATCCTAGATACCCCATTCACCTACTCCCCTTTTAAAAAAATAGTCTGCCTTTCCTATCCTCTACTATGGTAGCAGAATACAACAGTTACTAGTATGGCATTATGTAAAAAGGTGAATGTGTAACCGATGTGATTCTGCAATCTGTATTTGGGGTAAAAATGGGAGTTCATAACTCACTTGAAACTAATGTTTGAAATATGATATGTCAAGAGCTTTGTAAGGTTTTGAACAACCAATAAAAAAAATAAATAAAACTAATAAAAGGAAAGAAAAAAAAATAGTCTGCCTTGATCCCAGGGTCTGTGGCACTAAAGTTTATATTCCCTGAACTTCACCTTTTGTGGAGATGCCAGCTGTTCTCTGGGGCTGCACCCTCTCTTCTCTTGCCTCCCCTCCACAAAGATTTCTTGATGTTGCCCTTCCTTGTGAGTCCTATCCAGTATCTGTTCCCATGGGACTTGACTCAGAAGTTGCCACCTCAGCTTCCAGCATCAGACCCATCTCCTTCTGCAGTTTGCTGGGATCTGAGAGCTTTCTGCTTTTGGTGTCTAGGGAGGGGAACAAGAAATGGTGTACAGTTACCTTTCCATGTGCTCCGTCAGTAGTGCTGAAGTGTGTGTGTGTGTGTGTGTGTGTGTGTGTGTGTGGTGAGGGCATGGGATGAAGTGTTTTTGTGGCTCTGGGGGGTTGAGGCAATGCTTACCAAAGCTACCTTTTTCTTAGTCTTCTTCCACTTTTTATCGATTCAGCTCACATTTTCTTAGACCATTCAGCAGTCAGTAAGCTGCGGAGTTTCCTAGGGAGGAAGATGTAGATTGATCCATCTTCTCTTCCATGGATCAACCTAGGCCAGATCCATCTGGGAGGCTGAGGCATTCTTGCTGGTTTAGGGAGAAAGTCACTGTACCACAGAGATATCTCACTGAGAACTTGATTAGATAGAGAAGATGACAGGAAAGAAGAAAAACTGGGAGAGGAGAACTAGGTGACCAAGGCAAGAGAGGACTCATAGGTATCCTCAAGGCTTATATTCCCTGTAATTAGGAGATAACTATGAACTCAGTATCCAGTTTGGGTCTGGGTGGGCTCCTGGGGACACTAGATTGAGGGCAGAGTTGGAAGGTTCAGGATGCTTGGTATGGATTGTGGAGAAGAAAGTTTTAACCAGGACATTTAATGGAGCATTTATAAGACTCCACATCTAGGCAAACATAAGAGAACACAGAAACAAGACTCTGTTCTGTACATAGAACAGGAACTTCAGTGTTGATTCTGAAGAACTTTTTAAGGAGAAATACAATTTTTGAAGGAAAGCTAGGTCCCATTTAGTGCCTCCCTTCTGTTTTTTGAAACCACTCCAATCAGTGACATCTCATTGCTAAACTCATTGATCTCTTCTCAGACCTCGACGTGCTGTGTCTCTCAGCAACTTTTGTGGACACACTATCTTTGCTTGGTTTCCAGGACCTGCTCTATCCTCCCACCTCTTACCTTGCTAACCACTCCTCAGTCCCCTTTGGTAGATTTGAATGTCTCCTCATCTCCAAATATAGGAGTGTCTCAGTCTCTGGCCTTGGGCAACTTTTCCATATACACTTATTCCCTAGTATGAATCTCATGTTTTCAAGTAGTAAACAATTGTTTTAATCAGTGTTTTCGCCACAGTGATCAAGACATGACAAAAAACAATTATAGAGGAGGAAATTTTTATTTGGAACCCAGGGTTTCAGAAGTCTCAGGACATGGCTGACTCTATTCCTCAGGGCCTGAGGTGAGGCAGAACATCATGGTAGAAGAAAAGCAGGTTAGGACATGGAACCAGGAAGGGGAGGGAGAGAGGGGGAGAGGGATGAAGGAGAGATGGAGAGAGAGAGAGAGAGAGAGAGAGAGAGAGAGAGAGAGAGAGAGAGAGAGAGAGAGAGATACACAGACTCTTCTCCTCCAGCTATACCCTACCTGCCACCCAGTTAATCCCTATCAGAGGATTCAGGCACTGATGAGGTTAAGTCTCCCATAACCCAATCATTTCATCTCACACATGAATTATGAACCCCAGGTTTCTGACTGTAACCTAAACCTTTTCTGTGAACTTCAGACATAACTAGTAAATGACCTATTCAACTTCACATTGTAGATGATTAAAATGCATTTAAAAATAATATCCTGAGTGCCGCCGCCGCCATGTCTTCCGGGGCCAGCGTGAGCGCCCTGCAGCGCCTGGTGGAGCAGCTCAAGCTGGAGGCCAGCGTGGAGAGGATCAAGGTCTCTCAGGCTGCGGCAGAGCTTCAGCAGTACTGCATGCAGAATGCCTGTAAGGATGCTCTGCTGGTTGGAGTTCCAGCCGGAAGCAACCCCTTCCGAGAGCCCAGATCCTGCATTTTACTTTGAAGACTTGGAAGAAGTTTGTTGAGAAATGCCTTCGAGCACAAAGTAATGAATGACTGACTCCAAGTCTCAAGAAAACACTTTTCTTTAGCCAAATGACTGAGGTATTTCAGACCTTTCCAGTGTCCTGATCTTACAGCCAAAATTCTACAGAAATTAATGATTTTCTACTCAAATAAGGAAACTGAGTGAAGAAATAGAATTGTTTTAAGTAATAATGGCTTGGTTCTTCTGAAGAAGTGCTTTGTATTAAGATAAAAACTTTACCACCAAATATACCAAAATACACCTCTTTAATAAGTGAGTTACTGTTGTTGCTATACCTAGAATATCATGTATGTTTTATTAACTGGATGTTTACATTTTAGGAAGGAAAACACTTTTGTTTATTAAAAAAAAAATGGAGTATTTGTAATTTGTTGTTCCTAAGATTTTTATACTATAATAAAATTTGTTCTATCATAAATTTACAATTACTAAATGAAGACAAGAAAGTATAAAATTATGGGGGAAGAATAGCCTTTACTAATCGAATGATGCCTTGATTTTTTCTAAATAAGAAGATTGTTTTATTTAACACAAGAGGTGTTGTTTAGAAAGATTCATGTTATGATATATATTAGGTTGTCCCATTTTATGTATGAAGCAGATTTGATCTCTTTTTAAGTTCCTTTACTTTATAGTTGTGGTTGCACTTTTTAAAAGATACTACATTATTTCATGTCTTTAAAAAATGTTTAAAGTAGGACCTACATACAGAACATTGCAAATGATTGAAAACAAAATAATGTGAAAATATTATGACCTAAAAGAATTCTTCATGTCACAAGAGTTTGACTTTGATGATGTGCCTTTGATTTAATTTGGGATACTTTTAGAAGGATACTTAGTGTTTGTAATAATCTTTGAAGATCTTGGAAATAAATTCTGTTTAATTCACCATTTTCTATGACAAAAAAAAAATAAAATAAAATAAAATAAAATAAAAATAATATCCTGAAATTCACTCTTGATTTCCATGGCTCCAAACTTGCTTCTTTGCTGGTTCTCCCAGTCTAAGCCAATGTCAGTGAAAATTTTCTAGTTGCTTAGGTCAAAAATTTGAAGTCATCATTGACTCCTTTCTGTTCTTCTCCCACAGCCCATCTATGAGCAGGTACTGTTAGTTTCTCTCTAAAGTAAATCCATAAATACAATCAGTACTTAATTAGACTTCCACTTCCAACACAGTTACCACCTGGCTCAAGCTAATGCTGTCCTTTGCCTGGATTATGATCAGAACTTCTATTTTATTTACCTGCTCCAATTCTTGCTTCCTTACAGTTCCTAATCCACATGGTGCCTATCCACATGGATAGGCAGAGTGATACTTATAAAATTTTTAATCATATCATATCACTCCTCTGCTCTGAGTCCTCTCTGCTTTCAGAGTAAAAGCCAAAGATCTTATGACCTTTAAGACTTGCAGCCATCTGGTCC
The DNA here is from genome assembly GCF_045843805.1 of Urocitellus parryii. Classification (NCBI taxonomy): domain Eukaryota; kingdom Metazoa; phylum Chordata; class Mammalia; order Rodentia; family Sciuridae; genus Urocitellus; species Urocitellus parryii. Next base: position 37,423,312 of record NC_135536.1, read on the forward strand.
TCACCTGTCTCTGTGACCTCACCGCCTGTCACTCTCCCTAATGCCTATCTTGCTGAAGCCACCTGACACTTTAGTTGAACACACCAAACCTGTTTATGCCTCAGGGCCTGTTTGCTCCTCCTTGCTGGAGATGCCATACCTCCAAATATCCACCTGGCTCTCCCAGACCTCATTTCCTTCAGGTCTCTAATCTGATGTCTTATGAGATGTTGTTTGATCAGCATATTTTAAGTAAGTCTCACCTCTGAAACTTCCTACCACCTTTATCCCTCTTTACATTTCATCTCATTTTTCATGAATTTACTTGCCTGCCATCTGTCTCCTCTCACTAGAATACAAACTCTATAAGGGCTGGACTTTTATCTATTCATTGTTTGCTTTACCCTTGAATTTGAAAAAAATTTCTTCATTTTGTAGATGCTTTATTAGTATTAATTAGATAAACGAAAGAATGGTGGTTAGAAGTATAGGCCCTGGAAGAAGAGGTCCTGGGTTCAAATTCCCTCTCTTCTCGGTAACACTTTAGTGACTCTAGGCAGGTTTCTTTCTTTCTTTTTAAAAAATTTGTTCTTTTTAGAAATACATGACTGGATAGTGTATTTTGACATATTATACATACATAGAGCACAATTTATTCTAATTAGATCCCATTCTTGTGGTTGAACATGATATGGAGTTAACACTGGTTGTGTAAAGTTATGACTGATTTATTCTACTGTCTTTCCTATTCCAATCCCTTTCCCTTCCTTCATTCCCCTTTGTCTAATCCAATGAACTTCTGTTCTTCCCTCCTCCCCTTATGGTGTATTAGCATCCACATATCAGAACATTTGGCCTTTGGTTTTTGGGATTGACTTATTTCACTTAGCACGATAGTCTCCAGTTGCATTCATTTACTGGCAAATGCCATAATTTCATTCTTCTGAAATTATGGCTGAGTAATATTTTAAAAGAATTTTTATTTGTTCTTTTTAATTATACATGACAGTAGAATGTATTTTAACATTATACATACATAGAGTATAATTCCTATTCTTATGGTTGTATATAATGTAAAGTTACACTGGTCATATATTTATTTATGAACATAGGAAAATAATGTCCAGTTAATTCTACTGTCTTTTCTCTTCCCTCCATTCTCCTTTGTCTAATCCAAAGTATTTCTATTCTTCTAGACACTGCCCCCCCATTATGTGTTATCATCTGCATATCAGAGAGAATATTCAGCCTTTGGTTTTTGGGTATTGGCTTATTTCACTTAGCATAATAGTTTTCAGTTCCATCCATTTACTAGCAAATGCCATAATTTCACTTTTCTTTAAGGCTGAGTAATACTCCATTGTGTGTATAAACCACATTTTCTTTATCCATTCATCTGTTGAAGGGCACCTAGGTTGGTTCCATAGTTTAGCTATTGTGAATTGAGCTGCTGTAAACATTGATGTGGCTGTGTCACACTGTAGTATGCTGATTTTAAGTCCTTTGGGTATAAACCAAGGAGTGGGATAGCTGGGTCAAATGGTGATTCCATTTCAAGTTTTCTGAGGAATCTCCATACTGCTTTCCAGAGTGGTTGCACCAATTTGCAGTCCCACCAGCAATGTATGAATGTACCTTTCCCCCCACATCCTGGCCAAAATTAATTATTAGTTGTATTCTTGCTGATTGTCATTCTGACTGGAGTGAGATGAAATCTCACTGTAGTTTTTTTTTAAATGTTTTTTTTAGTTGTTGATAGACTTTTATTTTATTTATTTATATGTGGTGCTGAGAATCAAATACAGTGCCTCACACATGTCAGGCAAGTGCCCTATTGTTGAACCCCAGCCCCAGCCCTAGCCCCTCACTGTAGTTTTAATTTTCATTTCTCTATTGCTAGAGATGTTGAACATTTTTTCATGTATTTTTGACTATTCATATTTCTTCTTCTGTGATGGGCAAGTTTCTTAACCTCTCTTTCTCTTAGTTTCCTTATTTGCAAAATGAAAATAACAGTGGTAGCTCTCTCATAATTTACCAATTAATTAATTAATATATTTAACTCTTCTACAGCAGTTCACAGTGTGTAGATTTGATAAATGTCAACAATTATAATCATCGTCATCATCATCACCATCGTCATCTCCAAATTTAGGAGAAACTAGAGGATGCAGAACATGAGGCTGGGATTGGTGTAAGAGCTTTTTATGGCAGATTGTATTTTCCAAAGATGACTGTAACAATGTCTCGGTTTCACATGGTTTTCTGGAATCTTTTCATTCCCTATCAAGAAGTGGATGGCATGTCCCTTCCCTTGAGCCTGGATGGAAATTTATGACTGCCTTAGATAATATGAGTTCCAAGACTAGATCTTAAACATATCACACACTTCCACCTTATTATTTTGAGATGCTCATTCTTAGCATCCACCCACTAAGCTATGAGGAAGTAAAAAGTAACTCATGGAGATAGACTACAAGAAAAAGCCTAGCTGAGCAGCAGGCCCTAACCAAGAGGGGGGGGAAGGAGAGAGATGCCAGATGTGTGAATGAAGATACTGCTGGTGACACCTGCCCCTATTGAGTCATCAGCCTTTAAGTCTTTCAGGGTGAGGCACCAGTCTTCATGGAGCTGAGAACAGGTATCCCCATTGTTCCCTGTATAAATTCCTGAACCCTAGAATCCATGAAACAATACCAAGATTGTTTTATGCCATTAGATTTGGAACAGTTTGTAGCACAGCAACAGTAACTGGGCATTTTGACAAAAGACCAATCAACACTGTAACAAGTAAATCCAGGCAGGAGAAGCTAGGCCAGGAACCAGGTGACAAATGATCTTCCTATTTCATTGCTGGACTGCAGATTATTAAACAGGAGACTGAAATCCTTTACAACATATCTGATGATCAGGGATGTAATGGGAAGATGGATCATGGGACATAATTCCAGAGTGAAATAAGGAGGGGATGCTATGTGCTGGGAAGACATGAATAATCTTGAAGCAAAAATTTGTAAAATGTCTGTGGGAGGAAATCTCATTCTTACGTAAAAAATATGTTTGTGGATTTTTTTCACATTGTTAGGTAGTAGTTAGTAACGAACAGTGAAATATGAACTAATAACAAGGCAGCATCATGGGTTTCATTGAATTGCTTTTAATGAACAATCAAGTAGCTTGTAGAACAACAACAGGTGTATAAACACCTGTGGAATAAACATGTAGAAACAAAGGAAGTTGATTAAGAAATACATGAAAAGGAAAGATCAATGGGAATAACTCCTGACAGGGTCTACTGAGGTCATTGTAAAATTAGGATTTATGGACACAGATTTCTCAATGTATTTCAGAAGAGAAGTTTCATTGATAGCTCAGTTGCACTAATATGAAGTCTTCTCAGTTATTGATCCCAGCACCTGCACTAACATAGAATTGACTTGTAGCTGAAGTCTCCCTGAACAGGATGGTTTCCAGGACAGTTCCTGAGGGGAACTACTGGGGTCAAAAACTCCCCTACCTGATGTGAGAGGAGATAGACATCTTATTGGTAAAGATGGCAGAAGGTGGATCCCAGTACTTTTAGTAAACATCAAACAGTAATAAATTTGGAGACAGCATTGTTTCCTTTGTTGTTCTCTGCTGGACATTGACCCACTCACTCTGAGTGTTCTTTGCTCGAGTCTTACTTTACTTTTGTTGTGGGATTCTGGCACAGAGAGACAAGACTGTCAGCAGGAAGCAGTATTTATTAGAGCCAGCACTGGCCCAGAAGGTTAGCATCCAAAAGTTGAGCCTGGACTGCAGTGGGATGTTGCCTTATATATTTTCAGCTAGTTCCCCCTTTACATGTTAGATCCTTTATTTCCTCTATACGGTAGCATACATTGTAACAGTCGGGACAGAGTTGCTGGAGAGTTGCACACCTTGCGCATATAGACTCCAACTGAGAGCCTCATTTTCTCTTTGTTCCAGGAGAGCTCTTACTACACTGTCACTCATAATAAAATTCTCTTGCTTGTCTTTTCATGTCTGACTTTAAATTTTCTCACATTGGGACACAAAAATGGAGGTTTGGGGCTTCAAACACCCCACTCTCGTGACAACATAATGTACTCGTGGAATTTGCTTCAGAAAAGATCATTGTCAGATGCATAAGACATCCATTCACTGACCTACTAGAACAAATTTGGCATCCATTGAGTGGGTGAGGTGGTGAGAAGCGAAGTATACTTTTTTTTTTTTTTTTAAATTTTCAAATTGTCAATGTACTTTTATTTTATTTATTGTTACGGGGTGCTGAGACTTGAACCCAGTGCCTCACACATGCTAGGCAAGCACTCCACCACTGAGCCACAACCCAGCCTGTGAAGTATACTTCTATTATTTGCAATTTTGTAGGTGAAACATGCATATAAAAAAGTGGACGTACTCTCTTGTGGATCACCTGACCTGTCTGAGAAAACAGAGTAAAAAATGAGATCAGAGAAGCTGTTAATTTAATATAAACAGTATTAGATATGGAAAATGACAAACCCCCAAATATCATTACCTGGGCAGAGGGAGCAAAGAAAAAGCAGCACATTGATGGCATTGATTCTTTCCAGTGGCAGAATGATCTCTAGAAAGGAAGCCAAAGTATTTGATCTTTCCCCAAATAAATCCTTTCCCAGTAACAGTACCATGGGACCCTGAAGGGAAAGAGATACACACTGAATGCTGACCCCAGACTCTCCATTCTTCTCCAAGTAAAACATTGCCCAGTACAAACAAAATTTCAAATTCTCACAAGCCTGTTTACTGACTGCCCAAAATTGACTGCTGAACTTAGATGTCCCCCATCTCTTCCAGTAAGACAGACCCCAAATTCCTAAGTGCCCCAAACTGACAAGTACATTAATTAAGTCACCTCTCAGTATAACCTATATAAGTCTAGTCCTCTCCTTTGTTCAGGGGCTCATTTTCTACCAGGGGAGTGGGTCCATCTGAGGTAATTCTGTTTCTGAATAAAGGCTATGCTGATCCATGGAGTTTGCATGGCTTAGGTCCTTTTGTGCTAACAAACAGTACTACTCCTTAAATAGTTAAGGAGACAAACGGTGGAAAATGAAGATGATGTTTTTAAGATCTTGGGATGTGGAGATAGACTGGGATATAAACCAGGCCAGGTGTTAGCTGTAATTCCTTTAGTAGTAGTGTTTATGCCTAATTAAATTCAACATCCTTGCGGGATAATGGAGGTAACTGAGATAATAGGGAAATTAGTTAATGAAAAATTGAAAAACAGGCTATTAAAAGGCAACAGCCTATAAGAACCCTGTAAATTACAGATACAGTGAAAGCTCAAGAAATAAAAATTTCGGGATCAATATTCCCAAGCATGTAAAATATCTTCCTTCGTGATTAACCAGCATGTCAAAAAGACTGCCAACAGTAAAAATATACCTTTTAAAAATGTAGTATAATTGGCTGGAAGACAAAAAAGTGAAGCCACTAAAAAGCAAGAGTTAAATGTTGACTAGAAATTAGGTAGCCAAATTACTTAGAGGGATTGAAAACTGACTTTTAAAAAAACCCAGTGAAAAACAAACTTTTAACTGCAGTGTAATGCTAATATGTCCCAGTGAGATATCACGAGGTGAATGTGTGCCTGCACTTGTTACTCACCAAGCAAGGCAGGCACTTAGGGAGAATCTCCTGTACTTGGTGGGAGTGGTGTGTGTATGTGTGGGGAGGGCAGAAACTGCAGCCCCTTGAAGAGAGACTTCAGTGTTCCTTCAAAGTTTTTTTTCTTTTTGTTTGAGCTAAAACTCTTCTGGAGAAACCTATAAGGAACCAGCCAAAATCACCGAGTCACTCTGACTCATTTTTATTTGTGACTTAGAATAAACTTTGTTATAACACTAAATTCTTTGCCCAGAGGCAGTCACATCTGCCATTTTGAGTGTGTGATTATGACCTTGACCTGAGATGCTTGCCTCTGCATGTGATGGTGAGTCTTCTATGAATATGTGTAAGTTTCCCCTGGTAAAAAACCCTTGCTTTCCCTGGGGAGAAGATGACTTTACAAATGAACTCCAGGGCTCTCCCTGCAGCAAGCAGTAAACTTCTCTTCACTCCTCTGTCTCCTGGTTGTGCTTATTGGTTTTGCACTCATCAAGGGGTGAACTTTAGTCACATAACTACCACCCCAATCAGGAAACAGACATCTGCAATGCTCTGGAAGCACCCCACAACCATGTGCCTCCTCCCAATTCCCACCTCACAAAATGTGACTGCCATCTTGACTTTTAACACATAGATTAGTTGGTGGTTTATGAATTTAATGTAAGTGGAATGACTCAAAGGCTCATTTACTTCTGTTTTTTCTTCCCTCAACATTATGTTTGTGAAATTCATCTGTTATTGGAATAATGGTTAATTTTTACTGATGAATAGTATTCTGCTATATGACTACATCACAGTTTTATTTATTCATTGTACTGTTGATGGAATTTTGTGTTGTTTCCACAGATGTTAGGAACATTATTTGCTATGATACATGGCTAAATCATTCAGGGTCACCACAGGTGAATTTGGGTTGGCATTAAATAATTACACAGCCAGAAAATACCTTTTTCTTAGGGTCCAGTGATGGCTCTTGACTTTAGGGGTCCATTGGAAAGAGAGAGCCACCTGAATTCTTTATTTTATAGGGGGTATACATGGGGAGGTTCTATGGAAAATTCTGTCCAAAAAAAGTAAGGGGTAGTATTACAAAGGAACAGAACGCAGCCCATTCCATTGGGTAATGCCTACTTCCAAAGCTTTGCTCCTCTGCTGAGTGGAGATGGGGATCCACCTGCATAAGCATGCAGGGAAGCCAGTCTCCACATTTCCAATGGTCAAAACTAGGGGGCGCTCAGCTCCTATGTGGCAGCTCCCAACAATTCTTATTCATGCATTATGATGCAGAGATTTCTTTTGGGTGTATTCCTGCTGTGGAACTGATGTCATAGAATATGTGCATTTTTGGTTTCTCAGTTGATACTGTTAAAGTGAGAAATAGTCTAAGAGCTGATAGCAGCCTTCTGAGACACCCAATAAATGGTCTAGAGCAGTATTCTCGAGTATGTTGTATCTGTTTACAAATCCAAAGAGGCCCGGTAAGCACTGGTCCTCTTTGTGGGCCCCATCATCAATATAGTGGGCCAGTCTGATGTTTAAAGGCCCCTTTGGACTATATTTGGAGAGAACAGGAGGGTAACATAGTGCTGGGGTAAGACTCCTATCTATCCCAATTGAATGAAAATTGCTCAACTCCTTCTCCCTGATGGGGATTGAAAAAATACATCTTCATGACCAAAACCTTTACATATCAAATGCTAGAGGTTGTGTTGGTCTATTCCAGTAGAGATATGACATACATCTACCTGGCATGCTGATGTGTGCATTTAATCCAAACTACTCTGGAGGCTGAGGCAGGAGGATTGCAAATTCAAGGCCTCAGTCAGAAGTCAGTGCTTATCTTTTGACAGTGGTATGTCTTATACCACTGTCAATAACTTAGCAAGACTTTGTTTTTTTTTTTTTTTTTAAAAAAAGACATGCAATATAGTGGCAGTAATTGGGCAGTTGAGGCTACCACTTGGTGAAATTTGTTAGAGACTGCAAACAAGTCAGGATGGTGCCTGGCATTTTGCCAGAGGGAGTGGTTTATGAAGTAACGCCAGCGAGCCATTAAGTGTGGAGATTCCTTATTGGTTGACTGCTGTATCTATTTTATGTTAATTAAGATAAGCTGTGTGGAATGTATATATACCACTCCTGTCCTACAATAAATGGCTCCCACTTCTGCTGTATCAATCTACACAAGTTGCTGGTCACCCCCCAGGTTATTTTGCTGCAGCCGGACTGCGGCAGAAATTGATGGTGGTCTTTGTCATCTATGGTGTTATGGTTTGGATATGAGGTTTCCTCAAAAGCTCCTGTTAATGAAAGAATATTCAGAGGTAAAAGGATTAGCTCACGAGAGCTGTAACCTACTCAGTCCATCCTAGTTTGGATATACTGACTAGATAGTAACTGTAGGCAGGTGGGGTGTATGTGGCTGGAAATTGTGGGTCACTGAGGGCTTGCCCTGAAAGGGTTATTCTTCCCGTGACCCTTTCCTCTTCCTTCCTCCCCGACCCCTTTGCTTATTTGCTACCACAAAGGGAGAAGCTTTTCTCTGCTGGGCCCTTCAGCCATGATGTGCTTCCTTACCCTGGGCCCAGAGCAATGGTATTGGCCACCTGTGAACCAAGAGTCTCAAATAACTTTTCCTCCTCTAGTTGTTCTTGTCAGATATTTTGGTCACAGTGATAAAAAATGTAACTAAACACATGGTATATTTGGTTTTCCAGGGGACCATATCCTGCATTCAGTCACTGAGGGTGCCATCAAACTGTGCCATTTTACCTAGAATGTTGTGCTATTTCTGATTTACCATCATGAAATGGGCCAGGGGTGGTGGGCTTGAGGTCAATCTTTCTTGTCATAATGTCTCTTATTTTATAAACCAGGGAATTATGAGAGTTCTGATATCTTCTAGGTAATGTATATACATTCCACATATATACTCAGGGACCAAGGATCAATCATATGGGGGGTTCAAGTACCTAATTGGCCACTATGGGATGAATTTAGGCTAGGGTTCCATTTATCACTTTGCATCTTTTAAATTCAACTCTAGCAGATAGGTCATGATTGCATTTTGGGTTTCCTGGTACTACTCCATGCTCAGATCCTATACATAAGAGCCCTTAATTTTAGCAAAGCATTGGAAGAATACCTCCTACAGATCAATCAAGTGTAATGGGAGGACCCAATGTCATCTGCTCTCTTAGATGTAAGTGGAGCAGTGAGAGACTAGAGAAAGCACACAGTGTAGAAGAAAGAGGGCAAAACACAATGCAGAAGTGATGTTAAATTCCTTGTTCTCCTAAATCTGTTAGCTGAGCTTTGGTAAGTGTCGTTCCCTGTTTTCTGGTATGGGTGAACATTCCCTCTCTGTGATGGGAGGGTGGAATCCAAGTTACATCACTGTTAGTGGGAGCCAGGATTAGAACTTGTTACTCCTGGCCATGGTGGTGCCTGCCTGTAGTTCAAGCTACTCCACTGGCTGAGGCAGGAGGGGCACAGGTTTGAGGTTGGCCTGGACAACTTAGTGAGCCCCTGTCTCAAAACAAAAGAGGCTGGTGAAGTAGCTCAGTGGTTAAGCAGTAAAGCTTGCCTAGTATGTGTAAAGCTCTTAGTTAAATCCCCAATACTACACAGGGATGTAAAGAAAGAGAGAGAGAGAGAGAGAGAGAGAGAGAGAGAGAGAGAGAGAGAGAGAGAGAGAGAGAGAGAGAAGAAGAAGAAGAAGAAGAAGAAGGAGGAGGAGGAGGAGGAGGAGGAGGAGGAGGAGGAGGAGGAGGAGGAAGAAGAAGAAGAAGAAGAAGAAGAAGAAGAAGAAGAAGAAGAAGAAGAAGAAGAAGAAGAAGAAGAAGAAGAAGAAAAGGGAGAGAAAGAAAAGAAAGAAAGACTGAAGTTAATTGCTATGGAGTGATCAGATGTCTTCCTGGCTCCTGTGATATCTGTGACCCCTTGGTGCCCTCTTTACCTTGGGACCAGAAGTCTTTTTCTTGAGGCATTTGACCTAAAAAAAAGTAGCATCTCCTGTCCCCCCATGTGAAATTGAGTTACGCTCTTGGCTTGCTACCTTCCTTGTACAAAAACCTACTTAGCATAGGTTTGAAAATATGGAAATCTAAGTAATGTAATTTTTTTTCTTTTTCATCTGTCCTTGAAGAGGAAGAGTTGAGGAACATCCTGTTAAAAAGGGTGTGGCACGGGGCTGGGGATGTGGCTCAAGCGGTAGCGCGCTCGCCTGGCATGCGTGCGGCCCAGGTTCGATCCTCAGCACCACATACCAACAAAGATGTTGTGTCCCCCGAGAACTAAAAATAAATAAATAAATATTAAAAAAAAAAGAATTAAAAAAAAAAAGGGTGTGGCTTATTTTTTGGAGTTTCAACCAAAGACACAGTAAAGAGAACAGGCTAAAGGACTGTATGGAAGGCTCTCTTACTGACTGGGCTCAGACAGTAAAGGGACCACGTTTAGTTATTTTCCATTTATCATTTCTATGATTTGGATGTGGTTTGCTCTCCAGAGTTCTATGTGCTGGAATCTTGGTCCTAAGGTTTTGATATTGAGAGGCTGTGGATCTTCAAGAGGCGGGTCTTCATGGAAAATGATTAAGTCACGGGGGCACCAACCTCAGTCAGAAGTCAGTGCTTATCTTTTGACAGTGGTATGTGTCATGTGACTGCATTAAATATTTCTTAGAGTGAGTTGTTATAAAACAGGGGTGCTCCCTGTGCTTGACTTCTTCTGCATGAGGCTGGCTCCCTTCCCACTTCTCTGCTCTCTTATGATGTAATCAGATGGCTATACCATGCTGTTTGGACCCTCTTGATACCAGAATTATGGGCCCATTAAACCTCTTTTCTTTATCCATTACTAAGTGTCAGGTATTTGTTATAGTAGCACAAAACAGATCAATTTGCTCTCCACTGGGGCTGTTTTGGAAACTGTCCTTGTTCCTGTCCTCTGCTTGCAGGTGGAGTTGATATATCAGCTGTGGGTTCTTCCTCTATCACAGCCCACAGATGCTGTCCTGTAGCTACTACTAGAGCTAGTAGAAATAGCACTCCAACTCTCTCTCCAGTTCCAGCAGCCTCTCATTCCCGAGACCTCTTCATGCTGAAAAGGCAGTGCTAGCCAGCCTTTTAAGCTTTGGGGTCTGGCACTTCCCATTAGTTTCCTGAACTCTACCCAGATTGTCCCAAATGAATGTGCCATCTGCTGCCCCTGGGACCTGACAGAAAGGCCCATTGAGGATAAAGGCCCAAAGAACAAATCATTATCACTGCTTTACAGCCCAGAGATGGGGATGGTGTTGGAAAACATGCTGTTGGTCATGGCACACTTTTCAGAGCCTGGCAGACAGAGTAAAGATAAGGTCATGTGCTAGAGGAAAACCACAGCAGATTTTCATTAGAAAAAGCATTATGATAACTAGCAAAGATCTCAGCTTCTTGGCTATCCTGGCCTAATGATGCAATTATTGATGGGGAAATGAACCCCAAAGTAATGCTGCCATCTCCTCTTCTTGGGGTTGATTGCATTTGTAGCCCTAAAGCCATGTAACACAAACAAAACCAAATAATCCAAAACAAACTATTCAAGTAAGTACTGGAAGGTTGAGTGAGGACAGGAGCCTCTTGTCATTTAATTAAAACCATAAGTTCAGTAAATAACGGCCCCAGCCACAAATCACATAATCTGGGTGGAGATCTGTAAGCTTTTTCTCCACCTCTCTCTAGCCTGGCAGACTGAGAGGTCTGGGGCACAGAAGGGCAGCCACAGGCGGTTTGTGTGAAGAATGTTTAGTCACGGGATGTTTTACAGGGAGAAGAGAAGTAGCTCAGGGTTTTCCAGGAAAAGCCAAGTCTCCCCTAGACCCTTTGAGCTGACACCCACGCCCCCTTTTACCACATGCCCCCACTCTTTTGATGGAGCTTCATTAGTTGCACTCATCTTGGTCAGTGCCTGTGCTGGGGACGCCTGGATGTCTCCTGGATGTTGGTGAAACCTCCTGTGCGGAGGAACAAAACCCACGCAACTTCCCACTCTTGGCTTTTAGCTCCAGCCCGGCAGCAGCCAGCAATGGGAACAACCCTAGCTTCTCAGAATCAAGTCTCTACCTCTGGCTACTCCCATCTTTCCTGACTACGGGCCTGATGGAGCTTGTTTATAGAGTCACTGCCTTGGGCTGAACCATGGCATTAGGCCCAGATGGCAGGGCTCGGCTGTGTCCACCTTTCAGGCCTTCTTTCAGCTGCTCCTGAGTGGTTCTCCCAGCACTTGGCCTGGAGCCTTAAGAGTCTTTTCTTGCACATTTTCTGCCCTGGGCACCAAGTTTTTAATCTTTTGGGAAGGTCCTTCTGGTATTTGTACTATTTTAGTTTACATTTGCACCCCTATGATAATGTTTCTAAAAAGTCTCTTGCTTCTTTGTGGTTTTTTGTTTAATCATGCATGTTGGAGAAAATCAATGTAATAACTTTGAAATTAATTTAAAATTACATATAATCTCACAAACAAATACATGCATTATCACACTGTTGGAGATATGGTACATAAACATTTTTTCCTTTGCCTCTACATGGTGTTATACGTGGACCAGAGGCAGGACAATGGTTTCATGTGGGCAGGTTGTGAGGGGAGTCTGGCCTTCATTTTGTCTTGTACAGGGAAGAATATATTTCAAGGACAAAGGAGGGGGCCATATTCTTGTGTTAGATATTATATCAGAAACATTTTCAAAGTCTTATTATGCATGAATACATGACCATTGTAACTCCATTTCATGTACAACCATAAGAATGGGAAGTTACACTCCATGTATGTATGATATGTCAAAATACACTCTACTGCCATATATAACTAAAAAGAACAAATTAAAAAAGAATTAAATAAAAAAGTCTTATAAAAAATTTCAAACATACAAAAATGGGGAGGATTATATAGCCTGTTACTCAGCTTTAACCATGATCAGTACGTGGCCAATTTAGTTTCATTTGTACTTTCCATTCCTCTTCTTGTGCCCCCACTCCCCTCATTATTGAAGCAAATCTCAGATATCAACACTCATCAGCTACACCATGACTCTGACACTTGAATGATTGGATCTCAGTCAGGGGAGGGACCTGATTCCAATTTGTGACCTTGACTTGCCCCACTCCTCCAGTGACCTCAGCAACACCTCATCTTGTCCCCTTCTTTATTGTGGGGGGCCAGGGTAAGGCAGGGCTCTTGCCTCCTGCTCTTGTAGGTGGTATCTCACAATAGCTGGATATATGAGGGACCTGTCCCAGGAATGCACGGGCTCCATTCTGAGGGTATTTCCAGCAAAGTGAGTGAAGTAGTTGGAGAAATTAGAGTTATTAGCAAGGGAAAGAGAAGACCTTTAAGCACTTGGAGGGTGGTCTTGGTTTGAAGTATTAGACATGATTCTGTGTGAATACAGAATGAAGATGTAGGCTCCTGGATGTCTCCTGGGTGTTTCTCCTGGGCACAAACTATCAGGAAGCAGATTTTAGGTCACAAACTTTCTAATTATCTGAGTGATCAGAAAGTGGAGTAGCCACCTAGGTTGGGTGGTCCCCAGGGGATGAGGAATGTAAACATCTGTTTAGGGTGGGACATGGTAAAGTCAACCGCTAAGTTCCTTTGAATGAATATTCCAGTTCCTAAAGGCTCAATGACACAGGAAAAACAACCTTGGTTAAGAGTCAGAAACCTTGTGTGACCACAGAAGTTCTTTTACATTTCTGGGTCCTGTTCATACAATTAGGATTTTGGATTAGGTGACAGCAGTTGGAGCAATGGCAAGTAACTAAGTTGAGCCCTTATGTGTTTTAAGCAAGAATTTGTTCATTAAATACTGACAACTGAATGTGATAGGTACTATATCTATTTTTTTCAGATATGGGAAAACTGAGGCACAAAAAGATAAATATTTTGTCCAAAGTCACATAATTCTTACATGGTAGAGCTGGGATTTGAACTCAGGTGTCTAGTTCCAGAGTTGACCACTATACAGTACTACCTTTCTAAGATAAGTTTGAGTGTTTTATCTCTAATCTTATTCTGATTCTAGGGTTAAATGAGATAATACATGAACTCCATCGACCTGCTCTACTACTCAGTACCCCAACTCCCATCTCTAAACTTGTCTTTTTTTGCCCTTGTGCATGAAGTCTACTTTTAGAATTCCCAGGGCCACTTTGATTCTTGCCCCTAAAAATTGTCCCACGGCAGTAAGTGCAGAGGAAGACTCCTTTAGGGATACTTCATCTGCTGAGGAGAGTGTTAGCTCTGCTGTTATTCTGACTTTTTCGTGGCTGGTGCCCATGGCTGGTCCAGAGCACCTTTCCCCCATCCCCACTGTGCTCTACCTCTCGCTTTATGTGACCCAGCTCTTGGGCTGGGTGAGACTCAGCCTATGCTGCTTGATGTTGCTGGCTCAGGGAGAAAGATTCCTGCTTACACCCCCACTCCCCCTACCCCCATAGCACTGGTTAGTATGCAGAGCCAGAGGATGATGGCTTTTCTCCACTCCCTCCCTGTTAGAACACCACACAGCTAAAGAAAGTTGTGAAGACTAGGGAAGGCTCTTCTTCATATTGGGAGTCCCAGGATATCTGAGCAGCCCTTAAGGGTTCTGGGTGAGTAGGGGCTATTTATTCCTGAGGGATAAATGCTTGGGGGGATGGTCTTGGGCTGGCATTTTAGTCCCTGGACACTGGTACTGACACTCCTGAATAAGAGGGAAGGCACAGATCCACTTCAGAGTGTCCTCTGAGTGTGATTAGACTGAAGGCAGATTTGGGAGAGTATGGGAGTGTCTTGGTTCTGTCGAACCAATGATTCTGGGTCTGTGAATAGAAGCTGCAGCTTGAGTCTCTCATAGTCATGAGTCATCAAGACAGTGAGGAACTCAGCTCAGTCCTTCCTGTGTATCAGCTGCTATTCTACCCTAGGGTTTAGGGTTTAGAGTTAGCGTCCTGCTTCCTTGGAGGCCCTGACTCCCTCTCCCCTGTGCCTCCCCATGATTGCTGACTTTGGTTTAAGCACCTCTGCAGTGGTTAAATTTTGCAGAGAAGAGGGCTGATTACTTCTCTGGGACCTGGGGTGGATTGCTGTACCTGGAGACCAAGGGCCAACTGCTTGTCTCTTGACTGTGCTGAGTCCCCAGGACTGATTTTTTTCCCAAAACATATTGAGAAACTTTACTCAATGCAATAATAATGATACATACAGTAGTAATTGCAATAATGATGAGTTACAATAGTGAGAATAATGATCCTCAGTATGACGATGATAATGGTAATACTTATGAACCTAGGAGACAGGATAACAGAGTACAGTGGAGTCTGCGAGTGAATGGCCAAGTGTCCTAATTGGGACTCATGGGTGATTTACTGTCAGAGTCATAGTTTTTCACCTTGAAACTGGTACTGTGAACATGAAGCCCAAACAGGAGGAGAAGAAAATCACTGCTTAAGCTGGGCCTGACTTAGTGTGGGAACTCTTGAAAGGGTGTCAGAGGTGAGGCCTCTAGGGAACCAAGGCCAAAGCTTGCCTGCTCTCCTCCCTGCCCCATGACCCATCCTCTGCCCTCAGCTTGGACATCTGGCTGGAGGAGCTGGCCTTCTGGAAGAGAGGTCAAACTCCAAAACCAAGGTCACCTCCCCCCATCTCCCATAGGACTGACTTTTTCAGAGTCACAGCCTTTCAGTCACTGTCAGTTTGGAGCTCTGTACAAAGGCCATTGGAGTTCAAAGGAGGATCTCAAGGCCAGCTGACTTTGCTGAGCCTTGATCACCTGTCCGCCCTTGCCAGGCTCCTCACATGCAAACACTTGGGTTGCCTTTAGTCTCCACGCCTTCTTCTCTATGCTGTTCAGAGTATCCATCCAACTGACCTTAGTCTCTGGCCAACTCTTATGGCTGTCATTTGGAATGAGTGCCCCATTCCATTGTAACCAACTACCCAGCACCTCCAGTCTCCTGCCTCACCTTGTTATTGACAAAGGCATCATCGTTGATTTCCCTAAGGAATATGAGGAAAATGAGATTTTACTTTTCTTTCTTCTCATTTTTTCCTCTTTCCCATATAGGAGTGATGCAATTGGGTTAAGTCAATATTCAATATACTTTCTCAATTATGTAAATATCATTTACAGATGAGCCATCTAACAAACTAGATTTCCTTTAATACTCAACTTTTGTTTTTACCAAAATTAATACCTTTTTCTCCCTTGATTAGTTTTCTACCTCTACCTTACTAATTAAATCCCAAATTAAAATTTCCAGGTGTCTAAATATCCTCTTAACACATATAGAGCAGCAGGCATTCTATTCATTTCGTTCTTAGAAGTGGTCTCTCTCAGAGCTTTCTGACCTACTTTAATCTGGGCCGCATGCCTGAGATAATGCTGTCGTTTTTGGATCTTGCTTTGCCATTGTCTAGGATATCTCCTTCTTTTCTCCTCTGCTCTCTTGTTTCCTGGGTCTCCTATCTTCCTGTTTCTTGGCCTACTCTCTTGTTTTGGTGGAACATTCTTCAGTCCTGAGAAAGGGTATCTGGGGAATAAATTATTTGAAAATATTTTAATTTTATATTCCATCATTCAGACAATGGATTTATTGGACAATGGATTTTCTTTTTGTTTTTCTGTTATTTTTCATTATCACATCTGGGAGATTTCCTTAAGTGTGTCTTCCACTGAGTTCTTAATTTCTGTTATCATATTTCAATATCCAATATCTTTTATGTATTCTTTTTAAAAAATTTTATTTGTTATTTTTAATTATATGTGACAATAGAATGTACTTTGACATATTTTACATACATAGAGTATAACTTCCCATTTTTATGGCTGTATATGGTATGGAGTTACACTAGTCTTGTATTCATATATGAATATAGGAAAGTAATTTTTGATTCATTCTACTGTCTTTCCTATTTCCATCTCCCCTCCCTTCCCTTCATTCCCCTTTGTCTAATTCAATAAACTTCTACCTTTAACCACTCACTGCATATCAGAGAGAACATTCAACCTTTGGATTTTGGGGATTGGCTTATTTCACTTAATATGATAGTTTTCAGTTCCGTCCATTTACTGGAAAATGCCATAATTTCATTTTTATTTATGGCTGAGTAATATTCCATTGTGTGTACATACCACATTTTTTAATCCATTCATCTGTTGAAGGGCACCTAGGTTGGTTCCATAGTTTAGCTACTGTGAATTGAGCTGCTGTAAACATTGATGTGACTGTGTCACTGTAGTATGCTGATTTTAAGTCCTTTAAGTATAAACCAAGGAGTAGGATAGCTGCGTCAAATGGTGGTTCCATTCCAAGTTTTCTGAGGAATCTCCATACTGCTTTCCAGATGGTTGTACCAATTTGCAGTCCCACCAGAAATATATGAGTGTAACTTTTCCCCCACATCCTGGCCAACATTTATTGTTAGTTGTATTCTTGCTAATTGTCATTCTGACTGGAGTGAGATGAAATCTCACTGTAGTTTTAATTTACATTCTCTATTGCAAGAGATATTGAACAGTTTTCTTTTCTTTTTTTTTTTTTAAAGAGAGAGAGGAGAGAGAGAGAGAGAGAGAGAGAGAGAATTTTTAATATTTATTTATTTCTTAGTTCTCGGCGGACACAACATCTTTGTTGGTATGTGGTGCTGAGGATCGAACCTGGGCCGCACGCATTCCAGGCGAGCGCGCTACCGCTTGCGCCACATCCCCAGCCCACAGTTTTCAAATATTTGCTGACCAATTGTATTTCTTCTTCTTCTGTGAAGTGTCTGTTCTGTTCCTTTGCCCATTTATTGGTTGGGTTATTTGGGTTTTTTTTTTTTTTTTTTTGGTGTTAAGCTTTTTTTTTTTTTGTGTGTGTGTGTGTGCGTGTTAAGTTTTTTCAGTTCTTTGTATATCCTGGAGATTAATGCTCCATCTGAAGTGCAGGTGGCAAAGATTTTCTTCTATTCTGTAGGCTCTCTTGTCATGTTCTTGTGTATTCTTGAAGTAGTTATACTTTATAGTATTCTGTTCTTGTTTCATGGGTGTTGTATTGTCTTTTATCTGTCTGAAGATATATGGATTAAAAATTTTCTCCCTGAATTTTCTTCATTTCCTCACATTTTTTACTGTTGTTTGTTTCTATTTTTTATTTTTGAGGATACCCCCAGTTGGAATTCTTGATTGTCTGGTTGATAGTGGGGAAGTAAAAAGTTAAATAAAGCTCATTGATCATTAATTTCCTTACAGGGTGCTCTGGCTAGATAGTTGGGGAGCCTGTAATATCAGAAGGCTTCAGTTTTCTCCTCTTGGGTTAGTGGGACTCTCCAAAGAAGACACTTCTTTGGCTTTTCTAGATGGTGAAGACAGATGCTAGTGTTCTGGAAGCAGTGAGGGAGGAGTGATGGAGAAGAGGACAGATGGTAGGTCTCAGAATTCAGTGTTCAAAGTTGACTTATTTATCCTGTTTTCCATATAGTATACCAAACTTAAACTTTACCTTTTAACCTCAAATAAGATACTCTCTGTTTTATATTCTCTGGTAAATAAACCTCTAAACTTTTGGTGGAGCAACAAGGAGGCAATTCAGCTCTGGGGAGTAGGGAGAGAAAATTGGAAGTCATAATCACATCTGGCCACTGAAGTGGGACTTGGAAGGCACATCAGAGATACCCTCACAGCAGTATCTAGTTGAGTGTGTGACCAAACAGAGGCTCCATAGCTTGACCAAGTTGACACATAGAATTAGCTATCACAATTACCATCTCAGTAATTATTTTTAAAACATATTTTTATCTGAATAGCATTCCACTTACTGGATTTGCCATAATTAACTGGAAAGTCATTTTTAGATGGATAAATTATCTACTGCTTTAAAATTTTTTAAAATTTGGTTTAATTAGTTATACATGACAGTAGAATGCATTTATGCACTTTGATATATCATACAAAGATGGGATATAATTTCTCATTTTTCTGAGTGTACATGTTGCAGAATCATATTGAATATATATATTCAATATTATATATAATATATTATATATATATATATCTTTCCTATCCCCACATCCCCTCCCCTCCCTCCCATCACTTCCTTCTGCCTGATCTGAGGTAATGCTATTCTTCCCTAGTGCCTGCCACCTTATTGTGAATTAGCATCCACATATTAGAGAAAACATTTGGCCTTTGTGTTTTTGGGATTGGCTTATTTTGCTTAGCATAATATTCTCCAACTCCAACCATTTATGGCAAATGCCATAATTTCACTCTTCTTTAAGGCTGAGTAATATTCCATTGAGCAGATATACCACATTTTCTTTATCCATTCATCTATTGAGGGACACCTAGGTTGGTTCCATAGTATAGCTATTGTGAATTGAGTTGCTATAAACATTGGTGTGTCTGCATCACTATAGTATGCTGATTTTAAGTCCTTTGGGTGTAAACTAAAGTGTGGGATAGCTGGGTCAAATGGGGGTTCCATTCACAGTTTTCTGAGGAATCTCCACACTGCTTTTCATAATGGTTGCACCAATTTGCAGTCCCACCATCTACTGCTTTCTTTCAAAAAACTATGATTAACATTTTAGACATAAATCTTCTACATAGTTATAATGTGCTTCTTTATTCCTAGAGATAGAAAAACCATCTACAAGAATAAACAATGTAACATATTGTGTTATGTTATATTGGCTAAGGTTGGGAATACCTTTGCCTAAATGGTTCTGGGTTAGAGTTGACCAAAAAAAGAACGTGTGCAAGATTTAGGAGGAGAAGTAATGCAGAAGCCAATTACCTCTAAGACCGTTCAGCAAGAGTCAGAAAGATACAGCGGTGCCTGAGAGCTTATCATGACCTTTGGTTCCTCTCTGCTCTGTGTCCAACTTATCTTCCCAACTGCTGGAGAATGGTGGTGGTCCCAGGACCCCCCCCCCCTGCCCCCCCCGCCCCTGGTGTATGGCTATGCACCCACAGAAGCAGCAGCTACACAGAGGCAGCAGGTATTTTAGAGGTGGCAGTCTCCATGGTCCTCTTCAGGAGCTCACCCTTCGTTGTCCCACTGCAGTGGTCACATGTGCTTATCCCCCTCCTATTTCTCCTCAAAATGTTGACTTGCCCACCTGTACCAGTGTTTCAGGGAATGATTTCTGTGTTTCCTTCTGGGATCTCTTCCCTTCCAGAATCTGACTTCTCTAGCTCCTCCCTCATTTGCCTGAGGTCCAATTTCCATAATAATTCCTTGTTTCTTGGGTACTGTGATTCTAATTTCTTGACTGATTCTGGTCTGATACAAAGTCTCCCATGGCCATCAGTTCAAAACGGAGCCCAGAGTGAGGAAAAGCTCAGCAGCTGTAGTGCAAACATTATTGTCATTCTGGCTTCTTGACAGGGCAGACTTAATAGAGCTTGAATTCTCCATGGATTCTGGAAAATCTTGAAGGAGGATTGCAGTAAAGAATCCTAAGATTTTAAAGCAAAGCCATGTCCTGTTTCACAAATATCTATTCTCCTTTTGAGAAACATCCTCTTGTTTGCTGTTGAGTTCTTGTTGAGACTAAGTGGCCTTTCAACCTGAGTTAACCATCAGTTCTTGGCAACCTTTAACCCTGGTACCTACCTATACCCAGTTAACAAGAGAGGATAAAATTGGGCCCAGCTTACAGGTGGTTCCACTTGATTTGTTGGCATCAGCTGGTGAGGACTAATGGAGCAATAGAGCTCCAGTCACGGTGTCGCTGAAGGACACTTGCAGAACCTCAAATGATACACCTAGTTTACTACTTTGTCTGAAAGAGACAGATGGCCAGAGATCTGCACCCACCCTGATTCAAAGGCAGGACCCAGTCATTTGTCTGTTATCCCATAACTCTTGGATGTTTTTCTCGTGATTTTTTGCCAGCCTTTCTGAGTTGGCTAGAGTCTTTTCAAGATGATATATTTTGTCTTCAGTATCTGACGTTCTGGCTTCTACTTGCTCCACTCTGTTAGTGATACTCTCAATTGAGTTTTTAATTTGGTTTATCATTTCCTTCATTTCTAGAATTATTGTTTGATTATTTTTTATAATCTCTATCTCCTGATAAAGATGCTTAACTTCTTCTTTTATCTGTTTATGTAACTCATTCTCAATGTGTTCTTTCGCTGCTTGAATTTGCTGTCTCGTATCCTCTTTAAGGTTCCATTCCATCTGTCTAAGGTGTTCCTTGAGTTCTTTATATGAACATTTTTCCGATGACTCTAGGTCCTCCTGAATATTTAGGCTGTCCTGCATTGTTTGTACTCCTTTTCTTCCTTGCTTTTTGAAGCTGCTCATGTTACTTCTTGTTCTGTTTGACTGCTGAGTTACTGTTTACTCCTATAAATTTATTTGATGCTTGGGAGGAAAGATATTAGAAGAGAAGGGAAGAAGTCACTAAAGAGAATGAGAGTAAGCAGGTAGAATTCAAGGAAGGGGGAATAAGAAAATTGAAAAGAAATGAAAAGACAAAAGAAGAAAAAATAGGAAATAAAAAAAGAAAAAAATTAAAAAATAATAAAAAAACAAAAATTAAAATTAGAAGAAAAAAAATTGAAAAAAAATTGAAAAAAACTTTAAAAAACAACAAGAAAGAAAAATGAAAATGAAAGAAAAAACCCAAATCAAAAAAAAAGAGAAAAAAAAACCCTAATAAATGCAGTCTTAGAGTTTGATTATCTTCTCTTCCAGTAGGTGGCGCTGTACCCACCAGGCCAAGTTTCTCCTGCCAATACGCAGGAACCAATCACTGTGCAGCAGCTCCTCCTCCCAGACTGGGCGAGTCTCCAATCCTGAGTGCCTAGGGCCTCCTCTTGTGTCTAGTCACTTCCCCACTTTTCCTCTAGCCAGGCCCCTCTCACAGGTGCCGCTCACCACAATACTGGCTACATGCCAGGTCTGCTGCTCCCGGGAGCCCTGTTTTCATGAACGACTGGGCACACTCTCCCTGTTTGCCATTCCCTCAGACCCTAAGTTTGTAGAGCTTGGGGCTGAGAATCCTCAGCGAATTTTACTTGCCCTCCGGTAGCCACGACTCTGGTAGCTGGTGCAAGAGACCTCAGTTGTCAGCACTGGTGGGAGCGGTAGCCGGGAGTTCCGCCCCGCGGGTCCCACGCCACGTCTGATTCCCTCGGTCTGGCTATTGAGCTCACGGGAGAGCTGGGAAGGGCCCTTAAGGTTTCCCCATGTGTGGAGAGGGAAGGCTAGGGAATTACACACCTGTAGCCGCAGGTTTCAATGAAGTTATCTCCTCCGCCGCAGTCTGGTGACGTCAGTTCTCTGCCTTGGTGGTATCTCTTGCAAATGGCGACAGTTCGTTTCCCTTTGCCGGGTGACCAATGCAACGGGTGGGTCCTTACTGTCTCTCCCAAGCCCCGTTTCAAACCTGTGGCCACTACCTATGAAGGCTCGGTTGGCATTTACCTCCGTAGGATCAGAAGGGCCGACCAGTTGTTTCAGCCGGGTGGATTAGTGCTGAGTCACAGCTGTTTGTCTGCGGGAAGCAGGCGAACGGGAGCTTGAATTCAGCCGATCCGGGCTCAGTGTCCAGTCATTTGTCTGTATGGTCAGTGTTGGGTGAGAACCACTGTTAGAGATGGGATGTTTCTTGGATGGCCTTCAAGTGTGGGGATGTTGCATCACATGTAAATGTTCATGAAAGGTCACCACAGAAAAGATTCCCAGTATTCAGATTGAAAAGAGAATCCATTCTATATTTGCCAGCTAGCCTCAGCCAGCAGGGGCTCACTCAATGGGCTCGTGCACAAAGTAGCTTGGTGGCAGAGATGTTATGCAGAGATGAAATATGGACCTCTCACCAAAAGTGATCTAACAACTGTGCCTGAGGGCACCAAATCAATCAATAACAAGAGACCAAAGCAGAACCCCCAGGGGCACCATCTGTAGGGTGAAGGGTCCAGGTGGCAGTCATATTAGATGTCTTTCATCATATTTTTAAGTAGAAAAATACAAATTGATTAAATCTATGGTCTTCAATGTGATCTTTGATATATCTATACATGTGGAATGACTAAATCGAGCTATTCAACATATTCATTATCTTAGATACTATTTTGTGATAAAAACATTTAAAAATCTATTCTTTTGGTGATTTTCATTTATAAAATAGATTGTTATTAACTGTAGTCACCAATTGTATAATAAATCTCTAAAATAGATCTTCAGTTATGTTAGCTGGCTTTATTTAATTATATTTTACTTATAAAAGTTTTCACAGTTAATGATGGTCCCCCCGTAGTTGAAAACCTGTGAGGAAAGATCAGAGAGCGCATATCTCACATTTTTTTGGACCTCCCCTATGCCCCCAGGGAATTTCAGGTACACAGTACAGTTTCCAGGCTATTGCTATGTCCTGCTCTACACAGACACTTGTTTTAATTTTTTTCTTTAATTTGGCATATAATATTTGTACATATTTATGGTGTACAGTGTGACAATTTGAAATGCACAGGCCTGCTAAATGCTGTTGGCCTTGGTCATCAAGGCCTACGTAGATCCTTTTTGATTTTTGCCTGTGATAAAAATTAACCATTTAGTTATCAAATGGTCAGGCAGAGATAGATGTTCACTTCTGAGGACAATGGCTCTAATTTTTCTTGTAGAAGGGATAGCTGCTGGGATAAATCAAGTGTGGTGGGCAGTGCATCAAGAGAGGAGTACGGAGAACAATCATAGCACAATATTTTTTTTAACTTTGAGCATTATTCATGGTATTTGGGTTTGTTTTGACAAAGTCATACATGCAAGGAATTTGATTTCAATCTCTATTCCTCTCCTTTTCTTCCTCTTTCTTCTCCCCAATTCTCCCTCCTCTACTGTTCTTCCTTTCACCCCTTTATTTATTTATTTATTTTTGATGGGTTCTTTCTATATAATAGTGAATTTCTTTTTGGTATCTATCTATCTATCTATCTATCTATCTATCTATCTATCTATATATAAAATGATGTTGTTAAATTCATTCCATTTTTATTCCCCTTTCCCTTCCTCCCTCCCTTCTTCTACTCCACTGATCTTCCTTATAACTTGGACATCAGATCCCCTCTCCAACTGCCTTCTTTCCCTTATTTGGCTCTAGCTTCTACAGATGAGAGAAAACATTTGACTCTTGATTTTTCTGGGTCTGCCTTATTTCACTTAACATCACAGTATTTTGAATGAAAAATCCCTGGACATTCTGGAGCAACACTCTATATAAACTTTTACAATAGAAATGCAAAAGCCATTTTTTCTCTTTTTCATTTTTTGTTATAATTTATTATGTGATCATTTAAAAATAATTTGTAACATAGGGGACACTTAATTCTTCAATACCTTTTGTTGATATTAAAGGCGATTCTGGGGACACACAATAGTTAGGGGGATGATGGATTGGAGGGAGGTGAACATATTGCAGTGTTTTATATGAAAGCTTAGCTGTGTTTGTGTGTGTGTGTGTGTGTGTGTGTGTGTGTGTGTCCCAGTTTGCCCTAGGTAGTTCTGTCTCTGCCTTTTCTTCAGAATGCAGGGAAGGTGAACTGTTTTGGACTGCAGTTGCCTAGTGTTTGTGATTTAGCAGTTCCCTTCCCATGGCAGGGGGAACCCCACTTACATCTCTGATGATTCTCCTGAAGACATTTTTCTCTCCCCTTATCAAGCCCCAGCATGTATCAGCAGGAGCAATATCATTTTCCAAATCTCTGAATCAAATCTGCACTGTTGGTTGATCTTGTCTTTTCTGAATGGGCTGGTGAAGAGGCCAGAATGGCACCAACAACTCTTTCCACACCCTTCCGGAGAGGAACTAGTTTTCTTTGGGTTCATGCTAGGGGTGGATGTAGCCACAGGCCTCAGTGCACCCTTAAAGCAATCCCTGGAGGGTTCCTCCCAGCAAATGCTGGCTGTGAATGACCCTGAGAATGTCCTCCCTCCCCATGGTCTACCCTGGGAAGCAGAGTATTTACTATGTTCTGAAGTTGCCTTGTTCATGAGGAATGTGCTTTGTATAGGATATATGGGGAATAAGAATATCAGCTAAGCATTTAGCAGATCTTTAAGCAAGCAGTCCTGCTTCTTCATGTTTTTTTTCAACTTTTAGTAGTTTGTAAAAATAATTTAAATATTCAAAGGCCATTATTTTAATTATAATTCTTATGTAATTACTACTATTTTTGAAGGATTATTTCCAGTCCCCCAACATGTATAGTTTTCCATACTCTTTCAATCAAATTGAGCATGCATTTTTGCATATTTTTTGCTTTTTTCAGTTCACATTGTATTGAACATATAACTGAGTAGAGTTGGGATGACCAAACTCTAATGTGGGAGGAGAGAGGGTTGTTGAAGTTTCCTTGGTTTTTGGAGCCTTTGGGGCAGGGTGACCATGGAAGAACTGGAAGTGCTTCAGAACCAGGATATTTTCCCAGCCCCCAGTACCTCTTACTTGCCCTGCCTTAGCCTTCCCCAGCCATTGGTAACACTACCATTCTACTTTCTACTACTGAGAATTTGACTTTTTTTAGATGTCAAGTGAGAGCTTGCAGTATTTGTCTTTCTGTGCCTTGCTTATTTTCCTTAGTACAAACTCCTCTAGTTTTACCCAAGTTGTGAGAAGACTGGTCTTCCTGGCCTCCTTAAACCATGGTGAAATCTGTTTGATGATCTCAAAATTGTGGCTACAGCCACCTTTGGTTTTTGCTCAGGTCTCCTGGGGCTTGAGAGCATACACACTAAAGTCTGTTGATCCTGGGCCTAGGGACAGGTAGTAATGCATATGATATGTTTTATGTGAAATTTTAAAAAAAAGGATTTGCTGGGAGATTTAGCTTAATTTTCTAAGTTTCCAACTGGAATTCTCTAGAAATTTGGGGTCAGTCTGGATTTGAGGTGCACTCAGAGGTGGCTTTAGGGCTAGGTTTGGCTGAGGCCTGAGGTCCCTTCTCTGATCCTATGTTGGGGAGACTTTGCCCTCCCTGAATAGGACTCTCATGTATTGCTTGATATCTTTCTTTTACTGTGGATGACTTAATTAGACCTGAGAGTATCTGAGAGCCACATATATTCTCCTCATTTTGTCCTAAAGCCTTATACTCAGGATCTGTTCCTGAGTTTAGCTACATCATGGTTCTGGTATAGGTGATGGGGTGTGAGCAATGGAGATTGCCATAAGCCATGAGACTTTTATGATGAATTGATACTGGTTTATTTGTCACCTGGCCTTTTTTGGGCGGGCATGTGGAGAGCTGGAGGGGGGAGAAGGTACACAAAGAATATGAAAAGAGGTGAGAGAAGTGGGATGGCAATTTATATGAAGCACTGCTTTCAATTTCTGCCACTTCTTTAGGTGGAAGGAGTAAAGTTAAAAGCCATGATGCTGTGGTTGCTAAGAAGTTAGATGTCAAGGTCATTAATAGTGTAGGAGGTAGGGAGAAAAAGTTGTGAAAATAACTCTGATCTTAATTTTATTTACTGGGCAAGTCCTTTTGTATGTCATTCAGTGATTTTCTGATGGGATCTTTGTGTTCTATGATGTGTGTGTATGCATGCAAACATGTGGATGTGTGTATCACGTTATCCATTTAAAAATTACTGTTTTAGACAAGCATGGTGGCACATGCCTGTAATCCCAGGTACTCAGGAGGCTGAGGCAGGAGGATTGCAGGTTCAAGGCGATCCTGGTAACTTAGTGAGATCATGCCTGAAAAGAAAAAAAAAAAGGCTGCGGTTATAGCTTAGTGCTAAAGCACTTCCCCAGCATGTTTGAGGCCCTGAATTTAATCCCCAGTACTGAAAAAAATTTAAATTAACAAATACATTTGTGGTTTGAAACTTGATTTAAAAATTTTTAAATTGAATATTTTAGTTTCAATTGACATACAATAGTTGCATATATTTATGGGTATAATGTATTATTTCAATATATATGATTAAGTCAAGCAGATTAACATTCCCTCATGTACTTATTTTTTTGTACCGAGAACATTTAAACCTATTCTGTAAGTGAATTATACAATATATCTTAATTATCTATAGACATTGTACTATGCAATAGATTTCAAAATTTATTCTTTCTGTCTAATTGAAATTTTATGTTTTAACTGACATCTCCTCAATATTCCTCCTCACCCTTCCAAGCTCCTCGTAATTACCATTATACTTTCTACTTCTATGAGTCTGACTTTTTTAGATTCCACATGTAAGTGAGATCATGCAGTATTCATCTTTTGAGGTCTGGCTTATTCCACTTAACTATGTTCTCAAGGTTCATTCATGTGGTTGCAAGTGACAGAATTTCTTTTTTTTTTAATTAAACTGTAAACGTACCACATTTTCCTTATCCATTCATCCACTGATGGATACTTAGATTAATTCCATATTTTGATTATTGCAAATAATGTTTCAATAAAAATGAGAGTGTAGATACCTCTTTCACATATTGATTTTATTTCCTTTGGATATATATCCCTTAGTAGGATTGCTGGAACAGCTCTATGAAAACCAAACAAAAAGCCACAAAACAACAACAATGACAAAACAAAAGATGGACAACAGCATTAATCATCAGGGAAATGGAAATTAAAACCACAATAAGATATCACCTCATACGCGTTAGAATTGCTACTAAGAGAAAGAAGATACCAAGTTTTGGCTATTAGAATGTTTAGTGTTATAGTGGCTATGTTGCATACAGAATATCACAATAGCTAATATTATAATTGTTCAAAAGTTATCAAAAAGGCAAGAGATAGAACAAATTAAAAAATTAAACAAAATTAAAAAAAAGACAAGAGATAACAACTAAGTCTTCTATTTAGGTTATTTGTCCATTTTGTTATTGGACTATTTTGATTACTATTGAGTTGTTTGAATTCCTTTGTGTATTTTGGGTGTTATTAACACTTTCATAGATGTACAATTTGTAAATATTTTCTTCCATTTTTAGGTTGTTTTTCACTCTTGTCAATTCTTTCCTTGACTGTGCAGCAGCTCTTTAGTTTGATGTAGTCACATTTGTCTATTTATGCCTGAACATTTAGCATTGTATTAAAAAATATCATTGCCCAGACTAATGTCATTCCCACCTATATTTTCTTCTAGTAGTTTTATAGTTTTGGGTGTTATGTTTAAGTTTTTCAAATAGATTTTTACTTTTTTATTTTTTAAATTTATTTTTGCTTGTAGAT
The DNA here is from genome assembly GCF_045843805.1 of Urocitellus parryii. NCBI lineage: Eukaryota > Metazoa > Chordata > Mammalia > Rodentia > Sciuridae > Urocitellus > Urocitellus parryii. The sequence goes on from NC_135536.1 coordinate 37,451,156, forward strand.
AGACACATACCTTTATTTATTTATTTATTTATTTATTTTATTGATTTTTATGTGGTGCCAAGGATCGAACCCAGTGCCTCACACATGCTAGGCAAGTTCTCTACCACCGAGCTACAACCCCAGCTCCTTGGCTTTTTGTGTGTGATATGAGATAAAGGTCTAATTTCATTCTTATGTGTGTGGATATCCAGTTTTCCCAACACCATTTATTGAACAGACTGCTCTTTCTCCCTTGTGTGTTCTTGGTCAAAAATCAATTTGGTCACCCACTTTGTACAGAGAGAGAATTGGCTCAGTCCATATGTATGGACTCATGGAGGTTGATAAATGTCTTAGTAGTCACAACAGCTGGGACTGGGTGCACAAGCTTATAAGGTGGCCCTGGGAAGGGCATCAGTGATGTCTTCTAAAGTCCACCCTTACATTACCAAGGCTCATTTTTTAAAATCACATTCAACTGGGTAGTTTTCATTTTCTCACTCAACTGGAATCACTCCCCAACTCCTCACCCATACTAGCACATGGTATTTATATTCATAATTAGGTCCAAAACTTGATAATTTGCCCTTGCTAGGATGAGCTAATTGTTAGCAAGAACTAGGTGAATTTAGTTCATTAACATTCCCAACTAAGCTCTGGGGAAGCTATTAGTGTATGCACCACTCCAGATCCATTAGACCCAACTTTTGTGAACTACTTTTTGCTGCTTTGCTTTTAGCTTGGAGAAACTCCTAGTGACAACTCACACTGTTTTCATATTAATAAATCCCTGGTTCTTGCTGCCTCTGCCATCACAGAACAAAGATGCCTCATTCATAGTGCTGCTTATGGCTGAGCCTGAGTGCTGGCTTGCATGGGTGCACAGAATGTTACAACCAGATGAAGGGATAATGCATCCTGTAGATGTTGAAAAAAATTTTTTCTTTACTACTCCAGTGCTGGAACAATGGGCCATTAACAGGTTAGAGTGATAATAAAGGCAGAACAGAGGAATTCATGGGTCCAAGAATCTCTTTCACCAAGGTTGATGCAGGCCCTGTCTGAATCTAAGCTGCCAACAGGAGAGACTATTACTAAGCCCACTTTTACAGAGACCAGAGGCTATTTGTGAGAGAGTGTTCTATCAAACCCCTTCTAGTTTGGAGGGGATGGGCATTCATTCCTACCAGCATTGATACCTTTGAGTTTTTCATCTCTGCCTGAAGTTCTTCTGCCAGCACCATCATCCTAGGGCTTACAAATTACCCAGTCCATCAAACTCCTCTTACACAGTGTTTCCTCAGTCCAAGGGACCCATTTTATGGCAACGGAGGAACAACAATGGCTTCATTGGTCTTATCATATACCATGTCACCCAGAAGCAATCAATCTAATGGAATGATAAACTGGTCTGTTGAAAGATCAGGTAAGATCCAACTCAGAGGTAACACTCTTGAGATTGGAGCACTGTCTCCCAGGTTGTGGTAAATGTACTGAATCAATTAGCAATCTATAGTTCAGTGTCCCCACATAACCAGAATGTGAGTCCAGAAACCAAAGAAAGGGTCAAAGTATTGACCCTTTTAGTTGTCCCTCCTAGTGACTTGTGGAATTTATACCTTTCTGTCCCTGCAGTCTCAAATTCTGCCAGCTTAGAGGTCCAAGTTTCCAGGAAGAATATACTCTCACCAGGGAGGTTGGAAAGACTCCAGTGAACTGGAAGTTATTTTGGGCTCCTCATATCAGTAAGCTAGAAAGCAAAGGAAAGAGTTACTATACTTAGCTGGAGTAATTGGTCTTGATTTCTATGAGAAGCTAGGGTTGCTACAATGCAGCGGGAGACAGTGAGTATGACTGGAGCTCAGGAGATTCACTGGGGGATCTCTTGTACCTTTGTGCTCAGTGATGATTGTAAATGGACAATAGTAGCAATCAAAACCTGACAAATGCAAGAAAACTAAAGGCTCAGACCCTAGGGGTTCAGGTCTGGTCCCTGTATCAGACATATAGCTCAGACCAACTGAAGTGCTAGATGTGGGGGCATCTATAGTGGGTCACGGAGGTGAGAGAAAATATTAGTTTGGACTTGGCAGTGGAGACTGTAGGTTGGTTTGCTAATAAGGTTTGGACTTGTACCTTCCCTTTTAGGAAAGAAGGATAAGCATCTGTTCTTAGATAAAATAAGATCCAGATACTATAGGAAGTTGCAAATGGATTTGGGTGACACAGAGAAGGCTCTTTAACCACTCTCTTTGATCATCTCAATCAGCTTTCCTTCCCAGTTCACATAATTTCCATGATCATAAATCCTTGGCTACAACAATCTTTGCTAAAGAACAAAGAACATCCATACATGGTGCCTGTTGACAAGAAAAGACCACCATGCTTGAGTATGGGCCAAAGGGAACTCATAGAGCCTCAGCTTCCCTAGTAGCTTCCTGAGTGGGCTGAGTGACATGACTTACAAGGATGCTTACTCCCAATGGAGCAAACCTTGACCATTCGGGGACTGTGGATAGGTGTGTTTATCCCCTGGTGGATTAATATGTAGTGGTGAGTCTCAATAGTTGTAAAACATGGGTCTCAGAGCCAGTATATAAACAAAATAAAAATGGCTATTAATTCTATCCTTTAGAGATAACCACCATAATTATTTTTATATAATTACTTTCAGTTTTTTTTCTTATGCATACATGAAATATTTAATTAAAAATTGAGATTATAATATAGGGAGATTTGCATATTGCTTTTCAAAAGCATTAAATTATATTGAATTTTTTCATTAGAGTGTATTTGAACTTAATCTTTTAATGAGTTAAAAATATTCAGTCACATGAATTTATGACTAAAATTGTTTCATGGCCAGGATGCTAGTTTTTTTTAAAATAATTAAACATGCTGAGATGAAAATATACATGAATCTTCATGAATGTCTTTGTTATTTCTTAAAGATAAATTCCTGAAAATAATTCATGTGCTCAAAGGGAATCACCACACCTCACCTGCTGTGGGTATTCCCGGGTTCCTGTTGGCATGTCCCTGGCCTGCTGTTTCTCTCCTCCAGCTAGTCCTTCCCCTGACAAATATTTGTGCCAATCAGGCTCTAGGCTCTAGTCTTCCTGTTGGAGTGGCCAGAGCCCTTTGTGGAAAGCTCTGCTCAAGCAGACTCTGTGATGCTGTCCTCTCCTGCTCCTGGTATCTGTTTTGCAGCAACATGTGAGAGGCCATCTCCTCTGTATCTCAGATTGAAGCTGCAGTGATGGAAGATCTTCTCTTATCCCCTGGATTGTGAGGAGGACACTGTGTGGCACTAACTGCCTTCTTTATATTATGTACCTGAACCAATGGTCTTTTCCTGAGGGTGATCCCCACCCCCTCCTCAGGGACATTTATTAATGCCTGGTAATATTTTGGTTGTAATAACTTGGTGGACAGGAGAGGGGTTGCCACTGACTTGCAGTGGGGGAAAGACCAGAGATATCTAAAGATCCCAAATCTTGTTTGCAATGCAAAAGGTTCTCAGTGATGCTGCAATTACTAAAGATACATTAGATTGATACAGGGTTGATGATTAAGATAAGGAAAGATTCTGAATAACTTCTTGCTTACCCTGAAAATATGGATCCTGATTCTTCAGGGAAACTTTCTCTTCTTTATTTTTTTCATTATTTCCTTTCTGTGTCTGTCTCTAGGTCTCTGTGTTTGTCACACACACACACACACACACACACACACACCCCACACACACCACATACACACACACACCGGGAGGGAGTCAGGTTGCTATGTGCAGGGAGAAAAGAGCAGCAAAGAGAGGAAATGGATGCTTAAATCTGGATTCTGGGTCTTTATTGAGAGTTTTGTGACCTTAGGAAGTTTTTGAAAGTTCAGGGATGTGACAGGACTTCAGCTAGAACCTGGGGTGGGGCGGGCCAGAGCGAGTGACACAGAGAACCTGCTCATCTGTAGTTACAGATTTCCTCAGGCTGACCCAGGTTCCAGTGTTAATTCTCCTTCAAGATCTTGTTGATCCAGGGTCGGTAATGGGAGATTCGGGTGAAGACAGCAGGCGGCTTTGCATTCAGATTTACATAGGATGCAATGCCCTGGGCTATCCCAGCACACAGAAGGGGGCCCCCAGAGTCTCCCTGTGGAGGGGGAGGGAGGAGGAGAGAGGGAGGGCAGGAGGGAGAGAAAGAGAGAATAGGTGGTTAGTCAAGAAGTTCTTCACTCCTGTCCATGGGCCCCAGCTTGGAGTCACAGATCAAGATTCATACCAGGGCTACTCATGGGGTATCTGGGTCTTCCTTTCTTGGAGTGCCCCCCCCCATTATTATTCTGTGTGTGTAGACTGGGATGGATTGTCAGAGATTGTCCTGGGCCACAGGAGGAGGGACACTTTCAGTTTTCTCACTCCTGCTATTCCAAACTCGTTCATTGACTGACAATCTAGGGGGAACCTAGTTGGAGGATCACCTTGTATACAGAATTTGTCTTCCTGGGATTGCCCGCACACAGCTGGAGGTTGTGTTTAAAGCTTCTGAAGTGTTTGCAGGCCTGGGGATCCAAGAGTCTCAGTTTCACCTCCTGTAGACTGTCAGACGTAGATTCCTCCACATTTGTTCTTCCCCAGCCAGTTGCCCGGCACATTCTCCAAGGTGAAATGAAGTTGAATTGGGATGGGAGGGGTAGTGTCCCCACGGCTAGGGTCAGGTTGGCTTTCTCCTCCAACTGTGAAGGGAATGAGGGTTTGTCAGTGCAGGAAATGGATTGGGAGGCAGTTGGAAGCAACCAGGGATAAAGAGGTCAATTGCCTTATGTTAGAGTCAAGCCCAAACAGGGAGTGGAAAGGTGGTACCATCCAGAGGAAGGCCAGGGAAATTTCAGGGCAATGGAGATCTGAAGGAGAAGTCTAAGGAAGTAGAAAACGGGAAGAAAAATGTTGTCACCTTTAGTAACATGATGTCATGGAGAAGCAAAACGTCATCATATTTTGGATGAGGGAATTGCTTTACGACCTCAAGCCTCTGCCATGTGTCTTCTTTCTCTTTTTTGTTATGGACACCTAGCATAACTGTTATAGACCTGTTGTGAAGAAGAAGGAAGGACAAACAGAAAGAGTGACATCTTGGTGTTTCTCCTGGGTTGTGCCTATTCTGACAAAAGGGGCTGGACCCCCGTCCCCCAACTGGGGTCCTGGACTCTATCTATCCCCACTTTCTGGACCACTTGTGGCTTTTTGTAGGGTTGAGGTTTTAATCAGGGAAGAACTTTCTCTGGAACAGATGCATTGTCCAGGACAGGATCCTTGGGAATTTCTGGGGAATGAGCAGACAACTGAGATCCCAGAGGAGAGGGTTAGTACTTCCTAATTCAGAAAGCCCTATCTGGGGCCAGCACCTCTGAGCTAGAGACAGTGAGAAAAGTGGGAAGTGTGTACCCTGTTCTCTGCCTCCCATTAAAAGGATGGGTTCTGGACCTTGGGAACTAATGGCCAGTGTTCTTGAAAGGACATGGAGGAAGTAGCCCAGAAAACTGGGTGGGCCCTGAGAAGAATCATGTATCTTATGTGTTTGGGAGGGGGTGAGGAGCACTAATTCAGGGGGAGGACCTGGGATGGGGTCTCCTTTTCCTTGTAGGGAAACTGAGCACACAGTGACTAAGGCTCAGGGAATCTATTTAGTAAGACTGTTTTCTTTAAGCACGTGTCCTCTCTCTCCTGAAAGCTCCCAGGCCTAGGATTCCCTCTTCAGAACCCACCAGGGTATATCCCAGGTCTCCAGCCTGGTTGTTTATTTCTCATTTGGAGACAAACAGGACTTTTTTTTTTTTGTCTCACCTTCCTGCACAGTGAGCAGCTGTCAGCACAAAATTCCGTCTTACCAGGAAGCCACCACAAGATTTCAGGTGACCTCGTGGAGTGACAATTTCTAGGTAGGCCATGTAGGGGCGGGAGTGTGGCTTACATTCTGTGCCCCCGATGATCTCCTCTAGAACAGAGAACCCCAGGGTTTAAACATAAACATTGATGCTCTCTCCAGAAAGTGCACTGTGGGTTAAGATTGAAAGAGACTTACCTTGAATGTCATCCTAGCCCTGAGTTTTGCCTATCAACCTCTCAGCTCTCTTGTACCTACTCTTTCTGCCCATAAATTCTCCAAAAATTCTTACTCCTTCAGACACATTAGCCAACCTTGCCTTAGATGCCATTTAGACATTTTTTACCTCAAATTTCTCCCACTTCCACCCTGACCCAGCCCACCCTTCCTCTGTCTCTGTGGAGAACATGGTCTCCAGATTCTCATCCTGGTCTTCTCACAGCCTATGAGCAGTTCACAAAACAACCAAATCACAAGTAATTTGTATTGCTGAAACTCAGAAGATGAAGAGAACATATTTTCATGGGGATCCCCCACTTGTTCTGGACTTTTCTCCCTATCAGTAACAGGATTCCTTGTTACTGGGAACTGCTGCAAGTTGCAGAGAATGGATAGGAATATCCCAAATGGAGATATCACTCTGGGAGTCTGAAGAGAGAGCTTCAGAACCTGTTCAATGTTTATCTCCCAATAGTCAACTATATTCAGACTAAATGTCTTTGTTCTAGGAGCTGATCCTGGAAATTACAGAGGGAAGGAATATAATACTCACCGGCTTCAGCACTGGAGCATAGGAGAAAGAGCAGCAGAAAGAGAGAAAGAAGATGCATCTTCTTACAGAGGCTGCCCATGGCAGGTGCTGATTTTATCTTTGGTCTTGGGATTTATTGCTCCTAGCAGGCATGGGAGGAGCAGAGCTGGTAACCACAGGAACTGTGTGGTCATGTTTTCTTCTCTCATTCTAAGTTGACCATCTCTCTGATTAGAAGTTTCCCCAGAATCACAATCTGCTTTTCTAGAGGTAAAGTTAAACTTCCATCTCCTGGCTCCCCAGATGAGTGCTCAGTTCTCAACCATGCAACTTATCTGGGGTCTGGCGCGGGGACAGAATATGCAGGGACCTTGTCTTTCCCAGTTAGGGTAGTTTGTTAAAGATCCAACAGAAACATGGGTTGGGGAGAGTTTACTGAGCCTTCAGAAGCATGCACACAGTTATGGCTATGGCCTGCAGTGGGGAATGCATTTGAAAAAAGACCCAGTGCACATACACTTGTATGTACAAATGCCTGAGCGTAAACACACACATACACACACACACACACATACAGAGAGAGAGAGAGAGAGAGAGAGAGAGAGAGAGAGCGCACAAACAAGCAAAAGTTTCAGGAGGCAGTATTTATCCTAATTATACGCAATGCTCTTTGTTAGTTTCCATGACGTTCCATTCAATTTCATTGTACTATATGTCAGAACTTGAAGAGCACACTACTTACAGGATGATTACCTATAATTTGGAAATCATTGATCTGTGTCTCTTTCTTCCTCTGAATCAATGTTAACTGACAGAGGAAGAGAGAGATCCAAGGAAAGTAGATAAGGGAAGGAAAGATATGTCTTTGCACACAATTGATGATGGTTTGGGTGTTTGGTGTTGCTTACAATATATGGGACAATCAAATGGCAGTGGTACTTTTGTTGGTATAAGTTGGGGCATTGTTTATGACTAGGTAGCCTCTGGGCTTAATTCTACAGCATCTTCTATTTCAATGTATAATGAAGAATTTACTAACAATCAGTTGTTACAAGATGAGTATACAGTCAGGGGAGGTAAGTAATTTCTCCATTGCTAAAGATATTCAAGTAGAGGTTGAAGAGTCTTGTTTAGAGTGCACAATTTGTGAGAAAAAAAGATGGCTTGATGCAGAAGCCATTTAAATGATGGCAGTGATTCCTTAGCCACTACAATGCAGAGGGACCATCCCTCTTCTGAGTACTTGAAACATTGCTTCTCAGTGCTCTTATGCACTTTGACATTTAAGGCACACAGCAGTTAGGTGGAACAAGTTCAAATTCTAGTTCTGTCACTTAGCTATCTTTCTGAACTTCAGAAAGTTCCTGAAGTTACTATATCTAGTTAGTATAGACTAGTTACTATATCTCTAATTTATAAAGAATGACACAGCACAGGGCTTTCATGGAGAATTAAATATGGCGTTAAACATAAAATGCCACATCATTGGTCTTTCATAAATGTTGGTTTTATTCCTTTAGTTGTGTTAGCCTGTGTGCTGCATTACAGCCATATGAGGAATAAGTGATGGGTATGTCCTCATAGGGCTGATACATTTGCTTGGGCAAAGAATAAGTCTTATATTTCCTCTAAGTTCCCCTAAACACATTACAGATTAGCATTAGGGCTCCAGGTTTAGCATGCTGTGCTTTGCATAGCACCTTGTTTCTATTTATTCAACTTGAAGCTGCCAGGCTGTTTCTTCAACCTTATTATTTGAGTAAGGCTAAGTCTTCCTTGAATGAGCAGGTATAAAAATGTCATTTTAACCCACAAGTTGCCAAATAGGGATATAATACTTCTAAATTTCCATCAGCATTGAAGTCTATAGTAAGGAAATGCCATGGATAAGGGAACACAGATAGGATGGCTCATGCCCTCTTGCATCATATTGAGACAGCAGCACAATGCAGCAGGCACAGTGCACGCTTTATTGTACTGGCCACATATTCCTGAAGCAGGCTGGAGCTTGCTCTGTGTTTGCCCTTGCTGTAATCTCTATCCACTTGTATAGCTGATGTTTCTAAATGTCCAAATTTTTCTAAATTTAAAGTGTACATTTGATTTCTGTTAGCTAACATTCGATGCTGGTGGCAGGCCTTCCCTGGCCCCTGGGGCTCAGCCCCGAGTTTCTTGTTCTGCATGTCAAAGTGGCCAGCTCACAGGGTCGTGAAGCAGGCTTGCGGTTTCATGTTTATCTGCCTCAGACATATATGCCTTTTTGGGAACATCTTGGCCTTCTCGGAGCTTTCTGATAAGGGACGGTCACGGTAACCCAAGAGTAGCAGGTGTTATTCCTCCTCTGTTTTGGCTAAATTTCCACTGCAGTTATAGAAAGTATATAAGGGAACAAACTTGGATAATAAACGGCACACATGCCTCCTCCTGGATGAAGAACCTTGGTGTCCTGTGATTTTTATTTTTATTTATTTTTTTTTAACCTCGACGTCTCTCGCCGGACTCGGTTTCCGTTAGCCGGACGCGGCATCTGGAGGTCCCACCGAGATCCGGAAAGCAGAGGTAAGCGGACGAGGCTCACCTTCTAAGGGAGAAGGGGGAGGATTGGTATAAAGATAATTTAAAAGAGACAGGGTACGTACCATGGGTAACTCAACAGCGAAACTTCGTCTGGCCAACGAAGTTAAAGAACTGTTAAGCAAACAAGGAACAGGAATAAAAACCAAGACAGCAACCGAATTCGTTGAAGCTATAGCCCAGGCTTGTCCTTGGTTTCTGACAGGAGGCTTTCTTAATAACAGTGATTGGGATTTGGTAAAGCAGGATATCCAAAAGTTGTTGAGGGACCAGGGTCCGGATAGAGTCCCGATTGCTACTTTCTCCTTATGGAGATTGGTAAAGGATGCTCTTTTAACTGATAAAGTAAAGATTAAGGAGAAGCTTGCTGAATGTGAACAGGCCCTTAATCAGGTCCAGGAAGAGCAAATGGCAGAGTTCTTACCCCTTTCCCATTATTCTTTCACATCTCCTTCTTCATTCTTAGATCCACTCTAGCTGCTCTCAACCCTGCCTTCTCATCGTCCCCCTCCCTACCAGGCCCACAGAAAAGTCTTAACTGACCTTCTCCAGAATATTCACCATGGCTTATTTTAGGACTTTCAGCAAAAGAATCTCTACAAAAGTTCAATGTAGATAAACTTCCTATTTTCATGTTGCTCTGTTTTATTTGGCTACTGTCTGAAAAAATCAGCACTCCAGGCGCTGGACACTCCCTTACTAGTTTTCCACAAAAATATGTAAACAAGGCCTCTGGCCTTGAGCTGGGCTTCACAGTGCTGACTACATTTCTAAGATAAGGGTGTTACTAACTGGGCTCCATGGTTACAGCTGGCAGGAGGAAGAACTGGAAAGGGAGATAGAGGAACTGGAGGGTCAATTGAAAAAGTCAAGATTTAAAGCACCTATGGCCCCGATCGATGCTGAGCTCCCTCCTTATAACCCCGATTGGCATGAGGACAACCTCAAAAGGTGGGGGGTGTTCAGTGGCAGCCTAAGACGGCCCAAACTTTTCCAGTAATTGAAAACCTGGATGCCAATGGACAGCTGGCCAGAGTGCATGTTCCTTTAGCCTTTAAGGATATTAAACAACTAAAGGAGGCAGTTACTAATTACGAACCCCATGCCCCCTTTACATTGACTCTCTTCAAGTCTTTCTCTGCCAATCAGCTGACACCTAGTGACTGGCAACAGCTTTGCAGGGCTGTGTTGTCCGGAGGGGATTTTTTGTTATGGAAAAGTGAAAATCAAGAGAGGTGTCGCGAGCTAGCCCGAGTTAATCAGGACACCGGTTTCCCACGGCGTAACCTTGAAATGTTAACAGGCTCGGGACAATATGCTATCATAAATCAGCAAATTAATTATGATCCTGGGGTCTATGCCCAGATAGCTACAGCAGCCGTTCAGGCTTGGAAGGCTCTACCTGTTTCAAATGCTGAAACAAAAATTTCAAAAATTGCTCAAGGACCCTCTGAGCCTTATTCTGACTTCATTGCCCGATTGATGCAGGTAGCAGAAAAAATATTCCCTAACTTGGAACAAGCCATGCCGGTCATTAAGCAATTGGCTCTTAAATATGCAAATTCCTATTGCCAAAATGCCATTAAATCTACCAGAGCAAAGAGTGTTGATGACATGATTCGAGCTTGTAAGGATATTGATGGAGCTCATATTACAGGACAGGTTCTGGCCGCTGCCCTCAAAACGGAAACAGGGGCCCGACCCGGGCCCCGGAAGCCTAGGTGTATGGGGCAATCCAGGGACGGAATGGTGCCCTGGGGAGTGGGCGACTTTGTCACCTCCCACAGACCAACCCCTTTCTATCTGTAGACTCCCCAAGGGAACGCCAGGAAGTGCAGGATGTACAGGAGCTGCAACTGCAGGTCGCAGAGACAGAACAAGCTGCTACCGCAGTAAGATCTTGGCCAGGCGGGGGAAAATGCAGACAAAATCAAACAAAATGCAATAGGTTAGGAAAACTTGGGAAACTTTTGCCCCGAAAACGGGCAGCAGACTCCATGTTGTTTGCATCACCATGGTAACCATGGGGTGCCTGGCCAGAAGAGCAGCTTCCTGGTCCCACCTCCCACACTTTTGCGGGCTTCCGATTGGTTCTTCCACAGTCACTCAGACAGGACTTCTAGTCCCGCCTTCCAGCCACTAACTGTACTGCTGTGTTTCAGATTTCTACCAGAGCTGCTCAGAGCCTGTATTTTTTTACAACAAAATGCCTACCTGTAAATGCTAATGAAAGATATCTTTTTCAGACAAAATTTAATTCCACAGGTTTCTATGTTACAGTCCTAAATTTAAGCTAATTCTAAGTTAAATAACCTGACTTTTTCTCTATAGTTGTGTTACTAAATAATGTTCTATTGATGGGAGATATCAAATATGCTTTCTTTATATTTTACTTTTAATTTTGAAGGTTATGAGGATGCATTTGCTCGCCACAGGAACAAGCCGGCAAAGTTCCTGTGATGACCAAAAAATCCTTATTTTCATTGCTAACTATAAAAATAAAAATGTATACTCAAGGATCTTATTTCAGTTACATCAAGTGACGTCACATAGAAGAGTGCACTCCTAGTTAAAAATAAATTAAAATGGATCCAAATATTTTAAGACCACGTGGTTACATAAAGTTAATACAATTATAAGTTATGTTCTTATTCTTAATATATATATTTTTAGATATTTAGATAACCTATATTTGTTAATCTATAAATTAATTAGTACATGCCTATTGATTAGTTAATATATATTTGCCTAATTGTTTTTCTTCAACAGGAAGCCCATAATTTATGTTTTATATTTACATTTATCAGATACTCTGCCTTTTCAGTTACAGATATTTGAGATAAATGTGTTTACTATAAATTTGCTTTTAAGTGAAAATACAATCAAGTAGTTTCTAATTCTCAAGGTTACTGTTTAAACTCATAAGATGATAAATTATTAAAATTATTTCTACAAAATATCTAAGGGTTTTAACTATATTTTCATTGATGTGTCTTATCAAAGTATAATAATTTGTTTATAGATTCTAAGGTTTTCAGAAATTGTTCCAAAATATTAAAAAGAAAAAGATGCTTCAACAAAGAAAAAGCACACATGGATCCTAAAAAGAAGAAAGAAATCATCTTTGGGTAAAACAAGGTCTTTATATTCATTTTCCTAAGTAAAAAAGATTTTTATATTGTTATCTAAACAGATGATGTAAAAAGTTAGAGCAATTAAAAAAGAGATTTATATATACTAAACTGACTATAATTAATTTAAGGGTATTTCAGGTTATTTTACTAATTTAACTATACTAATGTGAGCTAAAATTTTGTCCATATTTTGACATGATAAACACCTATTAAAATGTAAGTTTATTTCTTTAAAGAAAGATCCTTATTGCCTAATAATTCTTACTGTTTAAGATAAAGATTAATTTTGGTAAATAAATTCACATTGTTGATTAAACATTAAGTATATTGAACTACTAACTTAAACCCCTGTATGACCTTTTGAGAGGAGACCCCTCACCCACCTCCCCACGAAAACCTACTCCAGAAGCCTTAAAGGCACTTAGATTGATAGAGACAGCCTTACAAGAGATGCAGGTAATGCAGGTGGTCTACTCCCAGTCCTTGTTATTCATTGTTCTGCCGTCAAAACTCACCCCAACTGGAGTTTTTTGGCAGACTGGTCCTATTTATTGGGTTCACTTACCTGCATCCCCCTCTCGGGTCTTGATACCTTTCCATGATCTGGTAATACAATTAGTTTGGAAAGCAAAATATCTAGGAGATGCCTTGTTTGGGAAAACCTTTGATGTTCTCATATTACCATATAATCAAGACATTCTTTCTAAATTAAGACAGGAACATGATCTCTGGTGTCTCTTCTTCTGTAGTTTCATGGGACAGGTTGACAATCACTACCCTAAAAGCAGGCTCCTTGAAAGTCTAAAGACATGTCCAATAATTTTCCCAAAGATCCTAAAAAAGGATCCTCTCCTGGGGGCACAAACCGTCTTCACTGACGGGGCCAAAAATGGGTTTGCTGTCGTTTCAGATGGGACCCAGGTCATCCGCAAGAGAGTGGCCGATTGCTCAGCCCAAAAGGTGGAAGTTGCAGCCTTAACATTGGCCTTACAGACCTATAGCTCGGTGCCCCTTAATGTTTTCACAGACAGTCTCTATATCGCCAGGCTCGCCTCTGCGATTGAGACAGCACCTTAAATTGGAAAACAATCCACTATCATGGACCAACTACAGACAGTACAGCTTCTTATATGGGCTAGGGCAGATCCCCTCTTCATAGGTCACATTAGAAGTCATTCTGGGCTTCCAGGCCCTCTGGCGGCGGGCAACGCCGTGGCAGACGCTGCCACACATGCCACTAACCATGTATATACAATAACTGAGTATGATAAGGCCCTCCAGCTTCATAATAAATTTCACCTAAATGCACAATCCTTACGCTTCCGCTCAAGATGTTCCCGGGATCAAGCTTTAAGAATTGTCTCCCTATGCCCTACTTGTGCATCTTTTATCCATTCCCCTTCTCTGGGAGTCAACCCAAGGGGCCTTCAGCCAAATGACATCTGGCAAACTGATGTAACTCATATTCCTAGTTTTGGAAAGTTGTCCTTTGTACATGTCAGTATAGACACATTTTCTGGGTTTATCTCTGCTACTTTACATTCAGAAGAAAAGGCTAAAGATGTGATACAGCACTATGTAAAAACCTTTTCCTTCATGGGAACCCCCCAATGCATAAAAACAGATAATGGCCCAGCTTATACTAGTCAAACCTTCCAAAAATTTTGCTCACAGTGGGATATTATACACAAAACAGGAATCCCATATAACCCCCAAGGACAGGCCATTGTAGAACGGGCCCATCAACATCTTAAAACCTATTTGCAAAAAACAAAAGAGGGAGAAATATACCAGAGTTGTCAGGGACCACATGCACTGTTAAATATAACTCTGTTCACTTTAAATTTTTTGCTCACAGACGCTGAAGGCCGTACAGCGGCGCAGCGTCACTTCTCCTCTCCCACCATGCAAAAGGCACAAATAAGGTGGAAGGATTTATCTACAGGAAAGTGGCAATCCCCTGCTCCACTCTTGGCTAGAGTGAGAGGAGCTATATGTGTCTTCCCTCCAGGGACGGAAAAACCCATTTGGGTCCCGGAACGCTGCACTAGACCGGTGGACGCAGACTCAGGAAGGAGCGACGACCCTGGGACTTCAGGTTCAACCATTTTCGCTTCTCCAAAGGAGCGACAGAATGAGTTTTGCAGGATGGATCTTCCTTATAATGGTCCTGTCATACAGGCCTGCAGACGGAGGGCTAGAACCCCCACCAGGTAATATCCATCAACATCTTTTTGGGACCCCCTGCGAGTGCAGGGGAGGGATTTGGAATCAGGCCCCCAGTAGCTGGATTCAGACAGCCGATTGTGTAACCAAGGTAGCCTACCTCCGGGCTGAAGTTCATCAACAAATTGGGGGATTTCACCACCCTAAGTGGGTATGCATGAACAAACCAAAGATTAACCCCCCCTAGTCCGGAAAAAACCCTCAGTAACTGCTCCACAACTTGCACTTATACCTCAGCAGTTCATGTCTCTTGCTATGAGAAGGCCTCAATTTGTGTACACAAGGGACGACAGTATTTTGAGGCCAGATTGACCGAGACCCGGTCTGGGGAGGGGGTGGGAGTGACTTCTCACTTCACTCCGTTTCTTTTTGGCCAAGGGGGAGTTGAATCTAAACTCCGGTTGGCTGGGTGCCAGGGTCAAGTCAGTAAGCCCTTCTGTTGGCCCACTGCAGCCCCTACAGGGATCTCTGATGGGGGGGGGGAACCTACTGATTCTGTTAAACATCTTCAAGTTATCAAGCTTTTGAAACCACAGGTCCCTGACCTCATATACCACCCCTTGGTGCTGCCTAAGTCTCAGCTCCCAGATCTGGATGCCAATACGTGGGATATCTTAAAAACCACCCTTTTCTTACTTAACAACTCTGATCCCACGCTTGCTAGTGACTGCTGGCTCTGCATGACAACAGGGGCAGTCATGCCCATGGCAGTTCCTATCAATGCCACCATATCTGATGATGGGACCTGCCAGCCCAGGCTGCCTTTCAAGGTCCAACCTTTGGGCACTTTTACAGAATGTCTCCTAGGTGCAATGCAAAACAACATCTATGATGTTGATGTTGGAGTTACTTCCTTTGGAAATTGCTCAACAGTAAAAAATTATTCCTCACCCACTCCAGCCCTCTGCCCCCCTAATGGCACTGTTTTTATGTGTGGTGGGAACTCTGCCTTCCCCCAACTCCCTGCAAATTGGACAGGTGTCTGTGTCCTCGCCTTGCTCCTCCCTGATATAACAACCATTGTCCCTGGGGATGAGCCCTTACCTATTCCCAGTCTAGACACCCTAGTAAAAAGGCACAGGCAAGTTATACAGGCTCTACCGCTACTCGCCACACTGGGGATAATGGGCACAGGAACAGCTGGACTGGGTACAGCAATACATTCTTACCGCCGTCTATCTCAGCAGCTTATAGATGATGTGCAGACCCTATCTGGCACTATTGGGGACCTACAAGACCAAATTGACTCTTTGGCAGAAGTAGTCCTTCAGAATAGGCAAGGCCTAGATCTGCTGACCACCAATCAGGGAGGGATTTGCTTGGCTTTGGGAGAAAGGTGCTGCTTCTATGCCAATAAATCGGGCATAGTTCGCACTAAAATCAAGGAGCTTCAAGAAGACCTAGAGAAAAGAATTATTTGAGAACCCTCTTTGGACTGGGATGAATGGGTTCCTGCCCTACCTTCTTCCCCTCCTGGGGCCCTTACTGAGTCTTCTTTTGATTGCAACATTGGGACCTTTTTCCTTGCTCTGCTTTTTGAGGGTTAGGGTTTTTGATTAGTGAATTTCAATTTTGTTTTGTACTGTCTTGTTCACTACTCTTCTTTCCATGTTTCCCTCTTTCTCTTTTCCTTTGCTAACAGCCAAATTTGACTGTTCTCTTTCACTCTTCTTTGAATTTTCACTTCTACTTTTTTCTCCTCCCTCTTCATAAGCAACCCATCCTATAACACCACTGCATTTTCCCTATTCACTTCTTGAAATGGCAAAGAGTTTTCTACCCTCTTACCTCTTAGTCTTTCATCTTAATCATCTCTATTCCTGATATCTCTTAACATTAGTTGGTTTATATAATG
This sequence comes from Urocitellus parryii, assembly GCF_045843805.1. Lineage (NCBI taxonomy): Eukaryota > Metazoa > Chordata > Mammalia > Rodentia > Sciuridae > Urocitellus > Urocitellus parryii. The sequence continues at coordinate 37,467,554 of NC_135536.1, forward strand.
CAAGGGCCCACCACCAATGTTATAGCAATACTTAATACAGTGGAAATCGCAGACAATACCTACTGCTTGACCTTATGCCAGACTGTTGCAAATAGGATAACTCAATTCATTAAGGACCAGATTAACATTTTAACCTCCAAGCCAATACAGGTTCACTATCAACGCCTGGAGATGGATGACTCCGCCCACGAGGTGTACTTACGACCCATCCGGAGATGAGATGTAGATGGACAGGAGCCAATACCCAGCCCTCCTATGTGCCTGCTTTTGCCCAGGTCCCTAATTACCCTGCTGACTTGGTGCCGTCATCCCAGACCCTTACGTTCAGAAAGCTCCCTGGTCATAGCTATCCCACTGGCAAAGATTATGACTGGAATCCGCAGTTGTGTCCTGCTGGCCATGACATCCTAACTGAAAAGTGTCCGTTTACGTAGGACAAGAGCTGATCTTGTAGTACCCAGTGACGGGCAACTTCCACGCTTGCACTGCAACCTAAGCCAGGGGAATGGGGCCTCCCCAGAGACGGGTAAGCAGTGCAGGGGCGGTGGATGACCTAAGACAGGGGCTACTTGATTCCCTTTGACATGCAAAAAACTAAAGAGGGGGACTTGCTGGTGGCAGGCCTTCCCTGGCCCCTGGGGCTCAGCCCCGAGTTTCTTGTTCTGCATGTCAAAGTGGCCAGCTCACAGGGTCGTGAAGCAGGCTTGCGGTTTCATGTTTATCTGCCTCAGACATATATGCCTTTTTGGGAACATCTTGGCCTTCTCGGAGCTTTCTGATAAGGGACGGTCACGGTAACCCAAGAGTAGCAGGTGTTATTCCTCCTCTGTTTTGGCTAAATTTCCACTGCAGTTATAGAAAGTATATAAGGGAACAAACTTGGATAATAAACGGCACACATGCCTCCTCCTGGATGAAGAACCTTGGTGTCCTGTGATTTTTATTTATTTATTTTTTTTTTAACCTCGACGTCTCTCGCCGGACTCGGTTTCCGTTAGCCGGACGCGGCAATTCGACATCTATGAAGTAAGCTGACAAGGTCCTTTTCAATTTATTTATTCTACTATGTGCTTGTCTTAACTCCTAATGCAATATTTTGCATTTGAATTACTACACTCTGCACAACTCTTTTTTTTAAATTTTTTTTTATTGTTGGTCATTCAAAACATTACATAGTTCTTAATACATCATATTTCACAGTTTGATTCAAGTGGGTTATGAACTCCCAACTCTTTTGACTGGACAAGGAGTCCAGGATATTGATAAATGGAGAAGTCCTAGGAGATGAACACATATTTTGGCGTGAGAGTAATATATATCAGGGTTGTGTGTGTCTTTATTTTTTCCTCATGATTTTTAGCAAGAACTCAAAACATGTCCCATTTTGAGGTTATTTCTGATATTTCTCTTTCCAATCACCATTCCTGTAATAGGTTAGTAGTGAAGAGTAAAAGTCCTAAGGTGCCTTTTCTCATGAGTTTTGAAAAACCCTTTAACTGGATGGCATCTATAAATTCTATGGTGTTACTACTCTTCTTGTCATTCTCAGAGCCATTCAGTGGGCCATCTTATTTTACATCTTAGAATTGACTTTGTAGCCATGATGATCTTATCTTCTCTCTGTGTGCACTATGGGGGAGGCTAATGACAGTGAATGTTCTTTCTTTTCCTGTGACCCACAGGATGCTTGCTTAATCTGTGGTGATTGCCATCGGTGGAGCCAAAGCTTGCAGACTCAGTCTTCTTCTCATCATCTCCACTCCTGCTTCCTCTGAGCCACACTTCCTTGATATAGTTCTGGGATTGGAAATGATTGTCTCTTAGATGGTTCTATGGACTTCTGATGTTGTATATTATGTTGGGACTTCATAAAGATATCTCTTTGGTCTAGACTTTCTTCCCCACCTTAGGTTCTTTGTTACATTTGTTTCTTCAGGGCAGATGCTGCCCAGGATATACATTTTTGGTAAGGCAGATGGGGTAGATAGTGTGAAGGGGCAAGTTATGAGAGAATAATGAGGTAGTATCAAAATCATGTAACAAAGTCACATGGTAGGATCAATCCTCAATGGGTCATTCAGGGAATTTTTTCATTGGTTCTTCTGTCAGCTGAAGGAAGAACAGAGGTGGAAAATCAGCACTGTGGACAGTTCAAAGATGTTTAATGTCAGGGGCCAAAGCCACATTGTTCAAAGAGATTGAGTTGAGAACTGGAGATGATTGAACAGTGGAGATGCATGTGAAGAATGGAGAGATGCTGACAGGGTGATCAGGAAGAGGGTATAAATAACATGTATGTCTCTATTTTTCTCCTCAAACCTGAATTTCTTTTTCCCAATTTTGAATATTTCTCTTAATGATCTCGAATATTGCCAAAGGTAGAAAAACAAATACTTTGTCTTAATTCATGATTAAGGAGAGGAAGGAGTAATGGCTATCCAGGATATGGGTCAGTGAGCAGCAGGAAAGGAAATCACACAAATAGGCTTGTGATCTGTGTCTTTATTGGGATTCTTGGGGATGCAAGTAGCCAGGGACTCTACCAGAGGGTATTCTTAGGGCTCATGATGTGGACAGATCTCCTATATGATTGAGTCAGACTTGGGGTGAGCTGGAGGGAGAGAACTGCTCAGGCAGTTTTTAGAGCTTCTCTCTGGTTGTGGTTAAAAACTGAGGCTATAATATTAACATTAAAAACTGAGGTTATAATATACATACTTAAAATTATAAAAGATATGTTCGGCTTAATGAATAATTGTAAATCAAACACCCACATAATCCACACCTAAATTAAGAACTAGAACATAGGCAGTTCACCTCTCACATAGAGACGACTTCAATTCAGGTTAATCATTTATCTGCTTTAGTCTCATAAACTATGATGAGTCTTTAATTTTGCTTAAGAAAATCCTGAAGCCCTAAGTCCCATACTTTACAGGGGTAGAAAAGCATGTCCAAAGGAGAACCAGGAGAGTACATGCCCCAGAAACTGTAGGAGAAGGGAGGAGGGGATTAGAGATGGCTTGGGAGGAGAGGGCCCAGAGGAGACCTCACATTTCATAGAGTTGCTACTCTATAAGAGATGGCATATTCTTGTATGTGGGGGTGGGGAGGGCACTGGAAAGCAGAATGACAAGGTAACATTGTGGGTCTCTGTAAGGCAGAGCTAGTAATGAGCACCTCATGATGGCAAAGCTGCTTGGGTGAGTTCCCTTCCCTGGAAATGTGGCCAGGCTGAGCATGATGGCCAGAGGATCACTCCCTGAGGACAGCGAGTAGGATTTGACCTAGACTGGCCCAGCTGTCCCTTGGGATCTTACTGCAGACCTTCCCTAATCACTTTAGTCCTCGGTATTTTCCTCTTTTTGTGAACACCTGTCTTTGATGTCTGGGCTGTTTATTTTTAACATTAAAAGGATGAAAAAACAAAACAAAACAAAACAAAACTGCAGCAGAAAACTTTGTAACTTTACAATGAGATGAGACAGTTTTTTTAAATTTCTTTTTGCTTTGAATTATAGTTGTACATTAAAGTTGGGTTCATTTTGACGTAACTGTCCATGCATGAAACTTCATTTATTCCATTTTAGTCTCCATTGCCCCACCTTTTCCTCCTCTTCTCCTTCCCCCTTTTTCTACTCTACTGGTTCACCTTCTACTCATTTATATATTCTAATTGGCACTTAATAGACACACATAAAGGTAGAATTCACATAGTGCAATTTTCTTAAATTCATTCTGCATTTCCTCCCCTTTCCTGTCCCTCCCCCTTCCTCTTCAATCTTCTTTTCTGTGCTCTTCCCCCTGAGAATGTTTTGTCTGACTTTGTGCTTCTTTTGAGCCCAGTTTCTTTACCTGTAAAATGACAATGGAATATTGTGAGAAAGTTTTTAAATTTTAAGTTGTCATGTAGCCTTGCCACACCTGCTTTCTGGTGTACAGTTCTATGAATCCTCATGAACTCACTGCCACTGTCAGGATGCACAACAGTTTCATCACTTCCTCAGACTTCCTCACGCTGTCCTTTTAGTTACACTTCCCCACCCCAATGACTGGCAAACCCTTGATCTGTTGTTAGAGAATGCCATATAAATTGAATCATACGGTGTATAATGTTTTGAGGCTGGCTTCCTTCACCCAGCCTAACACTTTAGAGTTCATTCACATTTTTCTTGTGTCCACATTTCTTCTTTTTATTTCGGAGTTGTTTTATTCCATTCTGGTGCTATAACAAAATATCTTAGACTGGATAATATATGAATATCAGAAATTTATTTCTTACAATTCTAAGTCTGTGAAATCCAAGATTGATGTGCCTGTAAATCCAGTGTCTTGTGAGAACTTGGTCCTCATAGATGGAGCCTGCTAGCTATATCCTCGAATGGCAGAAGGGATGAACAAATCCCTTCAGGCTTCTTTTATGAGGGCATTAATCCATTTTTGAGTTCTTTGCCCTCAGAACATAAGAGGGGCCTCCTGAAGGCTCCCCCCATCCTACAATGTAGTATTACTCAGCCAGAAAGAAGAATGGTATTTCTTGGTAAATGAATGAAACTGGAGACTATCAGGCTAAGTGAAATAAACTAGAATCAGAAAGTCAAAAACATTCAAGGGTCGAATGTTTTCTCTGGTATGTGGATGCTAGTCCTCAATCAGTGGGGGAGGGAAGAAAAGAGAGAGAGAGAGAGAGAGAGAGAGAGAGAGAGAGAGAGAGAGAGAGAGAGAGAGAGAAAAAGGGAGATTTCTTCAGAATAGGAGAAAGATTGGTGTATTTGAAGAAGGAGATTTATAGGGAGGGAGGAGGGATGGAACATGGGAAGAACAGTGAAATGAATCTGACCTAAGTTTCCTATGTATGTATATGATTGTACCAAAGTGAATCTTACCATCATTTATATTCACAAGACATTAACTGAAACAACAACAACAACAATAAACCCCAAACAAACCTAAAAGTAAATAGTGTAAAGATCAGTAGAGGGGAGGAAACAGGGTAAGGGAGGAGGGGAGGGAAGGAAATGTACTAGGGACTGAATTAGAGCAAATTGTATTCCATGCTTTTGTAATTATGTCAAAATGAATCCTAATGTTATGTATAGCTAAAAAGAACTAATAAAAAGAAAAAAGTATAACATGAAGTTATCAATCATGAGATGCAATCAAGTACTTATTTCATTAAAAGAGTTATCGTTTTTTTTTTTCTTAAACAGAAACACTAAAAGGATACACGATGATTTTTTTTTTTTTTGGTTTTAACATAGGGCCTCACACCGGCTAGACAAGTGCTCTCCCACTGAGGTGTATCCTCAGCCCTTTTTCCTTTTGAATATGTATTCCATATGCTCATCTGGAGGAAAAATGTAGGTATTTATTTTAAAAAATAAATTTGGACATGAATTGAAAATAAACAAACAAAAGAACAAAGAGTTCTCTGAAGCAGCATAGAGTTACACTCAGTAAACGTGGTTATAAAGATCTCTGGCCCACTTCTCACAGATTCTATCTTCAATATGTTTGAATGGCTAAGTGTTTGTGAATCTAAAGCATGCTCAGTAAGAAGCATTTATGAGAATGAATGGTGATTTTAAAAGAAAATATTACATTTCTCACACTCTGCCTTGATTATTGTATTAGTTTCCTAAGGCCACTTTAACAAAGTTCCACCAACCAACCAGGTGGCTTAAACAACAAGAACTCGTTTTTTCACAGTTTAGGGTGTCAGCAGGGTTGGTTCCTTCTGTAGGCTGTAAGTCAGGACTGTTCCAGCCTCTCTTCTGGCTTTTGTTGGCAGCTGGAGCTCCTTGGTGTTCTTTGGCCAGCAGACACTCTGCTCAACTCTGCCTCTGTCTTCACAGGGCCTCTCACAGTGTGTTTTCTCCTCTTCTTCTAAGAACATGCCAGCCGTATTGGGTTCAGGGTCCCTCTTATTTCAGTATGACCTTATCTTAACTAATTACACCTGCTACAACTCTATTTCCTAGTAACGTCACAGTCTGAGGCACTGGGAATTAGGGATTCAACATATTTTTTTTGGGGTTGGCAACACAATAAGCCCTAACAACTCCCTCAGTACCTTACATAAGGGTGAAAGTTGCCAGCAAACTGAGGTGCAGGGTAGACACCATTCCCAGATTCCCAGGGAGGCCCTAACACTGGGGGTGAAGTAGAGAGCTGATATTTTCCTACTGGACTTTTAACTGGGGCCCCAACAACCATGAAGACCCCAAGAGGAACTGGCTCTTTTGCATGTCTCTGTGTGCTGCCCTGGGCTCTCCAGAGGTCCCCTTCCTATAAATTTGGACAAAGCTCTCTTCTCTCCTGCCTGCTTCCTCCATAATGAAGACATTATTAGTTGTGTTGAGACATTTCACTTTGCACACAATTCTTAAATGCATGCACTGAAAATCTAAAAAGTCATGTATTTTTTTTAAAGCTATAATTACTTTGACTTTCCAAATTAACATTTGGAGGTAAATCTTTCTTAATGGGAAATCAAATATCTTCAAATGTTGATAACTGTTAGGCAAGTTCCACTGATTCACGGTTTAATATCCTATATGCCATATATTCAAATTTTTAATCTTTCACAGCACAATAACAAAGGTATTGGAAAAGTTGAACCACCATGATCAAAGGCATTATGAAGTGCACACAGGTCTGACAGGGACAGCCACAACCTGGGAGTGGTTTTCTTTAGGAAACAAACAATTCTCTCTTTATTTCTGGGTGGTGGTGGTGGGTGTTACTGGAGATTGAACTTAGGGTTCCTCTGCCCCTGAGCTACAACCCCATCTCTTTCTTATTTTGAGACAAGGTCTCATGGAGTTCCTGAAGCTGACCTTGAACTTGCAGTCCTTGCCTCAGTCTCCCGAGAAGCTGGGATCACAGGTGTGCACCAACATGCCCAGCTAATGATACTTTCTTTAGGAAACAATTCTATAATGTGGGAATAGAAATTATTACAGCTTTTGAAAACATTAAATGCATGAATGTGATTCCTAATTGCCATTTATTAGCTTTGCATTATGTAATGAAAAAAAAGTACTCCTTTACCCCCAGGGAGTGTTAAGCTGACACTCCCACAACCCAACATCCTGGTATTTTCTTATTGTACCAAAAATAAGCAACCATAATAAAATCATGTACACTTTATAAAATGACACATGGTGGTATTCTTTCCTTCTTAAATATTTTTTTTGAGCTACCAAAAACTTGCATTTGTAAAATCGTTGATACAAATATTTCTCTGGGTTGTATAAGAAGGGAGACAGAGACTAGTGATAAGATGTGGCATATAAGTAATCAGACTTGGCTTCTTTCTCTCCTGCTTTACCAGAGGTTGGATTTTCCTCATCTTTTGTTTTCTGGAGGTAAATCTTTAATGTCTTAGTTGGTTGCTTTGGCCTGTTTTGCTTTCCTTTTCCCTTTTATTTGAATGTTTTTGTCTGAAGATTTATCCTTTCTTGCTTTTTGTTTTGATTTAGTTTCTACTTCTGCAGCAGGTATGGCTGACAACCTTGCCCCTTGGCTCTTGAGCTCCTCCTGCACTGAGCTTTGGACTGAGCTGGGCTTCCCCTTGGTGTCTTGGTGGTGGGGAGGGGGCCTGCTGGCCATAGCGCATGAGGGCCTTCACCAAGCTGGGCTGCCTGGCCCTGCTGCTCCTTCCGGCCTATGCAAAACTCTTATCTGGACCATTTCTCCTGCTGACCTTGTGATGAAGCGACTCTCTTATCACTCTGTGTCTGTCAGGCGCCCCACTACTTGGGTTCCACTCACCACATCTCAAAATTAATGCTTTAGCGATAATGATGTTCTTATCTTTTCTTTTTCTTTTTTCTTTTTTTTGAGTGGCTGGGCCACCAACTGATCTTTTCACATGAGAGGACCATGTGATGTTCTTTTTGTCTGTGGTGGTGGCCTTTCTGGAAGCCCTTGGATTCCAATTCATCCTGTAGGCTCAGCTGAATTCTCATATGGTCTCTACCTGTCCTGCTACTTCTTATTGGCCAGGTGGGCAGTGTAGGCTCACCACTGTCTCCCCCTATCCAGTTGCTCAGCTTCCTGGGAAGAAGTGCTTCCCTGGGTATGTTGTTGTCCTTTGGATATGGGGATAAAGAGGCAACAGGGCTCTAGCTGAAACTTAGTGTGTATTTGAGTCTTTTAAGCAAATATATACACAGTGTCTCTGCTCTTTGTATTCCACATTTAAAAACTGTTATTTAATTATACAAGTGCAAACCAGAATTAGGAAAATAAAAAAAAATCATCCTTTTAATTATGGTCCAACATAGGGTCTTTATTTTATCTTATTTTTTTGGTACTAGGGATTGAACTCAGAGGTGCTCAACCACTGAGCAACATCCCTAGCCCTTTAAATTTCATTTAGAGATAGGGTCTTGCTGAGTTGCTTAGGGCTTCATTAAGTTGCTGAGGCTGGCTTTGAACTCACAATCCTTCTGCCTCAGCTTCCTGAGCCACTGAGAATACAGGCGTGTGTCACTGTGCCTACCTGGGTCTTTAAGTTTTGAGATCTATTTTTGAAAATGTTCCCTGGCCCCAAGTGCTTGTTTTTTTCACATGGAGGAGAGTTGATGGTCAGTCCTGGGCATTATCTTTCTATACTTTACATCTGTATTGATCAGTGGCAAAACTGGAAGCCCAGGTCTGTGGGCTGGCAGACAGTGGGGACGGTGGAGGTGCTGAGTCCCTGGTCTGGGCCTAGTGGTGGCAGCAGTTTCTCACAGTTTGGTGATCAGAAGCCATATCTGTTTTCTTAGGCATCTAGGGACTGTGGTGGTCCCCTGTGTGCATCCCCTATAATTGCCAAAGAGTTGTCTGGAGTCCATGCCATGTAGGGTATGTGGCTGTGAGTGTACTGATCCCAGCTCAGACACTGATGGCTGTGGGATTCAGAAGACTTCACTTAGAGGAGGACATCTTTGAGAATTTGACCTAACTCAGGTATTCCTCTTCTGGGAGACCTGGAGACACTGTCACCTCTAAGGGAGATGAAAGTTGAATTGAGTGGCTGATGTAGTTCTGGGGCCAGGCTTACCCTGATGTTCTTGGGGACCCCTCTCCTGGGCTGACATGGGCTTTCCCTGTGTACAGCTGTAGAAAGGGCTGATCCTCTCTTTCTGCTGTGACCTCTTTAGTCACAGACCCATCCCTGTGGAGGAGTTGGGGGACAGATGTTCCTCTGGCTGCAGACACAGCATTGAGGCAGGTGGTGAAGATGTGTCAAGGACACAAGATATCAACAGCCAGGCCTAGGGCCATCTCTGGCATGGTTATGGGAAGTTTTCTTCAGTGGGCAGATGAATTGCAGTGACTGAGGCATGGGGTTTGTGGGAGGAGACATGAGGGGAGGAGGAGGAGGAAGAAGAGAGGGCAGCAGAGAAAGAAGGTAAATCAGTGCCTTTCTGACTGGTTGTGAAATCCTATTGTGCAGATGTACCTATTTTAGATTACCTTTAATAACCCCCAACACCACATCATGTGCACGGAAATTGGTAGTCAGGATTATTAACTCATCAAGAAAGGAGCCCAGTGTACTTCTTCAGTCAAACTAGAGAGGCAAGTGAGTGAGGAAGCAAACCAGCACTTGGTCGTGATCCCAGAGTAGATAGAGTCAGGCACACACACTGGAGGCTGCATTTTTATTGAGGTTCATTGGGGACAATCACCAGTGTCTCCAAGAGTCTCCCTGGGTTCAGGTTGGGACCAGGCTCCCATGAAATTCTCGGCTACCAGGGAGAGTTCTGGCTTGGGAACTCTTCTTCAGGCTGGGCATCTTCTCAGCTAATTGCCCTTTAAGACTCTTTTAATCCAGGGCACATATGGGGAGATGCGAGTGAAGACAGCAGGTGGCTTTGCATTGGTACGTCCATAGGACACAATACCATGGGCCACCCCAGCACACAGAAGAGGGCCCCCAGAGTCTCCCTGTGGGTTAGAAAAAGCAGACCATGAGCAGATTGTCACCCACCCCCCACTACTCTCCCCACCCCCTGGTTCATTGAGACCCCAGCTAGCTCCAAGGTACCCAAAGTTGGGACTGCAGTCCTGGCTCCCCATGGGGTCATCAGTTAGGGGTTTAAGGCCTGCTTTCTCTTTCTGGCCTGGGCCCACTGCTCTGGATCCTGTCCCCTCCACCCTCTTCCTTCCTCTTCTGGAACTCTGTGTGGCAGACTGGATGGGAAGGTTAAAGACAGGACTTAGACAAGGGAAGAGGGGACCCAAAAGGAGGATTCCAGTTCCCAGAGGGCTAGGAAGCCATGAACACAGACACCAGTCACTGTGCTAAGCCACCTTTCAACCCCACTCCCTCCCCTCTGTGGGGTGGATGTGCAGGTGTGTGGTCACCTTGAATGCTGATCTCTTCTTCCTGGGGTTGCCCACGCAGATTTGCAAGTTGTGATCATAAGGCTGAAAGTGTTTGCAGGCCTTTCTCTTCATGATTTTCAGCTTCACCTCTCTCAGAACATCTGACCCTGGCTTCATCACCCCTGTTCTCCCCCAGCCAGCTGCCTGGCACACTCTCCCAGGCTGAATAAAGGCAGACCGGGTGGGCAGAGGAACTGTCCCGACAGCATGGGTCAGCTTGGCTCTCCTTTGCAGCTGTGAGGGAAGGAAGAGGAGCTGGATTGCCAGGCCCACGGAAGAGGGGTGGTGTGGCAGAGGCTCCCTGGGGCAGGGCCAAGAGGTTCTCCCCAGTGTGACTGTGATGACATGGAGTGGAAGGGTGGGCCCTGAGCACAGGAGAAGGGTATAGGCATGAGAAGACTTAAGGAAGGGGGAGTTGTTGAGAAGGGGAAGAAAGGTAATGGCACCTTCAGTAACATGATGTCATTGAGAATAGTAGAGGAGTTATAGTTCCGGTGAACAATTTGTTTTGCAACTTCCAGCCTCTGCCATGTGGGTTCTCTCTGTGTCAAGTTATGAGCACCAAGAGTGACAGTAATTTTTCTGTTGAGAGGGAGAACAGAGGCAGTACAAAGTGCTTGTTCCCTGCAAGTACTCATTCTGAGCAAACTGTCACCAGGCCCTTCTCTTTTCCAGTGCAGAGCCACTGGAGGGACTCAGGTCATTTCAGGAAGGGTGGGGCTCTGGCAGACACCCTTATACACTAGGTGCAAGCTTTTCTGGCACCAGGATGAGAAGGGCAGTGCTGGCTTGCCTTGACCTGGGCTTCCCTGTACAAAGTCCTGGCCTCTGGAGATGGGGATGACCAATGAAATGGCCCAGGTTCTCCCAAAAAAACATTGCTGACTTGCTAGTGATGAAGAGGGCAGGGAAACCTCTCTTCAGATTACTTCAAAGTTGTCTGAACTCTGGTTCCCCTACCTCCTCATATGAAGAGAGAACAATCCAAAGCTTCTTACCTTCCTTCACAATGAGCAGCTGTCACCACAAACTGTTGACTTATGAGAAACCCACCACAGCTGGCAACAAAACCTCGGTCAGTGAGGATTTCCAGATGGGCCATGTAGGGCCGGGAGTGTGGCCTGGACTCCATACCACCGATAATCTCCTCTGGAAGAGAGAGCCCCAGATCCCCAATCACAGGATGATAGAGCCTTCCAGCAGAGCCCGGGGTGAGGAAGATGGACTAAAAGCTGAGGGACTGCACCTGCTTCTGGTCCTCATCTCTTTTAAGGATAAAGCTCAGCCCCTCCACACACTTTTTTTTTTTTTTTTGCCTTTCCCTACCCCATACTCCACCCTGTGAAATGCCATCTTCCTTTTCCGAACACAATGCCCCATCTTGTTTGTGAGTTGTCATTTCATTTGGACATTTCTTTATGTCCTTATCCTGATATACTCAATACAAAGGCAAAGCCAGAGAAGGGCCTTGATTTGTGGGTATCTTGAGGAAAGCAAGTGAATGGGAATCAGTTTTCTAATTCTTTCTCTACCCAAGACTTCTCGTCCCTGGGAAACTGCCAGTGTCGGAAGGAAAGAGTTTGACCCTTCCAGGTTGAGATTTCCCTTGGAATGATTGCAAAGGGATCCTGTAGCCTCAATTTAGGGTCTTCCCTGATCCAGGACAATTCATCTGGGGTGGGATGGAAGACCCAGAGAACAGGGAGTTTCAGGCAAGACTCACCAGCTCCGGCTTCAGGAGCCAAGAGAACCACCATCAAGAGGAGCAGGGCCTGCATTTTCCTAGTGGTACTGGCCATGGTAAGATTCCTGTGACACCCACTCGTAGGTCCCTGCTTTTATAGTCCCAGAAGTAGACGAAACAGGAGGACTGGAAACCACAGAGCCTGTCTCGTCCAGTTTTGCTTTTCACTCTGGCTTGCTTGCCTTCCTTATCAGACGTTCTCATGACTCCTGTCTGCTGTGCTGTAGTCGAGGCTGTGGTCAGATCCCAGGAGTCCTGGTTCCCAGGATCAGACATGTACCTTCCCCATCCAAAGTAGCTCTCCTGAGGCAGAATGGGGGGTGGTGGTAAAGGATCAAGTATCAAAAATAGCGTTTATTATTATTATTATTATTATTACTAGCATCATTAATCCCCAAGATCATTAACCTATTCCAAAAGTTTATGAACTGAATTATCTTATTTTGATTTGCACCAGAACTCTAAGGGGCCAAGAGAAATATAGAACTACTCCTTAGAATTGTTATCAGAACTCTAAGGGGCCAAGAGAAATACAGAAATATAGAACACCTCCCAATCCAATTATAATATCCAACTGGTTCTGGGTCCTCTACCCTATTTCTAGCCCCTCTTCTGTGGAGCAGTTCTTCCTGTGACCTGGATTTCCACAGCCCCATGACAATGATATACTGATCTCTGAGTTATGCTTAGGAAGTTGAAGGCTAGGGTAATTAGTTAGTTGCATCCTGTTTGTTTTGGATCTGTGTATACCATTATTTTTGTATATTCTTCTAGTTACTCAACCCCACCCCCTTTGTTTTATGGCCTCTTACATATGGTCTGGATTTCCTGATAATCACATGACACAAATTGGCATTATCTCTTCCAGCCTCAATCTTCTATTGCTTTTCCTTGGTTGTCACAGGAAATCTTTCAACAACAACATTTATGTGAACTTGGCTATCAAAATTCTCCATTTCTTCCAGGCTCTTGGTTTCTGGATAAAATGCCACTCACTCATGCAGTTTATCAGTCAAAAAACTAGCTCAATGGAAATTTAACTAAATGTCCGTCTCTGGTAATACAAAGGAGATCACGATCTGCAAGCCACTATTTGCAGCACAAATAGCATCATGCTGCATGTAGAGACATATAATAATGTGTGTCGGGGGATGGTAAGTGACACTACCTGAGGTAGTGACAGCTTCATTTGAATTGAGGTCTGAAGAATAGGTTAGATTGCATCATTGATTAAATTAAAATAGGTATTTTTTGGCCAGAAATAGTAATCTATACAAAGAGTGTATTTGAAGAACTTCAAGTCATTCAGTATCACTGAAGATTAAATTAAGAGATAAAGAGTAGGAATAGTGAAAGACGAAGCTAGGTTGGAGCTTTGAATATTAGCTACATTTTTTTGGGAAGGTGTTGTATATATAAGATGAAAAATGCACTAATCTTGAGGTTGTGGCTAGATAATCTTATGCATAATCATGCACCCATGTAACTACTGACATGCTTAGGACAGAATGTTCTCAGTCTAGAATACCCCAGAGACCATCACTGCTCTGACTCAATCATCAGAATGTTAATAGTTATCCACTTTAATGTAAAAGAAATCATAGAGCACAAATAGTTTTATTTCTGGCCTTTTGCACTTGGCATAATATTTGTGACATTCATTAATGCTGTTGGGTGTTCTAGTAGTTTCTTCTTAGATGTTACTTTGTAGTTTTCTTTGAACATGTCACAACTTCTTATTCATTCTGTTGTGGATAGGAATTTGGAATGTTTCCAGTTTTTCACTATTATGGATAAGATTGTCACAATTTTTCCCAAGTAGATTTTATAAACAACATCACCACCACTGTGACTGGATATGGAAGCATCACACAATCTGAACTTCTGTGACCTCTGTTGTTTCTGGTATCAGAGCCCAGCAAGCCTGTCTCTTCTGTCCACACTTTTGTGATTCTGTTATTTTGGTTTCATGCTGGTGCTTATTCTATTTTTTTGCCAGATCACCTTTCATTACTTATATTTTCTTTTCTTTTTTTTTTTAAAGAGAGAGAGTGAGAGAGAGAGGGGGACAGAGAGAGAGAGAGAATTTTAACATTTATTTATTTTTTCTTAGTTCTTGGCGGACACAACATCTTCGTTTGTATGTGGTGCTGAGGATCGAACCCGGGCACCACGCATGCCAAGCGAGCGCGCTACCGCTTGAGCCACATCCCCAGCCCATTATTACTTATATTTTCAAAAGTAATTTTTATGTGTTAAGAGTTGAGGAGGGCTTATCTAGCCTAAGTACCAATTACACTCCCAGTTTCTCCCTTTAGCATACCTTTCTAGAAAGGCAATTATTATATTATAGGATGTACACATCTTTAGATACTTTGTAAATATTGACTTGGGCCATATGGCCATTTCTGCTTCTATAAATAAATATAGTTAAATGAAAAAAATGTCCAACTCAAACTTGTTGATTAGGTAATATTTTATGAAGCTTGAATCTTCAAGACATTACAGTCCTTACATGGTGAAATTCGCATAATATATACTTCTTCAAATCTTATGCATACAAAATAAATTTTCAGTGTATAAATTTTTAGTGTTTAGGAGCTCTTAAGTATCATTTTTCAGTTATGCAGAGAAGAAAGAGTAGCATAAATGACCCAAGTTTGAGAGTTTCTGGCATAGTAAAATTCATGGGAAGCACATTTTCTTCTAGCTCATACTATAATCTGAATGATTGTAGGATTGAGGGGTCATTTACTCTTATGCAAAAATCTACTGAGCATCTATATTGTACAGAGACCTTCAGAGCTAAGCACTAAATTTAGGCATTTATAGATTCTTCCCTTGAAGATTCCCTGTTTTCATGTGAAAGACTGTGGTAGGGATCAGACAGGGAGGGACCTGGTGTATAATGAGCCAGGTTTGATTTAGGGAAGTGTGGCTGTCCCTCCAAACTCACAATGTAGTCCTGCTAGGGCTGTGGCATGGAGGGTTGGAGAAAAGCATGTGTACTGGGACAAAGACTTACACTTATTGTGGGTCTTAAGTATATTAGACATCTTCCATGGGACTATTTGTTGCTCCTTGTGTGATTGCCCAGGACATAGATAGAGGGACCTTCAGGAGCAGAATTGAACAGCAAAGGCAGCAATATAGAGGCTTAGAGCAGAGGGATGGGACTTCAAGAGAAAGAATGAGTGTTGAGAAAGTAGATGTACTTAGGTGAGGACAGTAGGCGTCATTCCCCTCATCCATTACACATAGGAACCAGCTGGCTTGGAAAAGGGGGTTGCCCTCCTAGATAGGGGTGTGATGGAAAGGGCTGGGGGGCAGGGATCTGTGGCTTTGCATTTGATGTGGCTGTGCTCAGCAGGGTTTTGGGCTGCTGATCTCCTCAGAACTGGATTTACTCCTACTTTTGGTTATTTTTCTTATTTTTCTCAACTGTGATTTAGAGACAAGTTCTACATCCTTTTTCAGTTGTCAGCAACTTTATCAGTGTTATCTATTGGTGCTGATAAGAGAATAAAATCTGCCAAACCATATGGGTATGAATATACATTATCTTTTATTAAAAAATCCAGCATGGCAATATTTAATTACAGAAACACATGAGCATGAGTGTAAGCATTTGTGTACACAGAGACACACACTAGAGAAGATGTTTTATTTTTTTAAATTTAAATATCTATTCAGAGTTTTAGTTTTTCTTTTTTTTAAACATCAGAAATTTATTAGTTGCTCAAAACATTACATTGATCTTAACATATCATATATCATACATTTCATTCAAATGGGGTATGAATTTTTATTATTCTCACATGTACAGATTGCAGGATCACATTGGTTATACAGCCACGTTTATACACACTGCCATACTAGTGTCTGTTGTATTCTGCTGCCCTTCCTATCCCCTTCCTATCCCCCTCCCCTCCCTTCCTTTCCCTTCCCCTCACCTCTCTCTACCCCATCTACCATAACTCATTTAGAGATGATGTTTTAAAGCCACAACTCAATCACTCAGTATTCTTGGTTTCATTGCCCAGAGGCAAACTCAATTGTTTCTAATTTTTTTGGCATGTTTGTCAAAAGTCAATTGAGTTCCTCCAAGTTGCTTCACATTCTTTATAATCTTTAAAATTTAAACATTGTATTAGGTGTAAGTAGAATTGTCTTAGGTACTAAGTTGCATGTCCCTGATCACTGATGATGTTGAACATCTTCTCTTGTGCTTTTCGGCCATTTGTACACCTTCTTTTGTGAACTGTCTGTTAAAATTTTTGGCCCACTATATTTTTACTGTTTGTGCAAATATCAACACAGGGACGTAAGAAACATGAAACAGCAAGGTAACATAACCCATCCAAAGGAACTCAATATTCTCTGGCAAGACCCCAAAGAAAGGAAATTTATGAAATGCCTGAAAAGGCATCCAAAGTAATAATCTTAAAGTAACTCAGTGAGACATAAAAGCGTACAGATAGAGAATTCAGTGAAATTATAAAAATGTTACATGATTCAAATGAGAATTTCTATAAAGAGATAACAAAACAAAACAAAATTTGGAAATAAAGAATTCAATAAATGAAATAAAATATATCAAGAACAAACTAAATCTTATGTGTCGCGACCCCTTGCCCGCAAGGAAGACGCAACTCAGGAATCTTCTCTCAGCAGTTTATTCAGGTCCTTGATACTTTTTCTTCTTTCAGCTGTTTATTCAGGCCTTTGTATTGACATGTCTTTTAGCTTCTACTGCTACTCCTACTGCCACTACTACTACTGCTACTCCTACTGCCACTACTACTACTCCCGTGTGCCCCAGCCTTAATAAAGCAGATAAAGCCCCAATGCACAACTGCCACGTGGACTTTTCTCATAGGGTGCCAAGTCACAGCGTGCCAACTCATTCTGATAAGGAGTTGTTTGTCACAGACTACAGGGGAAACCAGCGCCATCTTGTAATGGCGGCCACAGTTCACAGAAACGGCTCACCACAGTTCCCCCTTTTTTGTTTTATTACGACAATACAGGCGAGAGTAGAGGTCCTATCCCACTGTGCAGAAGTGGCTGCATAGTATGGCCCAGCCTTAAGGAGGGCCCTTCCCCAAACCTGAGGCCATATCAGCCGACGCCTTTTTTCGTGGGGCGGGGCGTGGACGTCCAACCCGCATGCAATAGGACATGCTCCCCTTGAGGTCCACTCAAGTGGATCACTCAAGTGCAGTGCCTTGCCTCGCATCCTGTATCGTGACGATGGTGGACGAAGGGGGACAGCTGAGGCTGTCTTCGTAGTGCAGACAAAATTAAGTTGGCAACACCCCAAGAGAAAGGCACGGACAACAGAGAGGGGGAGAAATTTGGTTGTGACATCTGCCATTGTTAGATAAAGGTCAAGACGTTCCCGTGGAGCACATATGTCATGGCCTTGTGAACTGGCCACCTTGACATGCAGAACAAGGAATTGGGGGCTGGGCCCCGGGGGCCAGGGAAGGCCTGCTATCAGCAAGTTCCCCTCTTTTGTTTATTGCATGTCAAAGGGAATCAAGTAGCCCCTGTCTTAGGTCGTCCACCGCCCCTGCACTGCTTACCCGTCTCTGGGGAGGCCCCACTCCCCTGTCTTAGGTTGCAGTGCAAGCGTGGAAGTTGCCCGTCACTGGGTACTACAAGATCAGCTCAGCGTGTTGTGGCCAACAGGACATTGTTATGGTAACCGCCTCCATAAACAGGACCCATGACCATCACCATCAAATGGCAGGTGTAGTTGGACTGTAAGATTAGCTAGCAAAGATCCTAGTGCAGAAAGGCAGGGAGGAGAGGTATGCACAAAGGAAAGATATGGTAGAAGTTCCAACACTAGAAGAGTGACAAAAGAAGGACATGTCGATCCCAGTGCAATGTTATAATAACTTGGGGTGCAACGACCATGTCAAAGGTTTACTGTTTAAGATGCGCAAGCCAGACCTGTGGCGAGTTGCCATTTTCTAAAGCAGCAAGAGCTTGTATGATCATAGCCCTATCGTGAGCACTGCGGGCCTTGAGGCGACAGAGAAACCACAAGTAGAGAAACATACCAAAGCAACACATTGCACCAAAAATGCCTATTCCCACCCATTCCTTAAAAAAGGAAAAGGCAGAAGAAATCCAAAGGGTGAATTGTCCCAAAGTCACCGGTATGACACGGGTGTCGTTCAAAACAGCTATCTGAGTCAGTTGAGACTGGATCAAATTTTCTGCCACCATGGACCAATTTCCGGCCAAGTACTCTCCGATGATGCGGGAAGCATTCCTGGAATTATTAAATCTGACAGAGGTTATGCATAAATGTGCATGTTGGTCAACACAACCCAAAAGCACCAAGTCAGCCAATTCTTCTACCTGAGCTTGGAGTAAATCTATTCTTTGGTTGGCAGCTAAAATCCCTGACAAAAGATGTTGGTTAACTTTATTTTGAGAATCGAGTATGGTGGAAGTTTGTTGAATAACCTGATTAATAGTGGCAGCAGTTTGGACCTGATTAAGAGCCTGTTTGCATTCAGCAAGCTGCTCCTTAATCTTCACTTTATCAGTTAAAAGAGCATCCTTTACCAATCTCCATAGAGAGAAAGTAGCAATCGGGACTCTATCTGGACTTTGGTCCCTCAACAACTTTTGGAGATCCTGCTTTACCAAATCCCAATCACTGTTATTAAGAAAGCCTCCCGTCAGAAACCAAGGACAAGCCTGGGCTATAGCTTCAACGAATTCAGTTGCTGTCTTGGTTTTTATTCCTGTTCCTTGTTTGCTTAACAGTTCTTTAACTTCGTTGGCCAGACGAAGTTTCACTGTTGAGTTACCCATGGTACGTACCCTGTCTCTTTAAATTATCTTTGATCCAATCCTCCCCCTTCTCCCTTAGAAGGTGAGCCTTGTCCGCTTACCTCTGCTTTCCGAATCTCGGTAAGGACCTCCAGATGCCAAGTCCGGCTAACGGAAACCGAGTCCGGCGAGAGACGTCGAGGTTAAAAAATAATAAAAAAATCACAGGACACCAACGTTCTTCATCCAGGAGGAGGCATGTGTGTTTTTTTTTGTTTTCTTTTTGTTTTTTTTTTTTTTTGCTTTTTATATTTTGGAACAATTTTTGAAAACCTTAGAATCTATAAACAAATTATTATATTTTGAGAAGAAATATCAATGAAAATAAAGTTAAAACCTTTAGATATTTTGGAGAAATAATTATAATAATTTATCATTATATGAGTTTGAACAATAACCTTGAGAAGTAGAAATTACTTGATTGTATTTTTACTTAAAAGCAAATTTATAGTAAACGCATTTATCTCAAATATCTGTAACTGAAAAAACAGAGTACCTGATAAATGTAAATATAAAACTTATAGGTTTTCTGTTGAAGAAAAACAATTAGGCAAATATATATTAACTAATCAATTAGGCATGTGCTAATTAATTTATAGATTAACAAATATAGGTTATCTAAATATCTAAAATATATATATAAAGAATAAGAACATAACTTATAATTGTATTAACTTCATGTAACCACGTGGTCTTAAAATATTTGGATCCATTTAAATTTATTTTTAACTAGGAGTGCACTCTTCTACGTGACGTCACTTGATGTAACTGAAATAAGATCCTTGAGTATACATTTTTATTTTTATAGTTAGCAATGAAAATAAGGATTTTTTGGTCATCACAGGAACTTTGCCGGCTTGTTCCTGTGGTGAGCAAATGCATCCTCATAACCTTCAAAATTAAAAGTAAAATATAAAGAAGCATATTTGATATCTCTCATCAATAGAACATTATTCAGTAACACAACTATAGAGAAAAAGTCAGGTTATTTAACTTAGAACTAGCTTAAATTTAGGACTGTAACATAGAAACCTGTGGAATTAAATTTTGTCTGAAAAAGATATCTTTCATTAGCATTTACAGGTAGGCATTTTGTTGTAAAAAAAATACAGGCTCTGAGCAGCTCCGGTAGAAACCTGAAACACAGCAGTACAGGTTAGTGGCTGGAAAGCGGGACCAGAAGTCCTGTCTGAGTGACTGTGGAAGAACCAATCAGAAGCCCGCAAAAGTGTGGGAGGTGGGACCAGGAAGCAGCTATGCCGGCCAGGCACCCCATGGTTACCATGGTGATGCAAACAACATGGAGTCTGGTGCCCATTTTCAGGGCAAAAGTTCTCCAAGTTTTCTTAGCCGATTGTATTTTGTTTGATTTTGTCTGCATTTTCCCCCGCCTGTTCAAGATCTTACTGCGGTAGCAGCTTGTTCTGTCTCTGCGACCTGCGGTTGCAGTTGTACATCCTGTACTTCCTGGCATTCCCCTAGGGAGTCTACAGATAGAAAGGGGTTGGTCCGTGGGAGGTGACGAAGTCGCCCACTCCCCGGGGTACCATTCCGTCCCTGGATTGCCCCATACACCTAGGCTTCCGGGGCCCGGGCCGGGCCCCTGTTTCCGTTTTGAGGGCAGCGGCCAGAACCTGTCCTGTAATATGAGCTCCATCAATATCCTTACAAGCTCGAATCATGTCATCAACACTCTTTGCTCTGGTAGATTTAATGGCATTTTGGCAATAGGAATTTGCATATTTAAGAGCCAATTGCTTAATGACCGGCATGGCTTGTTCCAAGTTAGGGAATATTTTTTCTGCTACCTGTATCAATCAGGCAAGGAAGTCAGAATAAGGCTCAGAGAGTCCTTGAGCAATTTTTGAAATTTTTGTTTTAGCATTTGAAATAAGTAGAGCCTTCCAAGCCTAAATGGCTGCTGTAGCTATCTGAGCATAGACCCCAGGATTATAATTAATTTGTTGATTTATGATAGCATATTGTCCCAAGCCTGTTAACATTTCAAGGTTATGCCGTGGGAAGCCGGCGTCCTGATTGACTCGGGCTAGCTCGCGACACCTCTCTTGATTTTCACTTTTCCACAACAAAAAATCCCCTCCGGACAACACAGCCATGCAAAGCTGTTGCCAGTCACTAGGTGTCAGCTGATTGGCAGAGAAAGACTCGAAGAGAGTCAATGTAAAGGGGGCATGGGATCCGTAATTAGTAACTGCCTCCTTTAGTTGTTTAATATCCTTAAAGGCTAAAGGAACATGTACTCTGGCCGGCTGTCCATCGGCATCCAAGTTTTCAATTACTGGGAAGTTTGGGCCTTCTTAGGCTGCCACTGAACACCCCCCAGCCTTCTGGGGTTGTCCTTGTCCCAATCGGGGTTATAAGGAGGGAGCGTGACAGCGATCGGGGCTGTAGGTGCTTTAAATCTTGACTTTTTCAATCGACCCTCCAGTTCCTCTATCTCCCTTTCCAATTCTTCCTCCTGCCAGCTGTTACCATGGAGCCCAATTAGTAACTCCCTTATCTTAGAAATGTAGTCAGCACTGTGAAGCCCAGCTCAAGGCCAGAGGCCTTGTTACATATTTTTGTGAAAAACTAGTAAGGGAGTGTCCAGCGCCTGGAATGCTGATTTTTTCAGACAGTAGCCAAATAAAACAGGGCAACATGAAAATAGGAAGTTTATCTACATTAAACCTTTTTGTAGAGATTCTTTTGCTGAAAGTCCTAAAATAAGCCATGGTGAATATTCTGGAGAAGGTCAATTAAGACTTTTCTGTGGGCCTGATAGGGAGGGGGAAGATGAGAAGGCGGGGTTGAGAGCGGCTAGGGTGGATCTAATTCCTCAGAACTGTCCGAGCTACTTGTGTCCTTGGGAGTTTTTAACTCAGTCAAGTCCGGATAGAGCCTTCTCCTCTGTTTAACTTCAGACTCCCTTATCTTTTCACCACTCTTACTCCTAATACTTTCTGCTACCTCGCTATGTGACCCCTCCGATTTTTCTTCATGCAATTGCTCAAGAACGGCCTGACCCTCGCTCACAGCTTTCTGGCATTTACCATCCATTATACACCCCCTCACTAATTTCCAAAGCGGAATGGTACCGCCCCTTAAAGTTCCTTGTTTGTAAGCGAAATCCAGATCTTTCCCTAATTTGTCCCAACTGGGAATCGTGAGACTCCCTGAAAAAGCAAACCAAGGAGCTACAGAGTCAGTCTCTTCTAAAAACCTCTGTAATGTGCTCCGCTTCACTTTAAGTCCCTTAGAACGCAGTAACCCGTCCAAGGCCAGCAAAATCGGGCTTGAGGGAGTAGCACCCATACTGTTCCAAGCAGTATAAAGAAAGTGAAAATACAAAACCCCGCTCTCTCTTTATCTACAGAGGACACAACAACAAAAGAAACACAAAAAACAAAAGCGAAATGACACAACAAAAGAAACACAGAAAACAAAAGTGAAAGTACACAGTGCAGCTGCAATAAATATGAGGCTCTCTCTTTCTTTGTAGAGGAGCTGACCCCGCTTTGGACGCGGATCCCACTTACTGGGACTATCCCTGCTTTGATCGCAGATCCCACTTACCTGGGACTAACCGGTGCACCACCCCTGACTGACTGAAAGTTCTGGTTCCCGGGTTTCGGCGCCACTTGTCGCGACCCCTTGCCCGCAAGGAAGACGCAACTCAGGAATCTTCTCTCAGCAGTTTATTCAGGTCCTTGATACTTTTTCTTCTTTCAGCTGTTTATTCAGGCCTTTGTATTGACATGTCTTTTAGCTTCTACTGCTACTCCTACTGCCACTACTACTACTGCTACTACTACTGCCACTACTACTACTCCCGTGTGCCCCAGCCTTAATAAAGCAGATAAAGCCCCAATGCACAACTGCCACGTGGACTTTTCTCATAGGGTGCCAAGTCACAGCGTGCCAACTCATTCTGATAAGGAGTTGTTTGTCACAGACTACAGGGGAAACCAGCGCCATCTTGTAATGGCGGCCACAGTTCACAGAAACGGCTCACCACACTTATGTAGGAGAGAACATACTGGAAAACTGTGTTCAGTAGAGTAGTTGCTAGTAAAACATTTGTTTGGTGGATAGATTACAAACCAGTCATTTTTATGAAGGCACAGAAGCCCCCCCTTTTCTGTTTGGGAGCAAACTGTGATGTTCTGCTGTCCACCCTTTACCTCAACTCTGAGGTCACTTCAACTGTGGTTGAAGTTCCCTGAATACCTTCAATAAATGGGGCAGTCTGGAAGGTGCTTAGGTGGCAAAGTGAGCAATTTTCCAGGTCGGTGCTGAATCTGCACCCAAGACTGTGGGTTGTGTTGGGCAGGAAGATAAAGGCTGAACTCGCCCCATTCATGTGGGAGGTGTGTGGACAGGCCTGTGAACATAGCCTGTCTATCACATTCTCATAGGCTCTGCTCTGGAGTGGGAAGTACCACATATAGGCTGATTTATCCTGATCACTATGATAAGCTGATGGGAACTGACAGATCCCAGTTGGGACAGCAGTTCAGAGTGGAGACTGTTGGAGCTGTGGCCACAGGGAGGCCAGGGAGGAGCCTGGAAGTGGAAGTGGGGGGAAATGAGCCTACTGGAACCAACTAAGTCGTTGATGCTAGAGTGGGGTCTCAGGTGCTTTTCTCTTTTTGTGACTGGCCTGGATCCAGGAAAGAGAAAGGAATATCTTTGAAATTCCCTGGAAATGAGCTCCATTGCTTCTCAGGGGAGAAAGCTCTTTTCCCACTGGTCAGAGACTGTACCTTGCCGCAGTCTGGTTGGGCACGATTCAGGAGCCACTTGTCAAAAGAAACGAACTTTATTTTTAGAACCACACATGCCAAACAAAATAGCTCCTCAGGAAAAACCCTCAGAGCCCAAATGCCACCACCGGCTTCCCACAAGCCTCTCTCACCAAAACACAAGCCTCTCCCACTCCCACAATCCTCCTGCTCTTCAGGCCGATTGGCTGGGTCGTGTGGGCGGAGCCAAAGAAGTCCCCCAATGAGCAGCTCCGTGGTCTGAAAGGGCAGGGAAATAGCCCAATGAGCATCACCGCAGAGGAGCCAATCAGCTAGATGTTGCTGGGGCCGCTGTGAGCCAATCATCAGCCTGCAGCTGGAAGTTTGCTGGCAGCTGGAAGTTTGCTGGCAGCTGGAAGTTTGCTGGCAGCTGGAAGTTTGCTGGGGCCCCTTTGGCTTGGCTCTCAACAGTACCTGACTTAAACAGATGCTGACAGGACTGGGTCAGTGCATGGGTTTGAATCAGAGGGTTTATGGGAAATGTTTAGAAGTGAGTAACTAGGAGGAGAAGAGGGTAGAGAAGGATGGCCATAGAAGGTGTTGAAGAATATATTCAAGGAAGAAAGAGAAATCAGCTCCTCTCTACCAGGAGATAGTCTTTATTAAGAGTCAGATAGTTGTCCTCCACAAAGTGAGGACTCTATCCCAGGACACAGGGCCTGTCATATAGCTATGTTGGAAGAGTTCATTACTGTCTGAATCCAAGCCATGAAGCTTGAGATCCTGGTGAAGACCCAAGGAAGTTTCCCAGTAGTATGTTGTTAGCTGACAATGCTCTGGGCCACACTATCACACATGAAGGGTACCCCAGAGTCTCTCTGTAGACAGAAAAGGGAGAAGTCTTAGCATAGGCCCTTCTGGTTTACCCCCTTTCAGGCTCATTTTCTATTATCTTTTCTCAATTATGGCCTTGCCTTAGCCATCTGCCTAGCTGCATCCTCTTCCTAGCTCAACCCAGACCAGCTCAATCATCTGACCTCAGTATTACTCTGTCCCTGGGCAAAAATTCAAAGGTGGCTGTGTCCTTACTCTATCAGTAGCCTTCTTGTCCTTAGGGCTCCCCACACATAGCTGGATGGACTGTTGTAGAATGGGAAGATGTCCCTGTATTTCTGCTTATTCTGTATTTCCAGGTCCACCTCTTGGAGTGTGTCAGGATTTTTGCCATCAGCCAGTTTCCCCCAGGCTGCCACAGTACACACCTGCCCAGATCTCACCCAGTCCTAGCTCTTCAGGAGGGCAATATTCTTCACCACTGTATTGAGTTGAGCCTTGTATGTCAGTCTTCTTTCTAGGAGAGGGATGACAATTGAGGTGCCATCCTCTCAGGGAGGCTTAGACCAGGGATGAGGTTGTTTGTATCTCCACTGCCTAGAAGACCTCCCAAACCTTCTTCTATTGCACTGGGACTAGCTGATCATCTACTGAGAGGGGAGGAGGGGACTGAGACTGCACAAGCTGAATGATCCCCAGAGACTTGTGCAGGTAGACCAGAGGTCAGCAAGATGTTACATTTAGGAACATGATATCATTGACCACTGTTTTATTATTATATTCTTTGTGAGGGATGGCTTTTAGAATAGGAATGACTTGTTGGGTCTTTTCCTTTTTCTTAATATTGTGAACATCCAAGGTGACATTTATTTTGCTATAAAGTAAAGATGGATAAGGCTAGTCATTGGAGTCATAACTTAGTCTTTGAAAGGCAAGTTGAGGTCTCAGACTAAGGCAGAGCAATAGCTGAGTCAAATTTTTAGGAAGGGATGGGCAAAACTGTGTCCCACCTTTGTCCAAATGTTGACTGTTGCTTTTCTTTGCAGTGAGCCAAGGCTGGGTTTTTGGCAGCCTCCTTGCTGCTCAGCCTGCTCTCCTGCACTCTTCAATCCTGTGGACCAGCTTAGGGAATCTCAGGTGGTTCCTCATTAGCCCTTGGTCCTATATCTTAGGGATTTTCTTGAGCTATGGTCCCTTGGTTAGTCCCAGGACAACAAAGACCCAGGTATTTCTCACCTTCTGTAACATTGAGCTGCTGACATCACAAAATTGTTTTGCATCAGGAAACCCCCACAGTATTTCCTGACTAGTTTGATTTCATAGAATCTTATGAATGGCATGTAGGGCCTGGAGTGGGGTTTCACCTCTCTGTCCCATTTGATTTCCTCTGAAAGAGAAAATTTGTCCTGGATATCTGTTCATAGAAACCAGATGGCAAGCCCAGTGGCTGTAAAACAGGGTGGTCGTGCTGTGATTGTCTGTGAACTTGGACATGGTTTGGGAAGAAAACCCTTTGTACAGACTACCACAGGCTGAGATGGGGTCCTGGTTTCTGTGGGTAGCATGGTGGGCTTGAATCTGGACCCAACTCTTTCCCTAGTTATCAATTCATTTTTGAAGAGATGAGAAAGCTCAACTCTGTTTTTAAATTAAATAAGCTTCATAAATATGTTAAAGGAAAAGGATCTGAACCCCCTAGACCATCCAGAAGACCTGGAATACACTCTCTGTCCAAACACAGTTGCTTCTCTTCCAGGTGCTTCTCAAACACCTTATGAATGGCACACTTCCAGCATTGGGCTGCTTTCGAAGAACTAAATGTCA
The DNA here is from genome assembly GCF_045843805.1 of Urocitellus parryii. Taxonomy (NCBI): domain Eukaryota; kingdom Metazoa; phylum Chordata; class Mammalia; order Rodentia; family Sciuridae; genus Urocitellus; species Urocitellus parryii. The sequence goes on from NC_135536.1 coordinate 37,493,942, forward strand.
TATAAACTTGGGGCTTCTTCCTGTGCCCACATCTGAGTCAGGTACATAATAAATACTTCACAAAAGCTTGTTTGATGCACAATGAATAGTCTTCAAATGTGCTGTGTCCAGCAGGTGGGTAGGAGAGCTGCTAATAGACCCTGATCACAGCACAGTCTCATCTTCCTAAGGTGCTGAGCCATCAAGGTAAAGAGGGAAGAGTACAAAGGATAGGGGATCAGAAGGAGATGGAGAAAGAGCTGAGTGGAGAGCATCCTTTGGGAGCTTGTCTTCATTGCTGTGAAGCAGCACTGAGGCCAAACTCTCTTGGCTCCATTACTCTCTGGGTAACTGTCCTTGTGGAGCTGAATAGCTCATCTGAATGGGGACAAGATCAGGGCCACATCTAGGATTTGGAGTAGAAGATACTTCTTCCAATTTTAATCCAGATGACAAAAGCTGTCCACTTTTAGATTTGGAGGATGGAAGTTTATAGCCCTAATATTCAGCAATTCCCCACCCACCAGTGTCCTATGTCTTCCCAATAAGTAAGTTACTTTCAAGGTGACAGAGGTGTGACCCATCAGGTATCTTTGAAAGTAGGATTCTAGAATTTCTGCACACTCTATCCAGTGATAAAGCTTCTTCTAGTAATAAAACTTCTAGGAATAAAGTGAAGCAAGGATGGCCCTTAGAGCTAGCCTGACCAGGGTACTGTGGAGCACCCCTAACTTCTGGGGGTGTGGATGGTCATTTATCTCCTTCAGGTGCCACAGAATAGGAGAGTCATCAAGAAGATTATCAAGAAAACACAATAAAACTCTCAATGTTTCATACAGTCAGTCAAATGAAGGGGGTTTGGAGTCAACACTTAGGTAGCACTCCTCCCAGAGTGATTAGGACACATCTTCATTCTTCTCTTGTTGCAGCGCTCTTTCAACAGTACCTTCACCAGGGCCCACAGATACATTAGGGACCAGTGCTGTGATGTACAGCATTCTTCCAAACCATTTTGGAGAGTGCTATTCCTGCTTAGAACACCATTAGGGTGGATCACTACTTTAAAAACAGTGAAAATATTTTAGAAAAATGGAAATAACTCAAGCTGGTCTCCTAGGTTCTAAACATAATTATGTTCAGGGAACACTAAGCCCAGGGCCCTCACAAGAAGCAGAGAGCAGGAAGATGGAAATGCCTCTCTTGAATTCCAGGTCATTCAGAAGCCTGGGACTGCCCTCGGAAGACAAGGATAGTATAGCTCAATCCCTGGCTATAGAAAGCCACAGGAGGGCAGGATCTAAACCTCTAAGCCTCACCTGCTCTGGCTGGGCATCTGAAGTGAAGATATACTCCTCACAGATGTATAGCCCTTCATCTTGCCCCAGGATTAGAGGAGGTGCAGATGGCCATATCCAGTGCTACTGCCTGGGATCCCTGACTCAAGAGGATGACTGTATGAACCAGGAAGTGGCTCTCACCAGACCCAAACCTGCTGGCACCTTGGTCATAGACTTCTCAGCTTCCAGAATTGTAAGAAATAAATGTCTGCTTTTATAAGCCACCTGGTAGGTGGAATTTTGTTATAGATGTTCAAACAGACTAAGACAGTACTAAATGATGTTTACTGAAAAAATATTTACACTCCAAACTGTTATTTATTAAAGCTCTGGCAATCCATTGGAGCTGGCCCGTGCCCCAAAGAAAAAGAGTCAGTCATGGGGCATCTCAGTCTGATCCTGCCATTCGAAGCGTCCCATTGTTCTCTTTATCCAGGGCAGGTAGCTTAAGATCCTGGTGAAGACTGCAGGAGGGGTCCCAGTCCTTTCTCCGTAGGAGACAATGCCCTGGGCCACATTGTTGCATACTAGGGGGCCACCAGAGTCTCCCTGTGGACATAGAGTGGAAAGGACACTAAGCCAGGCCTCCTTGCTCCTGCTGCCCTAAAGCCATAGCTCTCAGAGAAGGCAGGGTAGGGTTCCTTTAGTTGCTTGTGTGTGTGAGATGGGGCTTTGAGGTGCAGGAGTCAAGACTCTGGACGTTTAGCTGCTGGGCTTCAGCACAGTCAACGCTGCTCTTCCAGCTCAATTTGAGTCTAGCTACTCTTTCCTTCCCAGGGGAATGCTGCCTGTGTAAGTGTTGTGGGTTTTCCACCCTTATCTCTGGGGCCTGGATTGATGAGGGAAAAAATCTCCACCCAACCCTGGTCTGGCCCCCTCCCCCCCCTCCCCCAGGGCTGGGGCTTTGGGGATGGAGTCTTTTCCACAAAACGTTGGCAGTTGTCCATGCTCTTACCCTGAAGGCGTTCTTCCTCTCCCGAGGGTTCCCCACACAAATCTGTGTGTTTTCAGTGTAGAAAGCAAAGCGTTGGCTGCACACCTGACCTCTCTGCACTCTCAGCCGCACCTCCTGGAGTCGGCTTGCTAATGTGTTCTGGTTGACCAGGCCCCAGCCAGTTACTGTGCACAAGGCCCCAGGCCTCAGCACATTCCTGGCTTGAGGAAGAGCCACGGGCCTCACCGCTCTATTCTTCCTGATTCTTCTGCTCAGCTGCCGGAGAGAGTATGGGCATTCCTGCTCAGCTGGACCCTAACCAAAGCTTAGGGACTGCTGGGACGGTACTTGCCCCATCCCTGCCCCACTCCCCCCAGCCCTGCCTGGGATCCCTGCCCTGATTCCCCACCAGCCCTGCTCTGGCTTCTTCTTCCATGGTCCCAGAACACAGCAAAGCCACTATGACATTGGAAGGTCACTGGCTAGGGTGGAGGTGTTCAGGGCCAGGCAGGCAGTACCTGCAGTAACATGATGTCATTCTGGATGTTCTCTGGATTGTATTCAGGGTGGGGGATGGCTCTGCGCACAGTGATGTGTTGCTGGGTCCTTTCCTGCCTCTGGATGTTGTGAGCTCCCAGAGTGACATTTATAACACTGTGAAAGGAAAGTTGGCCTAGAGGTAGGTATGAGCAGCAGAAGCTTGAGTCCAGCAGCTCTGCAGTACAGACGGGCCACCTAGGGCAGGGCAAGCCTGCAGTGGAGGGGACGGGAAGGCCTGGAGGGGAGCCCTGCCCTCTGTTTATCAGCAGCCCTGAACTGGGGATGGCAGGGGACCATGACCTTAAAATTTGCTCTTCCAGATTAAGTTGAGAAATAGCTTGAGTTCACATTTTTTTTAAAGCCCTGAATGATCTACTGAATCAATGAACCTTTATTTTATCTATTTATATGCAGTGCTGAGAATCGAACCCAGTGCATCTCACATTCTAGACAAGCGTTCTACCACTGAGCCACAACCCGGCCCCTGGAGTTCACATTTTGAGACCCAATTTTTGTTTTCCTTCTCCTACTCTTGTTCTTTGTGGTCATGTTTACACTGGCCTGTTACCTCTACTGTGCTCCCCTCCCCAGTCCTACCTGGTCCCGTTTTTTTCTTTCATTACTACAATGTTACTTTCAGACGGTTCATCAAAGGAGGTCTTCTGCCCACTCCCCACTGAGCTCCTCACCTTCCCAAGCAGTGAGCTGCTGTCATCACAAAGTCTTCTCGTACCAGGAACCCCCCGCAGGTGTGCCCACCTCTTGAGGTCTGGGCCCGAAGATATGCCATGTAGGGGTAGGAATGGGGTCTGGCCTCTCGGCCTCCAATGATCTTCCCTGGAAGGAAGGGTTCAACACTTACCTCTGCTTGAGCACCTGCAGTGGGGCCCCCAGGTTGATGGCTTTAGAAAGACAGGAAGATGAGGAGGGCAGGAGAGATAATGCAGGACAGGGAGCAGTTGTTGGTGAGGATGGGTCTGTGAGGCACCAGGCATTGGGAGAGAGCTTCAGGGAGACCCATTTCCCTTCAGAACTCAGTTTGCTCCTCCTCCCACACAGAGGACAACAAGGCTCACTCTAGGCAGGGCCAGCTTTAGCCTCAGTATGAAGGAAATTCACTGTTGTGAGCATGAGAGCTCCTTGAAGTCCCTGGCACTTTCTTCCTCATGGAACTTCCTATATCCCTCTGACCACTCATGGGCAACATGGGACTGCTGTTGGAGAACCTACACAGGAGCTTCTGGGACTGCTAGTCCTGTATTCTTGTCTCCCAGGCTTTGACACATGGAGTACAGAATGAATTTCCATGAGTATATATGAGTGTGTGTATATATATATATATATATATATATATATATAGAGAGAGAGAGAGAGAGAGAGAGAGAGAGAACTTACTATGTGCCAAGGCCAACTCTAAGACTTCTATATACATTTACTGATTTAACTTGCATAGCAACTCTGTGAGGCTTGTTGTAATATTATTTCCATTTTATAGATGAGGAAACTAAGGAAATGTAAATACAAATACCTTGCTCAATGAAACAGAATGTGCTGTACTGAGGCATTATGGCTGGTTCCAGAGTCTGGGATGGGATCAGACAGACCTCTGAGATTGGGGTGGGTCACTTACCTGCCTCAGCCCCAGGTGGGAGGAGAAAGGCCAACAGAAGCAGGAGTGGCTGCATCTTGCTTGAAGGCTGCCCAAGTCAGTTGGTGTGTGTGCCTCCTCTGGTCAGGCTTTTAGCCCTCAGGAGAGGAAGGAAGGGGTGGGAGGGGGCTTGAGAATTCACAGTCCCGTTCTCCTGCTGGTGTGGTAAGTTTCGTCATCCAGTGCAGCTCAGGAGGTTTGCCCACAACTGACAGTGAGCTGGGAGAGGGGAGAATAATCCAAGCCAACGTCCCGATGTCCCACACCACTGCTGAGTCAGTGCTGACAGCAGAAATGGGGACCCAGGGCATCATGGAGGGGCCTTTGAGCAATGTGTCCCTGAAGCCTCAATCCACCAAAGACCTCAATATCCCCAGTAAGACAAAGACACTGGCAGCTGCCTGCTTCCTCCATTTCCTATCCCTCTGGGATTCCAGATTCAGTCCTTTGGAATTTTAGCATTTCTCTGAATGAGTGCAAATTCCCAGATTGCTTATTCACATATAAGGTGAATAAAAGATGTTGAGGTATGATGAGAAATGGGTGAGAACACCTGGAAAATGTCAAAAGAGTCAGAAGAGGAAAGATGAAGCTCACCTGTTTTCCCTGCTGAGATCCCTGTTATTCCCACTTGAGTAGACCTTATCATTCAAGATTGGGCAGCCACTCCCCTGAATTGGTAGAGGGTGCTGTTGAAGAAAGAAAAGGGGAGAACAAGGCTCTGACACTGACCATTACCTTTTCAGGTCACTTGATTCCCGATAGGCCCTCAGTGAAAGTTACATCACATTTGAAGACTTCCTACTCAAGGTGAAGTCTTTGTGTTCCTGAAGTTTCCCTGCATGTAGATAAGACTCAGAGACTATTTTTCAAGGGTTGTCAGGCTAGCCAGAAGACATCTAAGATCTCATTCACTGATGGCATAAGAAACCAATTAACCTAATTTCCTTTCTCTGCCCCTGAGGTGATAGCTTCAAAAAGGAGGTGCATTTATTGTTACGAAGCCTATAAGACAAAAAGAATTAGAGCAAATAGTCAACACTGGGAGAAAAGCACAGGAAACCACTGTAGAGTTACACCGTGGTTCATTAAACACTGCTGAAAATATTTAGATGGTCAACAAATGGTGCTGGGAAAATTGGAAATCCATATGCAACAAAATGAAATTAAACCCCTGTCTCTCAAAAACTCAACTCAAAATGAATCAAGAACCTAGGAATTAAACCAGAAACCTGCATCTAATAGAAGAAAAAATAGGCCCAAATCTCCATCATGTTGGATTAGGCCCCAACTTCCTTAATAAGACTCCTATAGTACAAGAATAAAAATCAAGAATCAATAAATGGGATGGATTCAAACTAAAAAGTTTCTTCTCAGCCAAAGAAACAATTAATGAAGTGAATAGTAGCCTACAGAATGGGAGCAAATTTTTACCTCATGCACATCAGAGACAGCACTAATCTCTAGGATATATAAAGAACTCAAAAATCTTAACACTCGGGCTGGGATGTGGCTCAAGCGGTAGCGTGCTCGCCTGGCATGCGTGCGGCCCGGGTTCGATCCTCAGCACCACATACCAACAAAGATGTTGTGTCTGCCGAAAACTAAAAAATAAATATCAAAAATTCTCTCTCTAAAAAAAAAAATAATCTTAACACTAAAAAAAGCCAAAATGACCCAATCAATAAATGGGCCAAGGAACTGAACAGACACTTCTTGGAAGATGATATACAGTTAATCAACAAGTATATGAAAAAATATTCAACATCTCTAGCAATTAGAGAAATGCAAATCAAAATTACTCTAAGATTTTATCTCATTCCAGTCAGAATCACAGCTATTAAGAATACAAACAACAATAAGTGTTGGTGAGGATGTGGGTAAAAAGGCACACGCATACATTGCTGGTGGGACTGCAAACTGGTGCAGCCAATATGGAAAGCAGTATGGAGATTCCTTGGAAAACTGGGAATGGACCCACCTTTGACCCAGCTATCCCACTTCTTGGTTTATATCCAAAGGACTTAAAAACAGCAAACTACAGAGATGCAGTCATATCAGTGTTTATAGCAGCACAAATCACAATAGCTAAAAGACTACTATAAGATTTCTTCTGGGTAGATGAATGGATAAAGAAAATGTGGTATATATACACAATGGAATATTATTCAGCATTAAAAGAGAATAAAATCATGGCGTTTGCCGGTAAATAGATAGAGAATATAATCCAAGTGAAGTTAGCCAATCCCCCAAAAACAAATGTCGAATGTTTTCTCTGATATAAGGATGTTCATTCATGATGGGGTTGTGGGTGGGGCATTGGAGGATTAGATGAACACTAGATAGGGCAAAGGGGAGGGAGGGGAAGGGAGGGGTAAGGGGGGTAGGAAAGATGGTGGAACGAGACAGACATCATTAACCTAAATACATGTATGAAGACATGAATGGTGTAATTATACTTTGTGTACAATCTGAGACATGAAAAATTGTGCTCTATATATGTAATATGAATAATAATGCATTCTGTTGTCATATATAACAAATTAGAATAAGTAAAAAGATATTCAGAAGGTTCGGCATATTCACAGATCATTATAATCCTGCATAAATTTTGCAAAATTAACAGTTGAAGATGAGTACAATTCCCAACCTTCTGTGGAGTGTGATAGGTCCACTTGAAAATCTTATGAAGGTTAAGGATTCTCTTATAACACATAAATAGGTATCATTTTTCACTTATTTTTAGAGCTGCACAGAGTTTAACTCTTTCTTCAGCACATAATCTATGAAATTTCTTTATGTGTATGATAATTAATGTGTGAAGAAAAAGAGAAAATAGTGTAACAGCTTTTTAGTGCTTTAGTTTTTGGGACAATTTTAATTGAATTACTTTTGCAACACTTTCAAAACATTTTAAAAAAATATTTTGTTTTAAAAACATTAATTTAAAAGAAAAGAATAAAATACAGTCTGTAGAGGAAAAAAAAGAAGTAAAGGATCCTTGGTATTTATCCTAAAGATTGAATTTATCATACTGCAGTGATACATGCATACCCATGTTTATAGCAGCACAATTCACAATAGTCAGAGGAAAAAAGAAAAGAGCGGTGGCGGTGGGTCTCTTAAAAATCAAAGGGAGATCAGTAAAGGAAAGGGACCAAGTGAGAGGAGGAAGTGCTGGGGAGTAATATTGGCTAAATTATATTGTTATATTGCATGCATGTATGAATATGTAACAACATATCTCATCATTATGTACAACCAATAAGAAATGTGGGAAAAATAAAAGGAGTAAAGATGTGCATATCAGCTAGGTGTGGTGACACATGCCAGTAATCCCACTTACTTGGGAGGCTGAAGCAGGAGGATCTCAAGTTTGAGGCTAGTTGGGGCAATCCAATATAATATATATGTATATAAAAATACATGTTCTGACCCAGACTACAGAGAGAGTCTGGAAGTTACACATTTGTTAAGTTTGAAAATTCTTGAAGAAGTATTAGAATGAACATGTGACTAGTTTTATGACACATACCCTTGATAAAGGAAAAGGCAAGTCAAAATATACACAATGCCGCCTATGAACTAACTATTTCTTTTATTTTAGGTTTATTTTTACCCATAATGTTAGGATTAGCAGTCGGTTCTTAGTAGGGTATGGGTTAGGGTCAGAGATTCAAAACTTCGATTGGAAAATACGAAAATTCATAGAATGTGTATGCGAACATGTGCTACACAAAAATACTTCCAAATGCCATCCAGAACAATGACATGACATTGCCATCACCCCAAGTAAGGGACAATTAGAGAAAGAAGAAGAATATCTGCGATGGCATATCTGGAATGGAAAATACTCAGGAGCTCACAACCTTGGAGGTAGCAGAGAAGATTACAAAAGTAGAGGACAGGGTAAACATGCCACCAACATGGAGGTGTTCTGGCCTAATTGCTTCCTGACAACCTGCCTCTAAGCTTTTGGTACTTGAAATATATATTTCTCCCTTCAGGAGCGTTGGCTCCCTTTGCAGTGAGACAATCAAAGCTGGATCTGCATCTATGTGAACTGGAGGACATTGTTTCATATTTTCCAATGGGCATGAGGCAGCAGAGCTGAATCCTCTTCTTGGAGGTGAACTGTGACCACTGGGGGCTGAATGTCTCAAAATGAAAAACAAAAGGGGTTGAGGGTGCAGCTCGGTGGTAGAGTACCCCTTGGTTCAGTCCCCAGTAACAAAAAAAGGAAGAAAGAAAGAAAAAAAAAAAGACGCACACAGGGAATTTTCTTTCTAGGATTTAATGTCAACCTTCCTATTAAAAGCAATCAAATACATACATGTATTTGCTAAAATACATGTATGCATGTATCACTGCAGTATGATAAATTTAATTCTTAGGATACATACCAAGGCATTTTAAACAAAACTGTTTAAAATGCCTAAAAACCTTAAAAGTTTCAAAGAACTTTCAAAGCAAGTGTGATTTTCAGGCCAAAATCAAAGGATATTGAGGCCAGATAGAAAGGTACTATTGCTCTAGGGGAATGTACCGCACCCATAAAGTTTGAATTTTGTTTTGATAACCTCATAAAGTGAAAAATCTCTACAAAATACTAAAAGACTGCTATAAGATTTCTTCTGGGTAGTGAATGCTATCCAACTTCTTTATGGGGCTAGCATCACCTTGAGGGCAAACCCAATGGGCCAATATCATTTTTGAATATTTATGCAAACCAAATAAATCAAAAAGCAGAAAGATGCATCATAAGAAGCTTGGGTTTATTCCAGGACCATGTGGAGAGAAAAAATAAGGAATAAAAGATCCTTTTATTTTATTTTAGGTATGTATCCTACGAATTAAAGTTTATTAATTTATTAATTCTAGGCTTTATTAAAGTTTACTAATTTAATAATTCTAGGCTTTTTATTTGAAAGTCAACTGCTGTAGCACACCACATTGATTAAAGGAACATCTTTACTATTCAATTGAAGCAAAAATAAACAAGCATTTGCTAAAATTCACCCTCATTCATTAATTTTTTTTTAGTAAACTAGGAATAAAAATGAATGTTTATAATTTGATAAAAGTTATCCACAGAATCCCACAGCAATTAGTATACCTAATGGTGATGTACTGAAAGCTTTTTCTTTTTTAAAAACATTTTAATATTTATTTCTTAGTTTTCGGTGGACACAACATCTTTGTTGGTACGTGGTGCTGAGGATCGAACCAGGGGCTGCATGCATGCCAGGTGAGCGCGCTAGCCACATCCCCAGCCCTGAAAGCTTTTGCTTTCAGAACAAAACAATACAAGAATACCTGGCACAAATTATAATCTATTCTGTTCAATATTCTACTAACAATTTTAGCTAGTGAAGTTAGGCAGGACATAGAAATGAAAGGTCTAAGAAAAGAAAAAAGGAGTCAAAATTGTAATGATTTGAAGAGATGATAGCATATAATGAGAATCCAAAAAATTCTACAGCTCAAATCACATAATTAATAAGAGTTAAATGAAATTGCTACATACAGATCAATTAAAAATTAATTATATTTCCACATGTACAGCAACAGTATTAAAAAATAAAAATTTAAGAAAGTTAACACTTAAATGGCATAGAAATGATCAAAGAATAAAATGTAATCTAAAGGGACATGTGCAGTACATCTTTGGTGAACATTTTAAAATTGAATAAAGAGACATTTAGCAAGACCTAAACATAGAGATTCTGTGTTCATTAATTGGAAGACTAAATATTATACAAATGTCAGTTTTTCCAAAATTGATCTATAAATTCATTGCACCTGAATTAACTAATTCTAAATATATTTGGAAAAAACAAATGGACAACAGTAGCCAGGAAACTTTTAAAGAATGAGAAAAAGATGTGAGTTCTTGCTTTAGCAAATAAACCACAGTAATGAAGATAGTGTCATATTGGTGAGGTACCCAGACATAGATTAATGGGCCAGAAATAAAGATCTTGCAGACATATGGACACTGACAAACATACACATATGGATACTTAATTTGTGATAGAGGTTGCATCCTGCATCATAGGAGAGAAAAGATTATTTTTTTCTTTTCTCTCCATTAAATGGTATTCAGAAAATAGAAGTCTTTTTGGTATCCTACAGAGACACATATTTTCTGTGGGCGAGGGGGTGGGGAAAACTTGATCTTTTCTCACACCATATCAAAAAGTCCATCCTAGGTAAGTTATGGATCCAAGTGTGAATAAAAATTTGAGAATATAATGTAATAATATTTTCATTATAGCTAAAGATTTTAGATATTATCTAAAAAGTATTAATCATAAAGAAAATTATTGATGAATTTGATACATTAAAGTTGAGAGAAAAAAGGCAATTTATAGAATGGGTCTAAAGATGCTTAGAACACATATAATCAACAAATATTCTAACTACACAAAGAATGTCTAAAATAATGTCTAAAAAAATAACCAATTCAACAATATAATGGGCAAAAGACTTTAATACCCTTACCAATAGAAAATACAAGTGACCAATAAGATCTATGGAAAGGTGTTACTTTCATCAGGTACCAGAGAGGCACCAATTTATTTTTATTTTTTATTTGTTCTTTTTAGCCATACATGACAGTAGAATGTATTTTGATATGCTACATGGAGTATAACTCCCCATTCTTGTGGTTTTACATGATGTGGAGTTATACTGGTTGTATATGAACATAGGAAAGTTATGTCTGATTCATTCTACTGTCTTTTTCCCCATCCCTCCTCCCTTCCCCCCACTCCACCCAGTCCAATCTGGTAAACCTCCCCACAGCCCCTCTGCCTATTGTGAGTCAGCATCCACATATCAGAGAGAATATTTGGCCTTTGGGTTTTTGGGATTGGTTTATTTCACTTAGTATGATAGTCTTCAGTTCCATCTATTTACCTGCAAATGCCATAATTTCATTCTTCATTATGGCTGAATAATACTGAGAAGCACCAATTTAAAGCACAATAAGATACCAGTTCAGCCACTCACTCCTGGGCACATACCCTAGAGAAACATGCACACGTTTCTATCAGATACATATCCAAGAAGGTTTTAGCAGCATTATTTACAATAGCCCCACATTGAGAACACTTGCAAGGTCCATCTGCAGCAGCATAATTGTAATTTTCATGATAATATTATGGTAAAATCACACAATGGAATATTGTATAGCTATGAAAATAAATGAGCTATTGCCTCATGCAGTGGCATAAAGAAGTCATGCCAACATATGTAGAAAGAACCCAAGAAGACTAATTTTAGCATGATTTCATTTATATAAAGTTCAAAACAAGGCAAAGTGAAACTATAGTGGATAGAAATGCACACATGAGAATATATGTGAGAAATACATAATAAAAATCAAGAAAGTGGTTACTACTAGTCAGAATAGTAGTTAACTCTAAGATTGGAGGGCAGAGAGTCTTCTGACCAGGAGGAGACATATGAGAGGTTTCTGGAGTGTTGAATGTGCCCTGCTTCTTGACATGAAATGTAGTGTCTACATTATAATTAATCTTCATGCATTTGTATTTTGTGGACTTTTCATGTGCATGTGTTTTACAAAACATTGAAAAAGCCTGTCATGGGGTGTGGGTTGGAGAGGACATTTGAATGAATAAGGGGATATATGAGATAAATTAATCTCTAAATTGTAGAGTATAATTAATTCTAAATATATTTGGAAAAAACAAATGGCCAGCCATAGCAGACACTTTTAAACAATAAGCCAGGAGGTCTTGCTTTAGCAAATAAACCCACAGTAAATGAAGAGAGTGTCATATTAGTGAGTTACAAAGACATATGGTTTTTAAACATTTTTTAATTTTAATTAAAAATTGTGATCTTTTGAATAGGCAAGACTGATATGTTTCACAATATTCATAGTTGGTTGCATCTATTTTTGGCTGTTTTATTTCATTTCCGTCAGTTACAAGGTTTTTTCTCCTCTGCGATGTTGGGACATTAAAGTCAGGTGTTTCCCACCTCCTCCCTGGGCCCCTAAGCCACCAACAATGCGAATCCTCTGGGCAGGCAGTTGCCAACTGTTGCTGGATTGAATTCCCCTCTCTTCCTTTGATCCTCCTTTAGTCAGTAATCATTCTAGTTCCTCTTGGTTTTATAAGACTTGGGTTCTATTGTGACACTCCAGATCCTCATGGCAATCTTGATATCATTTTTTGAGGGACATTTTGGAAGCATCTTTGGAGTTGTCTGCAAATGAGATTGTGGTTGCTTGATGAAATGACTGTGCCGGGAGAAGGCTGTGCCAGAGCCACTTGTCTTTCCACCATATATGACTACTGGGAGCCAGATACTGCTAAGACCTGGCCTGTGTTGTGGTCCTTGAGGGGAAGAGCAGCTGACTAAGACAAGGCTGAATCCTGCGGGGGTGCGGGGTGTCCTGAAATAATGATTTGTAGAGTTAGATTCTCTGGAGTCTGTATAGAATTCTTCAGTCAGTTTAGTTACAAGGAAAGAAGCATCCCAGAAACTATGGAGATGGCAGAGACTGATTAAAAAAAAAAGATTCAGGGTTCTCAGGGGTTTCTGGCAGAAAAGCTTACTTGGGCTGCTGACCCTAGCACCCTGGCTCAACATGAGAAAGAGGTGGAGGTGGACATTTCTCCTGAGACTTGGGCAAAAATGCTCAGACCAAATATTTAACAATTGGAGAAGAGTGATAGGCAATATAATATATTCATGGGATGACATGCTATTGAGCCAATCAAAGCATTATACTGTAGAAGACTATTCAGTGGCATGGGGAAATTTGCACCCTCTGATATTAAGTGGGAAAAGTAGAATGTAGAACCATGTGTACAGTTCAACACTAATTCTGCAGGGAGAAAAGGGCAACAACCAGAAGATGATTTTGTGCAACTTTTATTTTCACCTTAATATTATCTATTTTTTTTTCTGTAATGTAAATGTATCAGAGGATACATTTTCTGATAAACAGAAAAATTATTAAGCACTGTGGTAGAGCCATGCTAGCAGTTTAGCAAGACATTTTCTTTTTCTTTTCAAGGGACACAATTAGGTGTGGCTGTGTGACTGTTATAGCAAAAGGAATGTGAATGGAAATGCCATGGGCACCTTCCAGATCTGGACCAGCTCATTCTCCTGTGCCCGGTCATCTAGGCACTTCCGTTTCCAGGTTTGTTGCAGATAAATTTGAGGAACTGGGAAGCTACCTTTGGGGGACTGAGCTTGGGTTCTTTAATCATGGGCTAACCATGTGATTTACTGCTCAGACTGGAATACTTAAGAGTAAAGGAGGACAGATACTCATTAGGAATACTTATTTTGTGAGCAAGAAATACATTATTGTATTAGTCACTGAAATTCTCAAGCTTATCTATTAGTTAGGTTTGTCTTAATATGTTCCAACATACTTAAGGCAACCTTTTTATAACATGAAGTATTCTTTTTAAGTAAAGTTATTTTAATAATTGTAGCATTTAAAATACTGAATAAATTAAAACACGAAAAAGAAATACATCAGTCTCAATCCCACTACCTAACTGACCATTGTTAATAGAGATGTTTCTATCTAGATTTTATTCTTTGTATATTTTTACATAGGGATGATCACATCATATTCAGTTTTGAATCCTGTATTTTAAATTGTTCAACATAAACATTTCCCCTCATTTTATTAAAAGTTTGTTAGTGGATATCATTTTAGAAGCCCAGGTATATTTAGTAAACAGTCTTTTGAGTTATTTAAATAATACATAAAATTTATAATTAATCTTTCTTGTTCTTGGATAGGCAGAATTAATATTGTCAAAATGACCATACTACCAAAAGCACTATACAGATTTAATGCAATTCCAATCAAAATCCCAATTACATTCCTCATACAAATAGAAAAAGCAATCATGAAATTCATATGGAAAAATAAGAGACCAAGAATAGCTAAAGCAATCCTTAGCAGGAATAGTGAAGCAGGTGGCATCAGTATACCAGACCTTAAACTATACTACAGAGCAAAAATAACAAAACAGACCTCATATTGGCACTAAAATAGACTTGTAGACCAATGATACAGAATAGAGGACACAGAGACAAACCCACATAAATACAGTTATATTAGACAAAGGCAACAAAAATATATATTGGAGAAAAGATAGCCTCTTCAACAAATAGTGCTGGGAAAACTGGAAATCCATATGCAACAAAATGAAATTAAGCCCCTATCTCTCACCGTGCACAAAACTCAACTCAAAGTGAATCAAGGAGTAGGAATTAAACCAGAAACCCTGTACCTTATAGAGGAAAAAGTAGGCCCAAATCTCCATCATGTTGGATTAGGCCCCAACTTCCTTAATAAGACTCCTGTAGCACAAGAATTAAAATCAAGAATCAATAAATGGGATGGATTCAAACTAAAAAGCTTCTTCTCAGCAAAAGAAACAGTGAAGTGAATAGAGTGCCTACAGAATGGGAGCAAATTTTTATCACATGCACATCAGAGAGAGCACTAATCTTTAGGGTATATAAAGAACTCAAAAATCTTAACACCAAAAAAACAAATAACCCAATCAATAAATGTATCAAGGAATTGAATAGACACCTCTCAGAAGATGATATACAATCAACCAACAAATACATCCCTAGCAATTAGAGAAATGCAAATCAAAACTACTCTAAGATTTCATCTCACTTCAGTCAGGATGGCAGCTATTAAGAATACAAACAATAAGTCTTGGCGAGTTTGTGGGGAAAAAGGCAAAGACATTGCTGGTGGGACTGCATATTGGTGCAACCAATCTGGAAAGCAGTATGGAGATTTCTTAAAAACTGGGAATGGAACCATCATTCCTGCTATCCTGTTCCTTGGTTTATACCCAAAGGACTTAAAAACAGCAAACTACAGGGACACAGCCACATCAGTGTTTATAGCAGCACAATTCACTATAGCTAAACTGTGGAAGCAACCTAATGCCCTTCAATAGATGAATGGATAAAAAAATGTGGTATATATACACAATGGAATATTATTCAGCATTAAAAGAGAATAAAATCATGGCATTTGCAGGCAAATGGATAGATTTGGAGAATATAATGCTAAATGAAGTTAGCGAATCTTAAAAAACCAAATGCTGAATGTTTTCTCTGATATAAGGATGCTGATTCATAGTGGGGTAGGGAGGAGGAGCACAGGAGGAATAGATGAACACTAAATAAGGCAAAGGGGAGGGAGGGGAAGGAAGGGGGAAGAGAGGTAGGAAAGACTATGGAATAGGAGACAGACATCATTACCCTAAGTACATGTATGAAAACACAAATGGTGTGACTCTACTTTGTGTACAACCAGAGACATGAAAAATTGTACTCTATTTGTGTAATATGAATTGAATTGCATTCTGCTGTCATATATAATTAGAATAAATAAAATAAAAATTAAAAAATTGTAAAGAATTAGAAAAATAGACATGTAGGAAGAAAACCACCTGCCAGGAAAATATGTGAATAAGCAAAAATTTTATTGTAGTATATACTGATCTATAATCGCCTTCTGTCTTAAACATACTGTGAACATTCTTCCATATGACCAAATGTAGTTTTATAACAATCTGTAAGGATTTCGCAGTGTTTAATTATATGCAATTAAAAAAACTGTTCCTCAAATAGTGCTGGACATTGCCATTGTTCCTAAGATTTTATTGTAACAAAACTCTAAGGAATAATCTTGTACTCCCAAGAACATGCTGTCCTTTCACCTCATAAACTTATATAGAGATCATTGTAAAGGAACAAGTACCAGTTTTCTTGGTGTGGCTGATACCTAGGTCAAAGTTGCCCTTCTTATTTTTTAAAAATTTATTTAATTACTTATTTTGCATTATAATTCTTAATATACCATTATAAATAATTTATCATATCTCTGCTTATATATAAGGTATGTTGATACTAAATCCTTCTTTTTTTTAAAAGGGTCTTTGTTGTGCTGGGGATGAAACCCATGGTCTAGTGCATATTAGGCAGGTACTTGATCACTGAACTATACTCCAGCCCCTTTTTGTTCACTTAAAAATAATATATATATATATATGTATATATGTCTATCTATCTATCTATCTATATCTATCTATCTATCTATATCTATCTATCTATCTATATCTATCTATCTATCTATCTACTGTTGATGTATCTCTTTACTTTACTCATTTATTTATATGTGGTGCTGAGAATTGAACCCAGTGCCTCACACATGCTAATTAAGTGCTCTACCACTGAGCCACAACCCCAGCCCTGCTTACTTGTTTTTGAGACAGGGTTTCACTTTGTTGCTCAGGTTAATCTTGAACTCCCAGGCTCATGCTATCTTTTCACCTCAACCTCTATAGTAGGAGCACAGAATTTTTAAGGATATTTGTGCACAAGGTGAGAAAATGCCATTTTCTAATTGTCCACACTGAATCTGATTATTTTTTTTGAAAATCCTTCCAAATAAGATAAGCACAAATCATTAATATTTTAACTTACATTAGTCAGTGAGTTTTAAATTTTTAATAAATGTTTATTAGTATTTTTTAAAAATAACTTGCCTATTAATGTTTTTGGCCTAGTTTTCTATAACAATGGATAATGTCAATGTTAATGGCTACACAATGCATAAGATGAATGTGCCATGGTCTACCATTTTCCTACTTGGACATTAGTACTGATTACAGTTTGGAATTTAATACTGTGATGAACAACTTTATGAATAACCCACCTATACACCCACACTTTCACATGCACACACACTTCAGATGTCATAAGATAAAGTCCTAGAAATGAAAGTTAGTAGGTCAAGAGAGAGAAATAAACATAAACTTATATAGAAATCATTATAAAGAAACAAGTGCCATCAAAAGCAGGCCAGTCTGCATGGTGCTGTTTATTATAAGGAATTTTTTTCTTCCCGAAGTATTTCATGCTCAGTGTTTTTGTCTGGTATAGAGGAGAAGACTGACCATTGGGACTGTCCTACAAGACCATCATCCTTTAGCTCTGGTGGTAAAAACCTTGTACACTCTGCTGCCGGCTCAGGTTTATACCCTTGGACTCTGTGCTGACTTTCTGTGGTCTCTGCATTTCTATTGAGGGATTGCTGTAAGCTCCTGCACCCTCTAATATCCACTTGTTCATTTCTGCTTGTGCATCTAACTCCTCTCTCACCTGTGCTGCTACCAGTGTTGTGATTCTCAGGGGTAGACTTGGCAGTTGGTCATCGACTATTGTAAGAGAATTATGTCTCTTTGTTTTTCTGTTTTTCAGTGTGCTAAACTTATTTTATCATACTCATGAATTTTATTTGTTATTATTTATAATGAAGTTGCTCTACTTTTTGATGTTGGTCTCACTTGATTCAATGTTTGTCTACATGTAACTCACTAGTGACTTTTTTTTTTTTTTTTTTGGTACTAGGTATTGAAGCCAGGGGTGCTTAACTACTGAGCAACATCTCCAGCCCTTTTTATTTTGAGACAGGGACTCACTAAGTTGCTTAGGGCCTCACTAAATTGATGAGGTTGACCTGGGACTTGAGATCCTCCTGCCGCAGCATCCAAAGTTGCTGGGATTATAGATGTGCGCCACCACACCCAGCTAGTGGATACAGGATCCTGAATAAGGTCATCTTGGTCACAATGAACTGTCTCATACTTGAATTGTAGCATTTTTTTTTGGGGTGGTGGTGGTTGTGGATTGAGGTTCACTCTCATGCACAACACAGATAGAACACAGATAATTCAATTATTTTCAAAACAAGATTTCTTGTGGATTCCAAATACAGATCCATCTGTGCCAATTTGATCTGTCTAATGCAAGGAAAATTTAGAGGAAAAATTTTCATTATTCTAAGCTTCCAAAGATGAAGACATAGCCTATTGTGTGCCTGTTATAAAGATAAAAGAGATCAATCTGTGTCCATCAATGGAGGGCAAAGTGATACTTCTGGCCCAGCAGCCCTGGAGCCCTCTAGCTCACAGGCCGCAATAACCTCAGGTTGCCAGCAGGGGGAGTCTGGGTTCCCAGGATGGGCCAGGCTGAAAGGGGCTGAGGTTGCTGAGTGACTCCACCAGAGGTGGCGCCTGGGCCTCTGGAAGATGCTGGTCCAGCCCTTCCCAGGTGGGAGGTGGGAACATCAGGTGTGTTGGCAGCCCAAATCTGTTAGGAACAATCAGTAGAGGAGAACTCTGTTAAGGAGATGAGAGAAAGGCTGACTGGAACCAGGGTGGGCTGGAAGGAAAAGGAGCTGGTGGCTCGAAGAGCCTGGAAGGAAAACAG
This sequence comes from Urocitellus parryii, assembly GCF_045843805.1. NCBI lineage: Eukaryota > Metazoa > Chordata > Mammalia > Rodentia > Sciuridae > Urocitellus > Urocitellus parryii. The sequence continues at coordinate 37,512,690 of NC_135536.1, forward strand.
GGGCTAGTGTGGAAAGGCCAGCTGGAGAGGAGGAAGGTTGACTGAGCTCTGTGCTGGAGCCAGGGCAGGGCAGGAATATGGGGCCTGAGTGAGCCTGAGGTGCATTGAAGGGGCATTTCAGCCTTGTGAGCTGCAGACAACTCTGATGGTGGGAGGAGTCTGTCCCACCGGAGAGAAAGGCCTGGGAAACAGGAAACTAGGCACGGTCCCTGGCCTCCTGGATCCCTGGAATTATCCCCTTTCCATTGCCCTGCCTCTGTTCTCTGCCAAAGTGTTGGGGGCTTGATAAAGGTGGTCAGTTTAGAGATAGATGATAAGAAATTCCTGATGGCCAGAGAGATTCATCTTTTGAGGGCAAAGTATGAAAAGTGTGTGAAAGAGCATATGAGTATACCTCTAATGCTGCAGATGCCCAGCTGTGCAGTGGGGAAGCCAACCTTGTAAAGCTGAGAATAAAAGAAAAGTGTGTGGTGGAAAAATTGTTGAGAAACTGTTCATCATGCAGTTCAGGGAGGAGGGAGGGCTGGGGGAGAACAGAGGAAGGGAAACCCAGAACTGACGGTAGAGGGCTGCCTAGAGCAATGCTATTGCAAACTGAAAATGGTTCAGTGAATAAATAAGACTTCAGGCACATTCATTCTAGAGTTCCGTTTATTGCAATCCTGCTTGCTCCCATTGAATTCTTGTTCTGCCTCAGAAAAGATGGTCAGGCACAGAGAAAGGTTAGTCATATGCCTGCTGTTGGAGGCCCTTTGTGGTTTTCTTTATTGAGGGCAGGAAGTGGGAGACCTTGGTGATTCAAGGGGTCTCATTTTCTGTCCATAAGATAAAGTGCCCTGGACCATGCTGCTACACACATAGGGACCCCTCTGTATCCCCCTGTGGGCAGAGAGAAGAATTGCTAAGCTGGCCTCCTCCTGGCACTGCCCTCTGGCCTCCTTAGGAGTGGGTGGTCCCTGTTAGGGTATTGTGTGTGTGTGATGGAGGCCAGGGTCAGACTCACTGCCTCTCTCACTCCCAGGCCTGACCCTGAGTTTTCTCTCCAGCTCTACTCAGGCCACACCCTTCTCTGCAATCCTCAGGGATATTCTCCTTTGGGATGACTGATCCTCCCTCACTCCTGATCCACCCAGGGAGTGGACTGAAGACTGGATTCGGGGGGAACCCAGGTGGCCCAAACTCTGAACTAGGGGCATGAGGATTTGGGCATTCTCATACCTCAGACCTACTCCAAATTCCTCTTTCCCTGAGTTCTGCCTGGAACTGGAAACTCACCTTGATGCCAGTCTTTGTTTTCTTGGGGCTACCCTACACAAATGTTGATGGCATTGTCGTAAAGGCAGAAAAGTGATTTGCACTCTAGGTCCTCCTGCACTGTCAGCTCTGCCTCCTAAAGCGAGTCACTCAAGTGCCAATTGGTCCATCATCCTCCAGCTGGCCATAAGATATAAATTCCCTGGCTTCATCCTGTCCTTGCCCCTGGGCAGCCCGAGTGGCTACACAGTGGGATTCTGCTTGGCCTTTTTCTTCAGCTGAGGGGCACAAGAAACAGAGTCCAGTTTAGGCAATGGTCTCTGGGCCTGGACACCATGATGTCAGTATGGAAGGGAGGCAAAGAGCAGTGTCACAGTGGGAGGAGAAACACCTGAGGAACACCTGAACCAGGGAGGGCAGGAGCAGGGCCTTACGGGCAGTAACCTGATGTCGCTGAAGAAGCATTTAGGATTGTAGTCTTGGTGGGGGGTGACCTGATGGGACCTCTCCTGCTTTGTGATGTTGTGGGCCCCCAGGGTGACATTTATTGAGCTATGCAGAGAGCAGAGTGGGGATGGGGGTTGTTGAAACACAGAGAATACAGCCAGGAACTGTGAAGAGCAGGCTAGAATAGGGGCAGGTTGGGGCTGCAGCTGAGGGGAAACTGAGGAAGCAGGCCCCAGCTGAGGGGCTGTCCCCTCTGCTCTCAAGGACCCTGAAGTAGGACTTCCAGGGTTCCTTTCTTGCTTTTAGTCAGAATTGTGAAGTTGTTCAAGTTTGCACTGGGGCCCTAATGCATGCTCTTGACCTCTACCACAGCTTTAATTGTCCATTGTGGTCTCTTCTCAACTGTGCCACTTGCCTTGACCTCTCGCCCTCTGACCCCAGAGCTTACCTGCCCTATTTCTCAGCCTTTCATTTCATCTCCCCAGTCCTGCTTTTGATGAGTTCTCAGGGGCTTGTGTAACCAGCACCTTGGAAGTTCCAGCTGTCTGTAGTATCTGGGAGAGAACAAGGATCCTTATGGGGGTCTCAGGATGTGTGGGCTTGCTGCTGTTCCTCACCTTCCTGGCAGTGAACAGCTGTCAGCACGAAGTCCTCTGGCACCAGGATACCATGGCACCTCTTCTATCTTTCTTATCCAGAAACTAGACAAAGGCCATGTAGGGTTAGGAGTGGGGCTTGGCCTCATGGCCCCCAATGATCTCTTCTGAAAGAAAAGATGGGTGAGTGGGATCAGCTGTGGTCAGGAAGAAAGGTGGTGTTTGAGGGTGGAATCTACAGTGCTTGTAGACAGCAGGGATGAGTGATAGGCTCTGTAGGCAGCACTCTTTATAGGCAAAATGACTTTTTTTTTCTGATCCTCAAACCTCAGAACTTTGAAATGAAACAGGGGGACACTGTCCTCTGCCCTGCTTTCAGCACATACATGGAGATTTGTTGTGCCATCTTCTAATCTACCCATGACTTATGGCATTGGATTTTCTAGTCTTCATGTTCTAGAGTTTAACACATACTGAGTTCTCTGTAAATATTTATAGCTGCAAGAACAAATGACCTCCAATTAGAGGGAGTGGTGGGATTGCTGGAATTGACCAGTGCTGGTGGGATCCAGGACTGGTGGGATGTTGGAGGAGAATTCTGCCCCAAACAGGAGAGCAACTAGGGGCCTGGGATGGCAGAAGAAAGAAGTGGAGAGGCCAACTAAAACTGAACTGCAAAGGCCTAGTAGGGAGACAAGTTTATGGAAAAGTTGGATGCAATCATGTTTTTACTAAGATCAGTTGCATCCTGGCTTTTTAGGAGGTGGGGGATAGATAGCACTTAGTAATGCAACTGGTTCTTAAGCTGGGTTCAGTAACCTCTTCTGAACTGCAGGCTGGTGGTCTGAGGTCCCTTTCTTGGGTTGGAGTGAAGGATTTGAATTATTTATCTTTTGGATTTTTATATCAAATTTCTCTTTAAGGATAACCCATTCTGTGGATAATGGAGGAAAAAGTCCAGGGAAAGGTTAACACCTAGTAAACCTTCTAGAGAATACCCTCCCTTCTGCCATTCTTGATGAGTCTCTAGCCAGCCACAGACTTGTTAGTCGGGGTTTGGGATGGAAACTGGGCTTCAGAAAGTCCCTGGCTTCAGGTTGAGGAAAATTTCTGACCCATGCTGAGTAGAAAAATCCAGAGTACAGGGGATTTTGTGAGATGGGCTTGGGTTTCTGGAATAGGATGGTCACTCCCTCAGCTCTAGGGCCAGAAGAAAGGTCAATAGGAGTAGGAGTGATGGCATCCTTCCAGAAAACTGCCTGGGTCAGAGCTGCTCAGATCAGAGCAGACAAAGCCCCTGGAGGAGAAGGTGTGGATTGTCCAGTGCTGGTGGGATCCAGGACTGGTGGAATGTTAGAGGAGGGTGCTGCCCAAGACAGGGGAGCAACTAGGGGCCTGGGAAGGCAGAAGAAAGAAGTGGCCTTACTCCAACCCAATCCACACATGAAGAAGGTGTGGGCTCAGTGACCTCACAGATATCTTAGACCTGTGCTCCTTTGGTTTTGGTGGGTGTTATGGTGCAAGCTGGTTTGTGGAGGTACTCTGGTTTGGTTTAGGTGAAAATGACACTGTCACCACATTGACATCTCTACTGCTGAGTCACAAGGCCAAAGGAAGAATAAAGAACAAGGAGGTGGAGGGTGATGAGGTTGTGGCTGCAACTACTGGAAGGGCTGAGACCCTCCTCTGACTGAACAGAACCAAGAAGGTCCCCTTTTCTCAGCTCTTGGGTCTTTTTCCATCTTAATAAGATCATGAATAATTGTTTAGCAGGCTAGATACATGGATAAGAGAGACATGGATCCTACCCTTGAAAAGCTGATAATTGATTGGCACAGACTGAAAATTGTGCTCAGAGCAAAAGATGGCCAGGGATCTGGTGAAATGTGCTTGGTAATAAGAGAGGTTTTGACTTGCCCTAGGAATATGTGGAGTTGGACATATCCAAAAAACCCAAATAGTAATCCTTCCTGTCTTACCACCACCACAACCTCATATTTTCTAAATGTTTAGAATTTCCTCTTTGAAATTAATATCTCAGTTTTGAACAAAAGTCCTGGACTTGATATTCATTGGATTAAAATGAATATTGAGGCTATCAAAATCAAGTGGCTTGATTGGATAGGAAGAAGTCACTGAAAGAACTATCAACATTCCAGTTGCTCCAAAGACAAAGTATCTTACCAATACCTGTGGCGAGAGACATGCTTAAGCACTAATGTTGATGCTCCCAAAACTTTGCTTTTCTCATTTACATGTTCCATATTTAACTAGCTTTTTATGATAAATATGCATGACTTTTATATCTGGACATTTTCCCATTTTCTAAACACATTGATCAGTGTCAGACATTCATTAAACCACTTCTTATTTCAGTTTAGTCTTCTTTTCCTCCTACATGGAAGTTTTGAGAATAAGATTCCTTTGTGTTGAAAAATGGTAGAAAATATCCAATAGTCTATAAGATATCTTTGAGGCAGATCTTTGTTAATAATGAGTTTCCTTTGGGTTAAACACACACCTGTGTATTTTCCTCTGTAACATATATTTTGAATAGTTGTGACAATATTAAATATGCTATTTGATATTCTATATTTAGTCACTTAACATAAAACATGATAAGCAATTCACAAGAGTATTAAAACACTTTAATAAGCAGCATGTGATTTTTATTTATGTATTTTAAAGTGAAGCAACCAAAAATTAAAATCACTAGTGACAACAAAAATTTTGATGTATTTTTCTGCTATGTTGAAAGTCTTTTAAGCTTTAGTGTATAATATATGGAGCACATTCCTCTCTAAGGAGAGAGCATTCCCCTTACTGGGTTATTTTACTTCTTAATAAACTGTTGTTTAGAGTAGTTTAGATTAACAGAACAACTGTGAAGATGACACAAAGCTTTCATAAACTCCATATCTAATTTTGTGGTTATTAATATTTTATATTAGTATGCTATATTTGTTACATAAATGAATTGCTATTGATCAATTATTGTTAATAAGGTTCATAGTTCATTCAGATTTCTTCAGTTTTTACCCTCTCTGATCCAGGATCACTTCCAGCATACTACATTACAGTTTGATTCCTTTTGGCTGTGATAGTTTCTCGAACCCCTTGCTTTTAATGACCTTGAGAGTTTTGAGGGATGCTGGTCAGGAATTTGTAGCATGTCCCTGTACTGGGATCTGTCTCATGTTTCTCTTATAATTGGAGCAGAGTTATGGGGTTTGGGAGGAAGATTACAGAGGTCAATGCCATCTTCATCTCTTCAAATCAAGGTTACATATTATCAACATGATTTATTTAGTTTTTGTGGATTAAAAAAAAATGACCGCAGAATGCATTACAATTCTTATTACACATATATACCACAATTTTTCATATCTCTGTATATAAAGTATGTTGATACCCAATTCGATTCTTCATTCATGTACTTTGGATAATGATATCAACATGATTTATGAATGTTGACATTGACCTTCATCACATGGCCAAGGTAGTAATTTATCAGATTTTCACTGTAACATTATTCTTTTTATTTCCTTCTTTCAAGACTGTACTTTTGGAAAGAAATCACTTAAGAAATGGAGACTTAGATAGCCAACCCTGTCTGTAAGCTAGAGAACATGTTAAGTAATTTAGCCATTGTTGCCTACAGTCCAGGGCACTGGGAAGCTGGCAAGCTGAGAACTTCCCAGTGAGCAGCTCACCTAGAGTAGGCGCTTAGCCTAGAGCTACCAGAGAGCAGCTGACTGGCAAGCCAGGAGCTTTCCTGAGCAGAAATTCATGTGGGGTTAGTATCAGATGTTTTTTTTTTCCTTTTTGCTCTTTCCACATTTTTATATTGATGTATAATAGTTGTACATAATGATAGAATTTGTTATTACATTTTTGTACACACACTATATATAACCATATTATTTAATATTACTCCCCAGCATTCCCCCTTCCTTTCCCTCCTCTCTTCCTGTGGTCGTTTTTTCTCTACTGATCTCCCTTTGATTTTCATGTGATCTTTATCCCCTCCAACTTTCTTTTCCTTTTTCCTCTCTAGCTTTCACATATGAGAGAAAATATATGACCCTTGACCTTCTGAGTTTGGCTTATTTCACTTAAGATAATGGTCTCTAGTTCCATCCATTTTTTGGGCAAATAAAATATTTCATTTTTTTCTTATGCCTAAATAGAATTCTAGTGTGTTTATATACCACATTTTCTTCTTCCATTTATCTGTTGATGGACCCCTAGGCTGGTTTCTAGTTTGGCTAATATGAATTGTGCTGCTATAAACATGGGTATGCATGTGTCACTGTAGTATGATGACTTTAATTCTTCAGGATATATACTGAGGAGTAGTATAGACAGGTCATATGGTGGTTCTATACTTTTGAAGAACCTCCATACTCATTTCCATAGTGGTTGTACTAATTTACAATCTCACCAACAGTGTAAAAAAGTTTCTTTTTCTCCACATTCTCTCCAGAACATATTATTGTTCATATTCTTGATGACTGCCATTATGTAGTGTCAGATGGACTTGAAGGCATCTGGCCCTGAGGAGGAGTTGAGGGTGGACTGATCCCGTGACTGAAAGAGACCTTCTCTGATGATGGGAGGTCTGGGCCTAGCACTGCTCTGTTGGAAACTGGCTGTGTGACCCAACTGGGGTCAGATATTTCACTTTTAGGCTTTTTTTTCCATTAAAGGAGACTCTGGGTCTGTGACACTTATTATCTTCATACACTCTAGTCACAAAATATATTCCTATAAATAAATGCATCACCCAGTTTGAAAATGTATGCCCTGTTTGTAATCTTTTGAAATGCCTGATTTTTTTTTCTTTTCATTTTGTGCTTTCTGTCACATGCAGAAAACCAAGTTCTTCTTGTGTATCTGTCTCACCAGGTTTTTTACTTTATTTAATTTATTTTTTTGGTGTGTGTCTGAAAAAGTTATGTGCTGTGAAAGAGATTAAGCCAGAGAGTGGCTTGATGGGCAAAGAGATGAAGATTCAATCTTTTGAGGATATCATGATTTCAGAGAGATGCTTTACCCAAACTAAAAGAGTGTGATGGAGCAGGAAGGGGAAAGTGTTGACAGTAGCCTGAAGCCCAGGCTCTCTCTGCTGCAACCACCAGCCTGGCTAAGATCTCTGTGGGTTGGATTGGTGTGTCCTTGTCAGTCTGGCTTAACATGCAGCAATTCAGTCAGACTTTAAGTGTGATGTCTTGATGATCAGAGGAGCTTCCATTTTCCACATAGATGTAAGCGTGCCTATTTTGGTTCAATTGTGGGTAAGGCTAGGTCTCAGTAATAACTAGGGTTACATTTCACATTGGCCCAGGCTTAAAGTCAGGCCCAAGATTTCAGGAAAATATGAATATTTTTCATATCTGAGTTTGTCGACAATGTTCATTTTCACTCCATAAGAGCTAAATCAGGGGCGGGGGTTGTGGCTAAGTGGTAGAGTGCTTGCCCAGCAATCTGTGAAGTACTGGGTTTGATCCTCAGCACTATATAAAAATAAATAAATAAAAATAAATATTGCGTCCATCTACAACTAAAAATATTAAAATAAAAAAGTTACCTCAGGACTGACACCGGTCCATAGGTGCAGACAGGTGTGTCCTTGGGCTAGAGAGTGGGATGTCTGGCTTCTGATTGGGAACTTTCTTTGCACTAGCGACGAAGGAAGGAATTAAAAATGGGTGATGTTGAGAAAGGCAAGAAGATTTTTGTTCAGAAATGTGCCCAGTGCCACACCATGGAAAAGGGAGGCAAGCACAAGACTGGGCCAAATCTTCATGGACTCTTTGGGTGGAAGACAGGTCAGGCTGCTGGATTCTCTTATACAGAAGCCAACAAGAACAAAGGCATCACCTGGGGAGAGGATACACTGATGGAGTATTTGGAGAATCCCAAAAAGTACATCCCTGGAACAAAAATGTGTCTTCGTGGCATTAAGAAGAAGGGAGAAGGGCAGACCTAATAGTTTACCTCAAAAAAGCCACTAATGAGTAATAGCTACTGCTTTATTTATTACCAAACAGAAATGTCTCTTGGCTTTTTTATGTGCGCCATAATTTAATTGATGTGATATACCAGAAATCAGATCATGAATGACTGACAAAATATTTTTACTTAAATCCTGATTTAAGTAAAACTGACTTGTAGTTAAATTAATATTTTGGTTATATTCCCACTTCAGTAAATTCTATCACTGTTTCCCCTTTTTAAAGTTATGGTTGGACTTAATTAGTAATGTTCAGTATTTCACAAAAATGGTGAATGACGTCTGAAAACTGGTTTTATATTTAGTTTTATAGAACTGATTATGTGAATATGTTTAAATATGGGGGAAATCCCTTCACCCTCTCAGAACCAAGCATGATTCACATTTGTTTCAATTTGTGTTCATTACCCTATTAAAGGCAGTGGTTGAAGATAAGGAAGCCAATTTAATTTTGTTGACCATGCCAATTTAATTAGAATTCCCTGTATCTAAAATGCTGTTTTTTCCTTATGGAAAGACATTTTAGTGTGGTTTATGTATGATATTAAATAAAGAATATTTAACACTTTTCACATTTTATAGCGGATCCATAAGTTCAGATGCTTTTAAGTCAGCATAATACAATAACAAGTTAGACTTTACTTTTTAATTCTTTATTTTCTAAGACTAAGTTATCATTCAGGATTGTTTTTAAACAACTGTTCAGAAACAATACTTTGGAACATCTAGGTGGTTGGTAGTGGTGCTTTTTGCCAACTTATTAGATGGAAAGATTAAGGTAAAAGAGATATACCCATCAGTACAAATTTGTAAAATTTTTACCATAAGATTTAAGATAATTAAAAAAAATCAGAGATCCAAAAAAAAAAGTTACCTCAGGACAGTCCTGTTCACAATCCTCTCCCCTCACCATCTTCCTCCAGCCTCCTTGGAGGGAATGCTCTTAAGCAATGATAGACTAGACCCCATAATCAGCAATTCTTGGGTCTGCTGTGATAATGCACCCCAAAACTGTACCATGTAACATCAGGACAATTCAAATAAGTTTTATTATCTTGAAAAAAAGATGACTGTGATTCTTGTAAATTTTAAGCTCAGATGCAGGAAAGCCACAGAAAAACCATATGGATTCCATGATGACTGCTGCTTTGCAGGGACCCTACTGCCTGGCACACGGTATTTGCTCAATGAGCATTGATGTATTGGTTGATTCAGAATACTACTTTGGTTCTGCTACAGAGGCAGGCTGTCTCACTTAGATGGACACTATAGTCCAGGGTACCAATCAGTGAGTTCTGTTCCAGAGGCCAGACTGTCAGTGGTGCCCAAAAGGAAGAGCCTGTAAGGGATCATCAGGCTGCTGAGTGTGACCTGTCTTTGTTGGGCTCTGTTGAATGACATGGCTTTGACCCAGGTGAAAGCTCTGGACTAGAGTTCTGAAGACTTTCTCTGCTTCCTGTTCCTTTATGAATGGGGCAGAAGGTGAGCTAGTGCTCAAGGTTCATCAAGGATAAGAATCTTGGTAAACACAGATAGAAAGGGTCCTTAGATCCTCACAGGATTCCAGGGAACCTGGACATGGGAGGTGGAGAGAAGCTGGCTAAGACTAAGATGGAAGGTCATTTGAGGGGAGGATGGGCTCTCAGGAGACCAGACACTGCACTGGGCTCTGGTCCCAAGACAGGGCAGTGACAGACACTTAAGGTGCATCTGGGGACACTGAAAATTCTTCCTGAAACTGTTTATGCTTCCCAGCTGCCAGTTGTGCTGACTTGGAGAGGCAGCCCTGCATGAACCACACCTTTCCAAAAGGCTCCTACCGATTACCATTAGGGTGGGAATTATGTAATTTCTTTTCCAAATCTGGGTTCTTTTGTGTTTTCATATTGGCCCTGAAGGTGGGTAGGGCAGGGATGTAGATACAGAATGAGGTAAGATGGCACTGAAGGAATGAGTTTTTTTTTTTCCTGGGTAGCTTAAACTCAGCCTGCTGCAGGGAGCTGGTATTGAACAGTTATTTGGAGACAGTATCAACACAGCAAGGTTTTATATTCTAGAGGTGGAAGGTGGAGTGTGCCTGAGGGGAAGAATGTAAGGAATCATAAATGTGAGCAGTTCCTGCTGTACATACAGTCAGCACCTTACAGAATGTTATGCTGGTGAAGAAAGGAGGAATCCATCATTTCAGTTGCAGAGATGAAAGTTTATTACGCACCTGGCAGTCTCCCCTCGACTCCTCCACCCAGTACACTTTGGGGCTTTGTTCAAGAGAAGATGAAAATCAATCCTGGAGGCCCCTCAGTCTTGTGCCTGGAGTTTGAAGAATTTCATTGTTTTTTTAATCCAGCGCCGAAAGCTTGAGATCCTGGTGTAGACACTTGGAGGTGTCCCCTCCTTTTGCCCAAAGGACACAATGCCCTGGGCCACATTTTTACACACAAAGGGACTTCCTGAGTCTCCCTGTGGGCAGAGAAAGGACAGCCTTAGCAGGCCTGTTCCAGGTCCCATACTGTCCCCTCCCCAGGTAGGGGGCTCCAGCCTGACCCTGACTATTCCTTCCAGTTGACTGATGCTCCTTCTCCAGTAAGTCTCTGTCCATGAAGTGACCAAAGGGCAGTCAGTCTCCACTGACCCCAGGACCAGAGACTGAATTGGTGAAAGGCTTAGTACACAGGGGTATGATTAGTTCCCTTTGCCCTGGTTCTCCTCAAACTCTGCTGTGTCCAAGGCAGGGAATAGCCGACGCAGGTGAACTTACCTTAAAGGAAGCCTTCTTCTCTTTTGGGTTCCCCACACAAATCTGGGTGGTGGAGTCATGTGGTCTTTTGAAACGAGAGAGACATTCCTCGTCATTTTGGATTTCAAGCTGTACCTCATGCAGTTTCGTTGTGGATATGTTTTGGCCAATGCGTCCCCATCCAGCCACAGTGCACACCATCCCTGGTATAACCTGGGAATTTTCTGAGGGTAACTTGAGGAGGCTCACTTCAGCATTCAGCTTGGCCTTCTTTTCCAACTAAAGGCAGATAAAGGAAATTCTGATCAACCCACCGCTCACAAAAACCCACACAGTCATGGGGTTGCCGTCTTCATGGCATTGGGACAAGTGAAGGCTTCATTTTAGGAAGGAGGGTTGGACAGAAGGACATGAGGATTTAATCCTCCAGGATTAAAGTGTGCGAGACCCATTGGAATGACATGCCTCACCTGCAGTAACATGATGTCACTGGAATAGTTGCTGTTGTAATCTGGGTGGGGGAAGGCTTTTTTTACAGGGATGATCTGCTGGGTCCTCTCTTTCTCTTTGATATTGTGGGCCCCCAGGGTGACATTGATGGAACTGTACCAAGAGCAGAGAGGGAGGTAGAGTCACAGGGGCTACAGCTCAGGATCCCTGAAGGAAATGGTTTTTCAGGGCGGGGCAGGGTGGAGTTGGGAGGACGTGTAGGGGAACAGGACTCTGGACTGAGTGTCTCTGGCAGCCAGGGCTGGTGCAGTTCCTGGAGCAGATGGAGTGTGCTCAGTCATGCACAGAGCTCAAGTGTCTCCAGGCGAGACTCCGAAATTCTCACATATGCACTCTGGGCTCTTGGGAAAAACCAGCCTCCTTCCCATCCAGCCTTGATCCACGTTCTCCCTTTGTATAACAAGCCACCTGCACTGACCCTTTCTCCCCAGAGCTTACCTGCCCTCCACAGAGCTCTTGTCTTCAGCCCCAAAGGAGGGGAAAAAACCCTGTGGAGTTTTCTCTAGAAAGGTCAACTTACCTTCCCCAGCAGTGGGCTGCCGTTATAACAAAGTCCTCACGTACAAGGAAACCCCCACATAGTTCTGTTGTGTTTAGAGTCTGGATACGAAGAAATGCCATGTGGGGATGAGAATGAGGCACAGCTTCCCGGCCCCCAATGATTTTGCCTGAAAGAAAAGTTCTGTCCTGCCCTTGGTGCTCATGGAGCCAAAGGCTGAAGAGAGGAGACTACAGGGAGGGAAGGATTGAGTGTGGTGGTATTACCATCTAGGGGTGCGGGGTTCATTGGCCTTGATCAGCAAAGAATTGACCAACAGGATGCAGAGAGAGCAAGCAAGCAGCAGGTTTATTGCAAGAGCATCAGGCAGATTTCTCTGAAGAGAATGTCCCCAGACATTCCCAGAGCTGGGAATCTGGTGGGAGAGTTTCCCTTGTTCTTTTATAGTCTCTGAAATTTCCTTTCTTTCCTTACCCTCTTCCCTGTTTATCTTCTCCTCACTATTATTGATTGGTGTCCTATCAGTACACATATCTGTTTTAGTTTTTCTATTGGATCCCCCACTTTGGAGCATAAGCACAGAAGTGTCTCTCTGATAGGTCCCCTCCATTTGTGCAAAAGCACTTTTTCAAGCAGGAAGTTGACCTCGTCAGAAGACCCTCTCCATGCTCCTTTGTTTTGGCCCTGCCCCTGGTCTCCTCCCGTGCCATGTAGCCCTGGTTACTCAAGCCCTTATACATGTCCCTAGGGGCAGGGTCTAAGTAGCCAGCAGCAGCAAACATGGGCCCTGAGTGTTTGCCAGGCAGCATTCCTGGCTTGAAGAGTGACCCACAAGACTCAGATACTCCCTCTGACCAAGAGCAGGGCAGTCCTAGCTCTGTAATTCCCGCTTCAGACGTCAATGTTGACTGACAGGATGTGAGTTTGGAACAAGTAGCAAAGTTCCCACAGATCCTGGTCAGTCCTTCCTCTGAAGTGTCTCAGTCTTCTTTCCTCCTTAGATCCCACTGAGCTCCCACTGGGTTCTGCACATAAAGTCAGGATGCTGAGTCGTGTTTTATGTTTGTCTTCTGGAGACAGACACCAAGTAGGTGCCCAGTAAAGGTCTTGGCTTTGTGAGGGGATGGCTCCTGAGTATCCTGTTGCTGAGGTTTGGAGGGCAGTGCTGGTGAGATTGTGAGCACCAGGGATGATGGGTTCTGACAAAGCCATTGTACCCATCTGTAACTGAAAATGACCTGAGAGAACACGGGGCTGAATCAAGGCACATGTAACTGTTAAGGGGACGAGAATGCCCATGACTCTGAGATCAAATGGCTGCATTCCTGTGCAGTGTAAGAATGATAAAGTTTGGAGGAGCAGGTGGAGATTGAGGGTAGATATTAAGAGATTAATTTAGAAATTACCTTGACCACAGAAGCCAGCACCTTTCTCCCATTTCTCTATGGGGAATTATTTATTTTTTCATAAGTCTTTGTGAAAGATCCTGCTTTCCAGATGGTAAAAGTAGAGCTGGGAAAGGGGAAGGTTCCCAGTGCCTCTCATGAAAACCAGCCTTCTGCCCTGCTCCTCCCTTGTGCTCCCATCCCCATGAGGCCCACCAGTCTTTGGGTGAGGTTCACCTTGCTAAGCAGAAAGTTGCTGGAGGTGCACCTGAGCTGGAATGGTGGGGTGTAAGGTCTGAGCAGGGCTGAGCTTGGGGTTCAGTTGTTGGGGATAGTCACTCACTTGCCTCTGTCCTTGGGCACAGAAGAAAGATCAACAGGAGCAGGAGTGGCTTCATCTTCCCAGGAAGGCCTCTCTGGTCAAAGAGGTTGGTGCATCCTCCTGGTCTTTAAACTCCCAGTGTTCTCTTCTGGTGTGTGGGGGCTTTTTCCTCTGAGATGATCTCAGCCTTCCATCACTGTCTGATCAAGATCTGATGGTTGAGTTAGACTTTAGCCATGGCTTAGCTCCCACCACTCTTGATTCAGTGCTGACCACAGAAGCAGAAAACAGAAACACATGGTCACAAGATGGGGTGCTATAGGTGCTAAACATTGGCTAAAGTGAGTCCCTGTGGCCTCAGAAATATGCTCATTTCCTTGGTTCTCACTGAATGATGATAATGGAAGGATGATAATTTGTTGAAACCCTTTTCTTCATAAGACTTAGGATATTGGAGATGAAATTCTTTGGCTGTGGCAGAAAAGAAGAAAATATTAGTGAATAGACAAGATGGTGGGGTTGGTGTTACAGGGATGGGCAGAATGGGGTAGGGACAATGCTGAAGACAGTGTGCCCCAGTTACCCATGTACTCAGTGTTCAAAACAACAATGACATATCCTTTGCCCAGGAAGCCCAGTTTGGTCATGGTTGCTGAGGACAGCTTGTTTCTGCTCCTTTGTTTGTCAGCAGGCTGGTCTTGAGATGCAGAGAGGAAAATCATTTGAAGGCTCCCTGCCTCACAGGTCAGTGCTTATGCTGGCTGTCACCTGGGAATCTCCTTTCCTCTCCAGGAGGTTCTGTCATGTGGTCTCCCTGCAGGGGTTTGTTCCTTGCAACATGATGATTGGCTTCTCCAGAGAGACCATTCTCTCCTACTTGCAAAGAGGCAGAAGTTGTGTTCTTTTTCACCCAAATTTTAAAAGTCAGATGGTATCAACTCTAACATATTCCATTGCTTGCATCAATCTCACCCCACCCAGAGTAAACAGCCAGGGACAGACCTTGCCTGTAGAGGGGGCATTAAATGATGCTGTAAGAAAAGCTGGTGGGATGGGAGACACACAGTTGCTGTCATTTAGAAAAGTATTATCTGCCAATCACTTTGGGTGTTTGTAGAGTTGATCAGAGGAACTGAAACCAGTAGGTCATCGCCTTTGGATCAGTTTGGCAGTCTGCTTTGTTTAAACCATGCAGAAATGGAAGAAGGTTTTTTTCTCCCAATGATATTCTGTTAAATAAATGAATGATATCGTGTGAATTGGAATCCAATCAGCATCCACATATCAGAGTGAACATTTGGCCTTTAGTTTTTTGGGATTGTCTCCTTCACTAAACCTGATGGCTTCCTGTTTCATCCATTTATTGGCAAATGGCATAATATCTATCTCTTTATGGCTGATATTACATTGTGTATATTTACTACATTTTCTTTATCCATTCATCTATTGAAGAGCACTCAGATTTGTTCCATAGCTTAGATACTGTGGATTGAGCTGTCATGAACATTAATGTGGCCACATCACTATAGTATGCTGATATTAAGTCCATTGTATATAAACTGAGTAGTGGATAGCTGAGTTAAATGGTTATTCCATTCCAAGTTTTCTGAGTAATCTCCATATCACTCTGCAGAGTGGTTGCACCAATTTGTAGTCTGACTAGGAATATATGAATGTACCTTTCCCCCACCTCCTTACCAACATTTATTGTTTGTTGTATTTTTGGTAATTGCTGTTCTTCCTGGAGTGAGATAAAATCTCATTGAAGTTTTAATTTGCATTTCTCTAATTGCTAGTGATGTTAAATTTTTTTAATATATTTGTTGACCATTGTTTTTCTTCTTCTTTGAAGTGTCCGTTCAGTTCCTTTGTCCATTCTTTTGATTGGGTTATTTGTTTTTAAGTTGTTAAGTGTTTTGAGTTATTTATATGTCCTGGAGATTAATGCTCTATCTGAGGTGCAGGTGGTAATGATTTTCTCCTATTCTGGAGGCTGTCTCTTCACATTATTGATTGTTTCTTTTGCTGAGAAGAAGCTTTGAGTATGAATTCATCGAATTTATTGATTCTTGATTTTACTTCTTGTTGCTCTAGGGGTCTTGTTGAGGAAGTCAGACCCTAAGCTGACATGGTGAAGATTTGGGCCTACTTTTTCTTCCATTAGGTGCAGGGTCTCTGTTCTAGTGCCTAAGACTTTGTTCCACTTTGAGTTGAATTTTGTGCAGAATGAGAGATAGGGGTCTAGTTTCATTTTGTTGTATATGGATTTCCAGTTTTCATAGCACCATTTATTGAAGAGGCTATCTTTTCTCCAATGTATGTTTATGGAGACTTTGTTTAGAATGAGATTACTGTATTTATCTCTGTGTTTTCTATTCTGTTCCATTAGTCTTCATGTCTGTTTTGGTTGTAATACCATGTTGTTTTAATTACTGTGGCTCTGTAGTATAATTTGAAGTCTGGTATTTTGATGCCTCCTGCTTCTTTTCTTGTTAAAGATGCTTTGTCTACTTTTCGCTTCTTATTTTTATTTTGCCTTCAAATCTGAGTTTCATGACTGCTTTTTCCATTTCTTTGAAAAACATCATTGAAACTTTAATAGGAATTGCATCAAATCTGTATAGTGCTCTTGGTAGTATGGTCATCTTGACAATATTAATTCTGCCTATCCAAGAACATGGGAGATCTTTCCATCTTCTAAGGTCTTCTTCAATTTCTTTCTTTAGTGTTATGTAGTTTTCATTGTGAAGTCTTTCATTTCTTTGTTGGATTGATTCCCCAATTTTTGTGTGTGGCAATTGTCAATGGGATAGTTTTCCAAATTTCTCTTTCAGTTGATTCATCACTGATGTATAGTAACACATTTGATTTACGGTGTGTTAATTTGATATCCTACTACTTTGCTGAATTTATTATGAGTTCTATAAGTTTTCTGGTGGAGTTTTTGGGCTTTCTAAATATAGAATCATGTTATCTGCAAATAGGGATAGTTTGAGTACTTCTTTTCCTATTTTTATCCCTTAATTTCTTTCTTCTATTGCTCTGGCGAGATCTCCAGGACTATGTTGAATAGCAGTAGTGAAAGAGGGCATCTCTGCCTTGTTTCAGTTTTTAGAGGGAAAGCTGCCAATTTTTCTGCACTTAGAATAATGTTGGCCTAAGGTGTAGCTTATATAGCTTTCACAATGTGAGCTATGTTCCTACTATTTATTCCTAGTTTTTCTAGTGTTTTGAGCATGAATGGATGCTGTATTTTGTCAAATGCTTTTTCTGCATCCATTGAGGTAATCATGTGATTATTGTCTTTAAGACCATTGATGTGATTAATTACATTTATTGATTTCCATATGTTGAACCAACCTTGCATCCCTGGAATCAACCCACTTGATCATGTGCACTATCTTTTAAATATGTTTTTGAATGTAATTTGCCAGTATTTTATTAAGAATTTTTGCATCTATGTTCATCAAGAATATTGGTCTGAAGTTTCTGTCCTTGATATGTCTTTGTCTGGTTTTGGTATCAGAGTGATACTAGCTTCATAGAATGAGTTTGGAAGGGTTCCCTCCTTTTCTACTTCATGGAATAATTTGAGGAGGACTGGTTTTAGTTCTTCTTTGATAGTCTTATAGACCTCAGCTGAGAATCTGTCATGTCCTGTGTTTGTCTTTCTTGGAAGGTTTTGATGGAATGTTCTATTTTTCTTGCTTGAAATTGTTCTGTTTAAATTTTCTATGTCTTCTTGATTCATTTTGGGTAGGTAATATGTCTCTAGAAATTTGTGCATGTCTTTCTATTTTATTAGAGTATAAATTTTAAAAATAGATTCTGATTTTCATCTGTATTTCAGTAGTGTCTGTTATGATATTGCTTTTTTATGGTGAATTTTAGTAATTTGAGTTTTCTTTCTTTCTGTTTGATAACCTGGCTAAGGGTTTATCAAATTTTCTAATTTTTTTCAAATACCCAACTTTTTGTTTTGCTGATTGTTTGGATTGTTTCTTTTCTTTCAATTTCATTGATTTCAACTCTGATTATAATTATTTGGTATCATCTACTCCTTTTGGTGTTGATTTGTTCCTCTTTTTCTAGGGCTTTGAGATGTAATGTTAGGTTATATTTTTGTTGATTTCTATTCTTTTAATGAATGAGCTCAATGCAACGAACTTTAGCACTGCCTTCATGGTGTCCCAAAGATATTGATATGTTGAATTTATATAGTCATTTACCTGCAAATATTTTTAAAAATTTAATTCCTGATTTTTTCTGTTACACATTCTGATATCTGTGCTATCATTCAATAGCATATTATTTATTCTCCAGGTGTTAAGAGTAACTTTGAGTTTTTAGTTTATCTTTGATTTCTAATTTAATTCCATTATGATATGATAAAGATGCAAGGTATTATCTTTATTTTTTTGTATTTGCTAAGATTTGCTAACATTATTTTAGAGAAGGATTTATGTACTGCTGAGAAGAAAGTGTATTCAGTCTTTGATGGATGAAATATTCTCTATATGTCTTTTAAGTCTTAATCATTAATTGTATTTTTTAGTTCTATAGCTTCTTTATTTAGTATTAGTTTGGAGATCTATTCAGTGGTGAGAGAGGTGTGTTAAAGTCACCCAGTATTATTGTGTTGTTGTCTATTTACTTCTTGAAACTGAGAAGGGTTTGTTTGATGTACATAGATGCACCGTTATTTGGGGGATACATATGTTATGTCATATTGATGCATGATTCCCATAAGCAGTATAAAATGTCCTTATTTGTTCCTTCTGATTAAGTTGGCTTGAAGTCTACTTTACCTGATATGAGGATAGAAACCCCTGCCTGTGTATGTAATCCATGTGAATGGTATGTTTTTTCCTATGCTTTTACCTTCAGTCTGTAGATGTCTTTGCCTATGTGTTGAGTCTCTTGGAGACCCCATATTGGTTTTCCATGGAATGTTCTTTGCCAAATAATGTAGGAGGTGGGCTGTCCAGTTCCCAGTGGGTTACAGTTACGCTCAACTCTGGAGCTGCCGCAGTCGGGCTGCAGCAAAATAACCAGGGGGTGACGAACAACTTGTGTACATTGATACAGCAGGAGTGGGAGCCATTTATTGTAGGACAACAGAGGTATTTATACATTCCACACAGCTTATCTTAATTAACATAAATTAGATACAGCAGTCAACCAATAAGAAATCTCCACACTTAATGGCTCGCTGGTGCCACTTCACAAACCACTCCCCCTGGCAAAATACCAGGCGCCATCCTGACTTGTTTACAGACTCTAACAGGAGCTATGAGAGCTGTCTCTCCAGTAGAGCAAACACAGAGATCTCATGCCTTGGGTGATCTGATATGCATGGGAGAACTGGGATAGTTCCCAAGGAAAAAAATATAAGTCTCCATGGCTTGGTACCCAGTGAGGACCCCTCAAGTATCTCATGGGTGTCTCTCCACAGAAGATGTTCATGAAGGAGGCTTGTCTGTTAAATAGTATTGGAGCTCAAGTGGGGAAAAGGGGCCACATGTGCGGAGGCAGTGTACTTGTCAGAGCAGGCTGAGTAGAGTGAGGCAGGTATTGTCATGAAAGAGCTCCCTGCTGTGGAGCATCAGAGCCTGGATATAGAGAGGAGGGAGTGCAATAGGAAAAGAGAGATGTCAGTGGTGGAAGACTTGTTATATGAATCTCCATGAGCATTCATCAAATAAGTAAATATTCAGATGACTTAACCAGGTTTCTCACTGTCTGAGGATTAAAGTGTATTGGTTGTATTGATGTTAGTTTCTTGATTCTGATGGTTGTATTGTGGCTATATGAATGTTCTTGTGTGTGAGAATTAAGCACTACTATTTTTGGGGAGTTATGGAGCACTCTTCCAGTAATTCCACTCTGAAATAGTTCAGGAGAACAAAGTTCTTTGTGTGCTCTTGTGATTTGTCTGTAAGTTTGAGATTGTTTCAAAATTAAAAGAAAATCCATAGTCATTACATGTACAAAAAACAACCAGTTAGTAGATAGAATTGAAAAGGAAATCTGTTACAACAGTAACAAAATATATGAGATGTTTTGGGAAAACTTGACTAGAATTGTGAAAAACCTGTTTGAAGGAAACTGTAAAATACTCTACTGGAATGGAAGATGGTGGTGTTGAGGAAAGCTGCATTCCAACTCTGCCATGGCCTGGGAATAAAGCAGCGGGTGGACAGCTCCTTAGTGAGATGGGTGAAAGAGGGATTTCACTAAAATTCAATATTTAACACTCAACGTGGGTTAGAGACTCAGAAATTTGGGTACAATAAACAAAAAAGAAAGAATACATCGAAGCTGACCCAGGAGCCATGTAGGTGCCACAGACATAAGGAAGGGGAACATAGTTTTGATATGGAAAAGGCTGAGTACTAAAATGCTGCCTCAACTTAGCTCATCACTGTCCACTGGTGCTTGAAAAGCATGCTCTGTGTCTCACCTGGAAAGCATAGGGCTGAGGCAGGAGCCATCTTGGCATTAATGACTTGGAGCTGTGACTATGGGGCCCCAGGATATCAGGAAGAAAATAAATAAATAAATAAATGACAACAACAACAACAACAACAACAAAAAAAAAAACTGTGAAAATACCCACAAGTCACCTATCATGTGACCTATACTGTGTCTGGTAGAATATGAGTGAAACAAGCTTAGAGCAGACTATACCCAAGGGGATTCAAATTGGAAGGGTGAAGGGGAGCCCAGTTCACTTCTCCTTTGTGTCTGGCAGCTCTTGTGCCCAGTTGGTGTGGGACAGGAATCTGAGCAAGCAGTTGTGAGTACACTCAGAAACTAATCCTGGGAAGGCTGTGCCCCTGGTCTGCAGTGAGTGAGGACCAGCCCCTCAACCCCATGATTGTTTTTCTTGGGAGACTCCTGAGAATCAAACTCACATCAGAAATGGGCTGCTGTTAAGCCCTAGGGAGAGGTGGTATAATCTCTTGAAAGCTGGCCTCACCCAACAAACGCCCTGAGGCCTGATTAGACTCCAGTGGCAGCTGCTAGAATTCCCCTCATAGAATGATAGTAGGGGATAGGAAAAGTAGCAGAATACAACAGTTACTAATAGGGCATTATGTAAAAATGTGGATGTGTAACCGATGTGATTCTGCAATCTGCATTTGGGGTAAAAATTGGGAGTTCATAACCCACTTCAATCTAATGTATGAAATATGATATGTCAAGAGCTTTGTAATGTTGTGAACAACCAATAAAAAAAATAAAAAAAAGAAGGAATAAAGGGAAATAAATAAAGACTATCCCAAGAAGGAGGAAGAGTGCCCTAGGTAAGGTGAACTTGTTGGAAGGGGGAGTGCTAGGGATCTTCTCCAAGACTGGGATTGAGACCTCACTGGGGAAGGTGTGGCTGCAGGCACCGGCTATGTTGCCTTGACACAGAGCTAATCTCCAGTCACCAGGCAGAGGTTGGTGGGCAGAAATCCATGGCTGGGAGTGATTACAGGAAACACCTTCCAGTCTGCAGGTGGCTGAGGGCTGAGGCTGGGTCACCTACAGCTGGGATGCTGAGACTCACTGGGGAACACAGCCACAGGAGGCCACTGAAACTTGACAGAAGGGAGTCCACTAAGTGTTCCTCCCCCAAGCACCTCTGTCAGCCCTGGAGTAGGAGCCATAAAAAGTAAACAGAAGCACACTAGCATTAGGAAGAGAAGCCCCTTCCACCTGCAGTTTCTTTCCAGTGCCCTCTACTAACTGTGTTTACCATCATGCTGAAAGGGTAAAGTTTCTAAGCTTCAAAGCCTGAATTAAAAAGTAAAGGACTAGGTATTGTAAAGTTTCTGAACTGCACACAGAACCTGAAATTCCTGAGGCAGTTAAGACAATGCCCGGTACTGACCATTTAGTTGTTAAATAACCTGGACCCTGTGCAGTTTGGCACGTAGGCATTCAGGGCCCAAACCAATCAGTTTGAATGTATCCCCTCTTTAGGAATGACCAATCACCCCCGTCCGACCTGTTCCCGCCAATGAATGTGATAATCATGTATGAGAGTTGTTGTTCAATTTTCCCGCGCCTCATGATGATTTGTTCTGATGTATGCAAAGCCCCGGCCCTCCCCAAAAAGTGTACTTGAGCACTGCTTAGCCTCTGCTCTGGGCTCTGGGCTGCTCTCCCTTCTTGAGTGAGCACGGAGCCCCAGCATGCTGGATTCTCAATAAATCCCCTTTTGCTGATTGCAAAACAAACAAACAAACAAACAAAAAAAAGAATGCTGCAGAAGCTGTATCCTGGGAATTGACTGAACTGGTCCAAAAGGACAAAATTCCAACTGACAGCTAATAACCCATCTCAACTCATACTGGTGAGAAGGGAATAATAATAATAATTATAATTATTATATTTGCATAATATAATAATTATATTCATTAAATAACTATATAGAATATATATTTAAATATATAATAAATATATTTTAAAATATGTGTTTATTAAATATATATGAACTAGATCAGGAATTTATTAAATACGTGTATATATATGAACTAGATAATGATATTTTTATATTTGTTGTTGTTATTGTTGTTAAATGCAAAAACCACCATTCCTACTTAGGTGGAAAACAGTATTAAAGACATTGAACAGGACAGCAGATATTTAATGTAAGGTTACACATATTCTGCTGATATTAGTGCCACTCCTGGATCCCTCTTCCACTAAGATGGCTGAAAAGAGATTGGGACACTTCAAGATCATAGAGCAGAGACCCAGCAGCTGAGAAATACTCAAATCTCAACCAGCAATAGTAAACCTGCCTTCACACACAATCTTCTCTACCTGAGCCCTGACATTACTCCAACTCAAAGAAGTGAAGAGATGAAAGCCCCAAACCAACAACAAAGACACAAGGAGGAGCAATCTGAGAGGGAACTGAGGTCTCAACCCTGGGCATCACCACAAAATTCACAATCACCCAACAAAAGAACCCACTGTTGGCAAATGTATAAAAGCCTAGAGAAATATTATATAAAAATTGATTATTAAAATGTCCTTGAACCGAAAGAAGATCTAAGAAAGTAATAAGGGAGCAATTATAGGAGATGAAAGACAGCTTAATCAAGAAAGCAAATAGTAAAAATAAATCAAGAAGAATGCTTAGGGGCTGGGGTTGTGGCTCAGCAGTAGAGTGCTTGCCTGATACGTGAGAGGCACTGTGTTTGATCCTTAGCACCATGTTAAAAATAACTAACTAAATAAAATAAAGGTATTATGTCCAACTACAACTAAAAAATACTAAAAAAAGAAGAATGCTTAGAAATGAAGGATACAATCAATCAAATTAAAACCATACTTGAAGTCTCCACTAACAGATTAGACTGCATAGAAAATAGAACCTCAGTCCGTGAAGACAGAACTATAGGAACTTAAGACAAACCTATATGATATTGAGCACACAAAAGGCAATAAAGGGAAAAATTATAGAAGATGTCCAGAATGTACAAGAATTATGGGACAACTGTAAAAGAGCAAACTTGAAAATCATGGGTATAGAAATATGGAGATGCAAACTGAAAGCATAAAGAA
This sequence comes from Urocitellus parryii, assembly GCF_045843805.1. NCBI lineage: Eukaryota > Metazoa > Chordata > Mammalia > Rodentia > Sciuridae > Urocitellus > Urocitellus parryii. The sequence goes on from NC_135536.1 coordinate 37,536,023, forward strand.
CATTCCCAGAAGATACAAAAAACTTTTCTTGTATCTTATATACAGGATGCTTGAAGGACTCCAAACACCTAGACAAATGAGGAGTTTGCTAATACACATCATAATCAAAATGCCTAACACAGAAAATAAGGAAAGAATATAAAAACCCACAAGAGAGAAACACCACATCACATTTAGAAGCAAACCAATAATGCTCACTTCTGATTTCTCAATTCAGACTGTAAAATCAAGGAGGAGTGAGATATTCAAAGCCCTAAAAGAAAACAAGTGCCAGCCATAGTTAGTATATCCAGCAAAGCTTCATTTCAAATTTGAGAGGGAAATAAAAACTTTCCATGACAGAATGAGCTAAAACAATTCATGAGCACCTAGCTAGCACTAAGAATATTCAAAGACAAATTGTGCAGAGAGGAACTACAAAACAATCCCCAGAGCTCCAAATTAGAGCAAGTTCAGTTAAAGAAAAATCCACTAAATGAGAATCAAGACAGAAAAAATATAGCAAGAAAAAAAGAAAAAAAGCAAATGCAGGAAATCACAAACACAAATACATACTAATGCTGAAAGTTAAGGGTCTTAACTCCCCATTCAAAGATACAGATTAGCAGAATGGATAAACAACATGATCAAACAATAGGCTGTTTAAGAGACTCATCTTAGAGGCAAGACATCATAGGTTGAAAGTAAAAGTATAACAAAAAAAACCTGTATTCACATGATCCACAAACAGGCAGGTGTAGCTATTCTTAAATCTGACAAACCTGATTTCAAGCGAAAATTAATCAGAAGAGACAAAAAGGTCACTACATTCTAGTAAAGATAACAATCCAACAAGAAAATATAACAATAGTTAACATGTAAGCCCCAAATGTCAATGCACACTTTACATGGAAAAAACACTCTATGACAGTAAATCCCATATAGATGCCAACACAATAATATTGGATAATTTTAATGCACCCTTATTTCCAATAGACAGATCATCAAAGCATAAAATAAATAAAGATATCTCTGACCTGAACAACACTATTACCAGCCCACCATTACCACTAGGGTGGGAATTATGTAATTTCCTTTACAAATCTGGGTTCTTTTGTGTTTTCATATTGGCCCTGAAGGTGGGTAGGGTAGGGATGTAGGTACAGAATGAGGTAAGATGGCACTGTAGGAATGAGTTTTGTCTAGAGAGGGTCCTTTTTTTCCTGGGTAGCTTAAACTCAGCCTGCTGCAGGGAGCTGGTATTGAACAGTTATTTGGAGACAGTATCAACACAGCAAGGTTTTATATTCTAGAGGTGGAAGATGGAGTGTGCCTGAGGGGAAGAATGTAAGGAATCATAAATGTGAGCAGTTTCTGCTGGACATACAGTCAGCACCTTACAGAATGTTATGCTGGTGAAGAAAGGAGTAATGTTTTGAACAACTAATAATAAAAATTAAAAAAAGAAATAGATTGTTTTAGAAATAAAGCAAAAGGTGGTTTAAAAAATTAAAAAAAAAAGAAAAGAAATAGATCACTTCTGTTGCAGAGATGAAAGTTTATTAAGCAACCGGCAGTCTCCCCTTGACTCCTCCACCCAGTGCACTTTGGGCCTATGTTGAAGAGAGGATGAAGATCACTTCTGAAGGCCTCTCAGTCTTGCCCCTGGAGTTTTTAGGATTTCATTGTTTTTCTAATCCAGCGCAGAAAGCTTGAGATCCTAGTATAGACACTTGGAGGTGTCCCGTCCTCTTCCCCAAAGGACACAATGCCCTGGGCCACATTTTCACATACAAGGGGACTTCCTGAGTCTCCCTGTGGGCAGAGAAAAGAAGCTCTTAGCTGACCAGGTTCAGATCCCACACTGCCCACTCCCCAGGTGTGTGTGGGCACTATTAGAGGGCTGTGTGTGTGAAATCAGGACTGGGGCAGTCCTCATTCAGTCTGGGGGCTCCAGCCTGACCCTGACTATTCCCTCCAGTTGACTGATGCCTCTCCTTTTCCAGTAAGTCTCTGTTCATGAAGTGACCAAAGGGAAATCAGTCTCCAGGACCAGAGACTGAATTGGTGAAAGGCTGAGTACATAGGGGCATAAATAGTTCCCTTTGCCCTGATTCTCCTCAAACTCTGCTGTGCCCAAGGCAGGGAATAGCCAATGCAGGTGAACTTACCTGAAAACAATTCTTCTTCTCTTTTGGGTTCCCCACACAAATCTGGGTGGTGGATTCATATATACTTTTGAAATGAGAGTGACATTCCTCGTCATTTTGGATTTCAAGCTGTACCTCATGCAGTTTTGTTGTGGATATGTTTTGGCCAAGGCGTCCCCAACCGGCCAGAGTGCACACCATCCCTGGTGTAACCTGGGAATTTCTTGAGGGTAACTTGAGGAGGCTCACCTCAGCATTCAGCTTGGCCTTCTTTTCCAACTAAAGGCAGATAAAGGGAATTATGATCAACCAACAACTCACGAAAATCGACACAGACATGGGGTTGCTTTCTTCATGGCACTGGGACAAGTGAAGAGGTCAATTTGACAAAGAGGAATGGAAACAAGGCCATGAGGATTTATCCCTCTAGGATTAACCTGTGTAAGACCCAGTGGAATGGCATGCCTTACCTGAAGTAACATGATGTCATTTAATGGCTCGTTTTTAAAATTTGGATGGGGGATGACTCTTCTTATAGGGATGACCTGCTGGGTCGTCTCTTGCTCATCGATGTCATGAGCCCCCAGGATTACAGTGATGGTTCTGTTCCTAGAGTAGACAGTGAGGTAGAGTCACAGGGGATACAAGTCGGTATCCCTGAAGGAAAATGGGTGGCCCAGGGCAGGGCAGGTTGGAGTTGGGAGAAGCTACATGGGAAGAGGACTTGGGGCTGAGCATCTTTTCCCTTTGCTTCCTGGCAGCCAGGGTTGGTACAGGTCCTAGAGTATCACAGTGTACTCAGTCATGTATAGAACATGTACAGTTGTGCACAGAGACTGGCTCCAGGTGAGACTCTTAATTTCACTTATTTGCACTCTGGTATCTGGAACAAAACCCACCTCCTTCCCATTCAGCCTTGATCCACGTTCGCCTTTTGTATAAGAAGCCACCTGCACTGACTGCTCCTCTCTCTCCATAGCTTCCCTGCCCTCCATGGAGCTCTTGTCTTCAGGCCCAAAGGAGAAGATTCCCTGTGATGTTTTCTCTAGAAGGGTAAACTCACCTTCCCCAGCAGTGGGCTGCTGTCAGGACAAAGTCCTCACGCACAAGGAAACCCCCACATTGTTCTGTTGTAGTTTGAGTCTTGATCCGAAGAAATGCCATGTAGGGATGGGAATGAGGCACAGCTTCCTGGCCCCCGATGATGTTCCCTGAAAGAAAAGTTCTGTCCTGCCCTTGTTGCTCATGAAGCCAAAGGCTGAAGAAGAGGACATTGTGGTAAACTACAGGGAGAGAAGGATTGAGTGTGGTGTTATTACCATTTGGGGTGCTGGGTTCATTGTCCTTGTTGAGCAAAGAATTGACAAACAGGATGCAGAGAGAGCAAGCAAGCAGCAGGTTTATTGCAAGAGGGACAGAGAGAGAGGTCTAAAGAGAAGGTTCCACAACATTTGGAATCTGGTGGGAGAGTTTGTCTTCTTTTATGGTCCAAGGAATTTTCTCCTTTCCTTATCATCTCCCCTGTCCACCCTCTCCTCACTATTATTGATTGGTGTCTGTGAATACTTCTCTTTTAGTTATTCTATTGGTTCCACACTTAGGAGAACAAACAGAATAATTTCTGTCTGATTGGGTCCCTGGCTTGTGTCCTCCCGCATTTTCATCAAACAGGAGGTAACCTCACTAGAGGACCCTCAATGCTCCTTTGTTCTGGCCCTGCCCCTGGTATCCTCACTTGCCATGTAGCCTTGGCTGGCTCAATACTTATAGATGTCCCTAGGGGAAAGGTCTAAGTAGCCAGCAGCAGCAAACATAGGCCCTGAGTGTTTGCCAGGCGGCATTCCTGGCTTGAAGAGAGACCCACAAGACTCAGATACTCCCTTTTGACCAAGAGCAGGGCAGTCCTTGCTCTGTAATTCCTGCTTCAGATGTCAATGTTGACTGACAGGATTTGAGTTTGGAACAAGTAGCAACGTCCCCACAGATCCTGGTCAGTCCTTTCTCTGAAGTGTCCCAGTCTTCTTTCCTCCCTTGTTTCCCCCTTAGTTCCCACTGAGCTCCTACTGGGTTCTGCTCATAAAGTCAGGATGCTGAGTCATGTTTGATGTTTGTCTGCTGGAGCCAGACACCAAGTAGGTGCCCAGTAAAGGTCTTGGCTGTGTGAGGGAATGGCTCCTGATTAGCCTGTGACTGAGGGTTGGAGGGCAGTGCTGGTGAGATTGTGAGCACCAGGGAAGATGGGGTCTGACAAAGCCATTGCATCCATCTGTAACTGAAAATGACCTGAGAGAACATGGCGCTGAACAAAGGCACACATATCTGTTAAGGGATTAGAATGCCCACAATTCTGAGATCAAATGGATCTTTGGCTTCATTCCTGGGCAGTGTGAGAATGACAAATTTGGAGAAGCAGGTGGATATTGAAGGTAGATATTAAGATATTAATTTAAAAACATAGTGGCTTTACCTTGATTACAGAAGCCAGCCCCTTTCTCTCGGCTGCCTTTTCTTGGGGAATTGTTTATTTATTTTTTCATATGTCTTTGTGAAAGGGCCTGCTTTCCAGATGTAAAGGTTATAGCTGGGAAAGGGGAAGGTGGCCACTGACTCTCATGAAAACCAGCCTTCTGCCCTGCTCCTCCTTTGTGCTCCCATCCCCATGAGGCCCACCAGTCATTGGGTGAGGTTTACCTTGCTAAGCCAAAAGTTGCTGGAGGTGCACCTGAGCCGGAATGGTGGGGTGCAGCATCTGAGCAGGGCTGAGCTTGGGGTTGGGCTTCAGTTGTTGGGGATAGTCACTCACCTGCCTCTGTCCTTGGGCACAGAAGAAAGACCAACAGGAGCAGGAGTGGCTTCATCTTCCCAGGAAGGCCTCTCTGGTCAAAGATGTTGTTGTGTCCTCCTGGTCTTTTAAACTCCCAGTGTTCTCTTCTGGTGTGTGGGGGCTTTTTCCTCTGAGATGATCTCATCCTTGCCTCACTATCTGATCAAGATCTGATGGTTGAGTTAGACTTTAGCCATGGCTTAGCTCCCACCACTCTTGATTCAGTGCTGACCACAGAAGCCGGAAACAGGAACCTATGGTCACAAGATGGGGTGCTATAGGTGCTAAACATTGGCCATAGTGAGTCCTGTGGTCTCAGAAATATGCTCATTTCCTTGGTTCTCTTTGAATGATGATCGTGGAAAGATGATCATTTGGTGAAACCATTTTCTTTGTAAGACTCAGGACATTGGAGATGAGATTCTTTGGCTGTGGCAGAAGACAAGAAAATATTAGTGAATAGACAAGATGGTTGGGTTGGGGTTACAGGGATGGGCAGATTGGGGTGGGAGCAATGCTGAAGACGGTGTGCCCCAGTGACCCATGTACTCAGTGTTCAAAACAGCAATGACATATCCTTTGCTCAGGAAGCCCAGTTTGGTCATGGTTGCTGAGGACAGCTTGTCTCTGCTCCTCTGTGTGTCACCAGGCTGGTCTTGAGATGCAGAGAGGGGAATCGTCTGAAGGCTCCCTGCCTCACAGGTCAGTGCTTATGCTGGCTGTCACCTGGGAACCTCCTTTCCTCTCCAGGAGGTTCTGTCATGTGGTCTCCCTGCAGGGGTTTGTTCCTTGCAACATGATGATTGGCTTCTCCAGAGAGACCATTCTCTCCTAATTGCAAAGAGGCAGAAGTTGTGTTCTTTTTCACCCATATTTTAAAAGTCAGGTGGTATCAACTCTAACATATTTCATTGCTTGCATCAATCTCAACCCCACCCAGAGTAAACAGCCAGGGACAGACCTTGCCTGTAGAGGGGGCATTAAATGATGCTGTAAGAAAAGCTGGTGGGATGGGAGACACACAGTTGCTGTCATTTAGGAAAGTGTTATCTGCCAACCACTTTGGGTGTTTGTAAAGTTGATCAGAGGAACTAAACCACTAATCCAAAGTCATCACCTTTGGATAAGTTTGTGAGTCTGCTTTGTTTAAACCACGTGGAAATGGAAGAAGGTCTTTTCTCCCAGCGATAGTCTGTTTAATAAATCAATGATGCCATGTGAATTGGAATCCAATACCAGAGAGCCAAATTAGTAGCCTTTGTGCATTGTTTAGAGATCTACCATTCTGAAATCCCACTACCATTTGCTACATAAATGACCCTGATGATTCCCCCTGCATGGAAAAAAAGGAAGAATCATGAACTCAGAAATATTATTTATTTGGAACATCTCTGTTCTTTTAAAAAAATTGTTCTTTTTAGTGAAACATCACAGTAGAATGTTTATTTTGACATATCATAAATATATGGATTATACCTTCCCATTTTTGTGGTTGTACATGATATGGAGTTACACAAGTCATGTATTCATATATGAACACAAGAGAGTTATGTCTAATTCATTCTACTGTCTTTCCCATTTCCCATTCCCATCTCTCCACCATAATCCCCTTTCCCCCTGACCAATAGGGTGAACCTCCACTCCTGCCTCCCCTCTGCCTATTGTGCTTCGGCATCCACATATCAGAGTGAACATTTGGCCTTTGGTTTGTTGGGATTGGCTCATTCATTAAGCATGATGGCCTCCCGTTTCATCCATTTATTGGCAAATGGCATATTTTATTTCTTCTTTATGACTGATATTCTATTGTGTATATGTACCACATTTTCTTTATCCATTCATCTATTGAAGGGTACCCAGATTGTTTTCATAGCTTAGATTTTGTGAATTGAGGTTCTGTGAACATTGATGTGACCACATCAGTATAGTATGCTGAAATTAAGTCCATTGGTTATTAAGTGAGTAGTGAGATAGCTGGGTTAAATGGTGGTTCCATTTCAAGTTTTCTGAGTAATCTCTCTACTGCTTTTCAGAGTGGTTGCACCAATTTGCAGTTCCACTAGGAATATATGAGTGTATCTTTCCCCCCACATCCTTGCTAACATTTGTTATTAGTTGTATTTTTGATTATTGCCCTTCTTCCTGGAGTGAGATAAAAATCTCAGTGTAGTTTTGATTTGCATTTCTCTAATTGCTAGTGATGTTAAACATTTTTTCATGTATTTGTTGACCATTTGTTCTTCTTCTTCTTTGAAGTGTTTGTTCAGTTCCTTTGGCCTTTTGTTGATTGGGTTATTTGTTTTTATGTTGTTAAGCTTTTTGTATTCTTTACATATCCTGGAGATTAATGCTCCATCTGAGTGCAGGTTTTAAAGATTTTCTCCTATTCTGTAGGCTCTCTCTTCACACTATTGATTGTTTCTTTTGCTGAGAAGAAGCTTTTGAGTTTGAATCCATTCCATATATTGAAGTCATATCCTAAGCCAACAGGATAAGGAATTGGGCCTGCTTTTTCTTGTATTAGGCACAGGGTCTCTGTTCTAGTCCCTATGTCTTTGATCTACTTGGAGTTTTGTGCAGAATAAGAGATAGGGGTCTAATTTCATTTTGTTACATGTGGATATCCAGTTTTCTCAGTACCATTTGTTGAAGAGGCTATCTTTTTTCAATGTATGTTTATGGTACCTTTGTCTAGTAAGTTGAGATAACTGGGTTTAGGTGGATTTATCTCTTTTTCTTCTGTCCTTGCTATTGGTCTTCATGTCTGTTTTGGTGCCAGTACCATGGTATGTTTTTAAATTCATTTTTTATTCTAATTTGGTATATACAACAGCAGAATGTATTATAATTTATGTGACACATACAGAGCAAATTTTTCATATCTCTGGTTGTATACAAAATATAGTCACACCATTTGTGTCTTCATACATGTACTTAGGGTAATGATATCCATCTCATACCACCATCTTTTCTACCTCCATGCCCCGTCCCTTTGCCTTTCACCTCTTTGTCTAGAGTTTGTCTAATCCTCCCGTGCTCTCTCCCAACCCCACTATTAATCAGCCACCTTATATCAGAGAAATATTTGGTATTTGTTGTTTTGGGATTGGCTAACTTCACTTAGCATTACATTGTCCAACAACATCCATTTACCTGTGGAATGCCATGATTTTATTCTTTTTTAATTGGTTGCTCATGACAATGCAATGATTTTGACATATCATATTTTTGAATCTAATGGGGTTTAATTTCTTATTTTTCCAAGTGTACAAGTTCCAGAATCACATCGGTTATATGGCCATGTATATACATACCGCAATACTAGTGTCTATTTTATTCTGCTGCCCTTCCTATCCCTCCTTCCCCTCCCCTTCCCTCCCATCACCTGTCTCTACCCAATCTAATGTGACACATTTCTCTCTGTTTCCCCCCCCTCACATCATCATACATGTATTATGTATAAGGATGAGGGTCTCCTTCCATCTTCTGTGGAACTCCCATTCTCCTTCCCATTCCCTCCCACCTCTCTTCCCTATTTAATGGTAATGTTCTTCTCATGCTCTTCCTCCCTACCCTATTTTGAGTCACCCCCCTTATATCAGAGAGGACATTCGGCATTTGTTTTTTAGGGTTTGGATAACTTCACTTAGCATAATCTGCTCTAATGCCATCCATTTCCCTGCAAATGGCATGATCTTGTTATTATTTAGTGCTGCGTAATATTCCATCGTGTGTAAATCCACATTTTAATCCATTCATCTATTGTAGGGCATCTAGCTTGGTTCCACAGTCTAGCTATTGTGAATTGTGTTGCTATAAACATTGATGTGGCTGTGTCCCTGTAGTATGCCCTTTTTAGGTCTTTTGGGAATATCTGAGAATGGGAATAGCTGGGTCAAATGGTGGTTTCATTCCTAGCTTTCCAAGGAATCTCCATACTGCTTTCCTATTCTGCCTGATTCCCTCTGATAGCCACACCCCCAAGAGCTGGGGAGAAAGGTTTCGGTTTTCCCTGCTGGTGGGAGGGGGAGTAGGAGGTCAGGTGCCTTTTCAGTTTCCCTGGGCTTTGATATTCATGCCCAAGGAGAGCTAGGGAGAGATTCTTTGAGTTATCCCAGCTATATGGAGGGGGGGCTTGGGGTCACACACCTGATCTGTCGCCAAACTTGCTGCCATTCATTCCCATCCGCGGAACGCTGATGACAAAGTTCTTCAATATGATGGCCGCCAGTTTCTTTGATTTGGGCTGTTTCTCCACTAAGTCTCAACTTCAGTTTTGGTCCAGTGCCTGTGGAGGCGCAAAAGCGCGGTTGGCAGATCTTCACAGGATCCCAAGTTCTGTTTCTTTGCGCTGGCAGATCTCTGAAGGGTTCATATTCCTCTAGCTGCTGCGGGTTACTGTTCAGCTGGCCAGTACCTCTGCGTACAGGGTGGATGGAGTTCTCTCCAATGTGAGCCATGTCCGTGTCCCTCAGGTGCTCAAACTCTTGCCTCAGGTTCCATGTAGACCAACTTCGCTGTATATTCCTGACAAACAGCCTCCAGCCCCTCTGAATCCACACCCTGCTGGTGCAGCAGAGCAGGTCACAAGGGTGCTCACTCCCTTCCTGCCGCCATGATCTAAATCAATTTTATTCTCTTTACCATTATATTTTTGTTACTATGGGTCTGTAGTATATAGTTTAAGTTGTATTGTGAAACCTCCAACTTCACTTTTCTGTGGAAGATTGCTTTGGCTATTTTTGTCCTCTTATTTTTTCAATGAAATTTATATCTGCTTTTTCTATTTCTATGAAGAATATCATTGAAACCTTAATTGGAATTGCATTAAATCTGTATAGTGCTTTTGGTAGTAGGGCCATTTTGAAACATTAATTTCTTTCTTTAGTGTTCTATAGTTTTCATTGTAGAAATCTTTCATCTGTTTTGTTCGATTGATTCCCAGATACTTTATTTTAGTTTTTTTTTTATGGCAGTTGTGAATGTGACAGTTTTCTCAATTGACTTATCACTGATGTATTGTAACACGTTTGATTTATGGGATGTTAATTTGATGTCTTGCTACTTTGCTGAATTTTTTTGTGAGTTTTAGAGGTTTTTTTGGTGGAGTTTTTTGGTTTCTTAAACATAGAATCATGTTGTCAGCAAATGGGGATAGTTTGAGTGCTTCTTTTCCTATTTTATCCCTTTAATTTCTTTTCTCTGTTTTATTCATCTGGCTAGAGTTTCCAGGACTATGTTAAATAGAAATAGTGAAAGAGGGCATCTCTGCTTTGTTACAGTTTTGGGAGGGAAAGCTGTCAATTTTTTTTTTTGATTTAGAATGATGTTGGCCTTGGGTTTAGTGCAGATAGCTTTCATAATGTTGAGGTGTGTCCTTCTATTTCTAGTTTTTCTTGTGTTTGGAGCATGAATGCATGCTGTATTTTGTCAAATGCTTTTTCAGCATCAATTGAGATAATCATGTGATTCTTCTCTTTAAGTCTCTTGATGTGATTAATGATCTTTGTATTGATTTCCATATGTTGAACCAACCTTGCATCCCTGGGACGAACCCCACTTGATAGTTGTGCACTAGCTTTTTAATATGTTCTCTGATGTGATTTTCCAGTATTTCATTAAGAATTTTTGCATCTATGTTCATCAGGGGGATATCGATTTGAATTTTCTTTCCTTGATATGTCTTTGTCTGGTTTTGGCATCAGGGTGTTACTAGTTTCACAGAATGAGTTTGGAAGTGTTCCCTCATTTTCTCTTTCATGGAATAATTAGAGGAGGATTGGTTTTAACTCTTCTTTGAGGGTCTGTAGACCTCAGCTGAGAATCTGTCTGGTCCTGGGCTTGTCTTTCTTGGTAGGCTTTTGGTGGAACATTCAATTTTCTTGCTTGAAATGGATCTATTTAAATTTCCTATGTCCTCCTGATTCAATCTGGGTAGATAATATGTCGATATAGATTTTTCCATGTCTTCAAGATTTTCTATTTTATTAGAGTATAAATTTTTAAGATAGATTGTGATTTTCATCTGTATTTCAGTAGTGTCTAGTGTGATATTTCCATTTTCATGGTGAATTTTAGTAATTTGAGTTTTCTCTTTCTTTCCCTTTGTTAGCTTGGCTAAGGTTTATCAATGTTATTGATTTTTATTTGGTCTATTTTAGAGGAGAATCCATATGCTGCTGATAAGAAATTATATTCTCTTGTTGAAGGATGAAATATTCTTTATATGTCAGTTAAGTTAAATTATTGATTGTATAATTGAGTTCTATAGTTTCTTTGTTCAGCTTTTGTTGGGAAGATCTATCTAGCGATGAAAGAGGTGTGTTAGCGTCATCCAAAATTATTGTGTTGTGGTCTATTTAACTCTTGAACTTGAGAAGAGTTTGATCAATGCAGATGGTCCATTGTTTGGGGCATATATATTCATAATTGTTAAGTCTTGTTGGTGTATAGTTCCCTTGAGCAGTATGTAGTGTTTTTCTTTATCCTTTTTGATTAACTTTAATTGGAAGTCTACTTTATTTTTTTATGAGGATGGAAACCTCTGCTTGCTTCTGCAGTCCATGTGAGTGGTATGATTTTTCCCAACCTTTCATCTTCAGTCTGAGAATGTCTTTTCCTATGAGATGAGTCTCTTGGAGGCAGCATAATGTTGGTTTTTTAAAAAAATAATCCAATCTGCAAGTCTATTTCTTTTGATTGCTGGGTTTAGGCCATTAACATTGAGGATTATTATTGAGACATGATTTGTATTCTCAGCCATTTTTGTTTATTTTTGGTATTTAACATGACTTGCTTTCTCCTCTGATTATATTTTCCTTTTGTGTGGATCTCCCTCTGCTGATTTTCATCATTGTTTCTCATTTCCTCTTTTTGGAATATGCTGCTGAGGATGTTCTGTAGTGCAGGCTTTCTAGTTTCTTTTAACTTTTTTATTATCATGGAAGGTTTTTATTTCGTTATCAAATCTAAAGCTTAGTTTTGCTGGATATAAGATTCTTGTTTGGCATCCATTTTCTTTCAGAGCTTGATATATGTTTTTCCATGATCTCCTGGCTTTGAGGGTGTGGGTTGAAAAATCTGCTGATATATGAATTGGTATCCCCCTATATGTGATCTGATTCCTCTCTCTTGTGGCTTTTAAGATTCTATCCTTATTCTGCATGCTAGGCATTTTCCTTATAATGTGCCTTGGTATAGATCTGTTGTAATTTTGTACATTTAGTATCCTGTAAGCCTCTTGTATTTTGTTTTCCATTCACTCTTCATGCTTAAGAAATTTTCTGATATTACTTCTTTGAAGAGGTTATGCATTCCTTTGGTTTGAAACTCTGTGCCTTCCTCTATCCCAATAACTCTTAGATTTGATCTTTTGATGCTGTCCCATAATTCTTGGATGTTCTGTTCATGGTTTCTTACTATCTTCACTGTATGATCAAATTTATTTTCCAGATTGTATACTTTGTCTTCATTATCTGATGTTCTTTTTTCCAAGTGATGTAATCTGTTAGTTATGCTTTCTATTGAGTTTTTTATTTGATTTATTGTATCCTTAATTTCAATGATTTCTGATTTTTTTCAGAGTCTCTATCTCTCTCTTGAAGTAATCTTTTGCTACCTGTATTTGCTCTCTTATGTCTTTGTTGGAGTGATCATTTTTTGCCTGTAATTGTTCCTTAAGGTCAATCTTTAATTCACAGGTCATTTTAAGTATGAACTTCTGAACTTCTTCTCTGACATTTTATCAACTTCACTGTCCTTGGGATATGTTATTATAGTATCCTGATTTGTTTGGGGCACTTTCCAACCCTGTTTTTCCTGTTGTCTATGTGTCTTCCTTTCTTGCAGTGTGGATCTGAGATGTTACAGTTTCTACCCTATATTCTTGTAGTACCCATGCAGATTTTCTGTATCTCACATTGATGTTTGGCTTCCATACCCTGCTGGTGTTCCTCAATGTATGCTACTGCATGTAAAGTTGGTGGTGGCAATAGCAGAGGTAACTTGAGATAATCGTTAAGGTGCCCCAAGATGGAAGCAATGTCTTACAGAGGTGGGGCTGAAAACGTGGACCTCACACTTATTTTGGGATGCCTGCTCTGAGATGCAGCTGCTTCTAGGCTATGTGTGTTGTCCAAAAGTTAGGGGCTACTCTGTAGGGAAGGCTCTGGTGATGACCGCAGTGTCCCAAGGTGGAAGTGGGTTAGGCTTAGGCTCCTAGGTATGTGTGGGGAGGGCGAACTTGGACCTACCCTGGACTTGGATTCTTCACAAGTCAGTGTGGATGTATCTGGGCTGGGCCTGGACTCCTGTGGTAGTCTGCTGGTTGGAAGAGTCGGTCCTGTGCCAGAGTCTGGGCTCTGGTCGGTGCCTGCTGGTGGAGGGGTTGACACAGGCCACCTATGTGGGTACGTTTGCATATATTTGTTGATGGATTGTATTTGTTCTCCTGTGAAGAGGCTGTTTAATTCCTTAGCTCATTTTGTAATTGGATTATTTGTGGTTTTGGTGTTAAGTTTTTTGAGTTCTTTATATATTAGAGAATTAATACTTTATCTGAGGTGCATGTGGTAAAGATTTTCTCCCAGTCTGTAGCCTCTCTTCTCAATTTACTGATTGTTCTTTTGCTGAGAAGAAGCTTTTTAATTTGAATCAATTTCATTTATTGATTCTTGATTTTACTTCATTCCCTTTAGAAGGATTGTTAAGGAAGTCAGATTCTAGGTTGACATAATAAAGATTTGGGCCTGTTTTTTCTTCTATTAGGTGCAGAGTCTCTGTTCTAGTGCCTAAGTCTTTGATCCACTTTCAGTTGATTTTTGTGCAGGCTGAGAGAGAGGTTTAATTTCACTTTGCTACATATGGATTTCTGGTTTTGCCAGCACCATGTGTTGAAGAGGCTATGTTTTCTCCAGTGAATATTTTTGTCACCTTTTTCTAGTATGACATAACTATGTTTATATGGGTTTGTCTCTGTGTCCTCTATTCTGTACCGGTGGACTAAGAATTTTTTAATCTCCTCTCTGATGTCTTCTGCTATCCATTGTTCATTCAATAAGTTATTATGTATTCACCAGGTGTTGGAGGAGCTTTTATTTTTTAATTTATCATTGATTTCTAGTTTCATTCCATTTTGATTAGATAGAATTCTGATTAGCATTGGTATTTTTTGTATTTGCTGAGAATTACTTTGTGGCATAATAAATGGTCTGTTTTAGAGGCAGATCTATGTGCTACTGAGAAGAAAGTATATTTAGTTTTTGTGGATGAAATATACAAGTGAAACAGTCTTGGAGTAGAATATACCCAAGGGGACTCAAATTGGAGGGGTGAAGGGGAGCCCAGTTCACTTCTCCTTTGTGTCTGGCAGCTCATGTGCCCAGTTGGTGTAGGATGGGAATCTGAGTGTGTGTGGGGGGAATAAGTACACTTACAAAATAAGCCTGGGAAGGCTGTGCCCCTGGTCTGCAGTGAGTGGAGGACCAGCCCCTTAACCCCACAGTTGTTTTACTTTGGAGGTTCCTGAGAAACAAACTCATACAGAGATGGGCTACTGTCAAGCCCTAGGGAGAAGTGGAATAATCTCTTGAAAGCAAGCCTCCCCCAACAAAGGCCCTGAGGCCTGATTAGACCCCAATGCCACCTGCTGGAACTCCCCTCATAAAATGTGGCAGAATAATTGTATCCTGGGAGGAGACTGAACAAGTCCAAATGGATGAAATGTTAACTGACAGAACATCCTAACCCATCTTAACTCACACTGGTGAGAAGGAAAGCTGAATCTTATATCAAACAGCTTCAATCTTAATCTGCTCCAATTGGAAACCATAGAGCAATACAAAAATCTCCAACCCTTGCCATATCAGCACATAGCTCAAGAAGAAACAGAAACAAAGATTGTTGGAAATGGACAGTGACCACCCAATATGGTCAACTATTTTGACCGTCTCAGTGGAGATATTTCCTTCATTCCTTTGAGATCATTATTTGTTTATTTCTAATACTTCTCATGTGTTTGTGTGTGTGTGTGTGTGTGTGTGTGTGTGTGTGCGCACGCATGCCTAAGTGTGAAATCTGGCTGTGCTGATGGTTAGGAACATAAGTATTTTTTTTCTTTCATTTTGAGGATTTTCAATTATAATGTTCTGTAATATTATCTTTTGAGGGTTTAGGCTTTTTATTATATATTATGGTTTGGTTTGTATTATTTTCATGTTTGTTTCTTTTTCTCTCTTACCTTCTCCTGCTAATGGCTAAATTCTATTTTTCTCTCTCCCTCTCTCCCATTACTTTGCTGCTTCAATTTTCCCCTTGTCTCACTTAAACATCACATGCTACAACTCTTCTGCATTCTCTCTGTTCACTTTTTGAAACTGGGCAGTCCTTTCTAATTTACCCATGCGTTTTCTTTCCCCCAAAGTGTATTTTTACCATCTTTCAAAACTAATTGTCTTATATAACTCTGGCCACCTCCATTAGTGCTGATATAATCATTACTGCTGTGGATGATATAGTTGACACCTGCTGTTTTCTTTAAAACAAAATAAAGTTTATGATTATTTTAACAGTTGACAACTGCTGAACCCCCCATCACTCCAACATCACACCAACAGTGATTCAGTTGAGGAAGAAATCATGAAAGTAATCCCATTCATAGTAACTTCAAAAAATTAATCTAGGGCTGGGGATGTGGCTCAAGTGGTAGCGCGCTCGCCTGGCATGCGTGCGGCCAGGGTTCGATCCTCAGCACCACATACCAACAAAGATGTTGTGTCCGCCGAGAACTAAAAAATAAATATTAAAAAAAATTAATCTAACTAAAAGCACATATAAGGAGGGAAAAGAGCCTGGCAAATTATAGAACACCAAAGCAAGGAATTGAAGATGACCTTAAAAGATGAAAAAAACATGCCATCTTGAATATGCAGAATCAATATTATCAAAATGGCCAAAATACCAAGAGCAATATACAGATTCATTTCAATCATCATCAAAATATTAATACTTCAGCACGTAGTTGCTGCCACCAACTTCCTTAATAAGACCCCCAGTGAATAATTCTTCACAGTATTAGAAAAATAATTCTTAAATTCAACTGGAACCATCAGAGACCCAGAATAGCCAAAGCAATAGTACGCAAGAAAAATAAAGCATGAGGTATTACAATACCTGATCTGTAATTAAATACAAAATTGTAGTAACAAAAATAGCATGGTATTGGCATAAAATAGACATGAAGACCAATGGAGCAGAATAGAAGACCCAGAGAGATATTCACATACCCATAGCTGTCTGATATTTGACAAAGGCACCTAAAATGCCTCTTGGAGAAAAGACATCCTGTTAAAAATGGAAACCTTATGTTGTGCAGAAGCTTTTCAGTTTGCTGGCATCCCATCCGATGTTGTGTTCAACTACAGCTAAAAAGAAAAAAAAAATGGATACACTATAGGGATACAATCACATCAAAGGTTATAGCAGCACAATGCAAAATAGCCAAATGTTGGGATCAACATAAAACCTGTCAGTAGATGAATGGATTCAGAAATTCTGGTATATATATATTCAGTGGAGTTTGACTCAGCCATAACTATCTGAAGAAAAATGAGATTAGATTTTCTCTCACACCATGCACAAAGCTCATATTGAAATTGATCAAAGACTAGGAATTAGACCAGAAACTGTACAACTGCTGGAAAATAAAACATAGGGTCAATACTTCAGCATGCAGTTGCTGGCATCAACTTCCTTAATAAGACCTCAGTGAATAAGAAAAAAAAAGTTTCAAAAGTGGGATGCCATCAAACTGAAAAGCTTCTGCACAGAATAGGAAATGATTAAGAGTGTGAAGAGTGAGCTGACAGAATAGGAGAAAATCCTGGCCCACTAATCCTCCAATAGGGGATTAATATCCAGAATATAAAAAGAACTTTGCCTTAACACACAATGCCCCCACCCCCACCCCCACAACATATCTAATCAATAAATGGGCAAAAGAACAAAATGGAAGTTTCTCAAAAAAAGAAAAACAAATGGACAACAAATATATGAAAAAATGTTCACCATTTTTAGACTCAGGGAAATCAAATCCAAACTATTCTATGATTTCATCTGACTCTAGTGAGGTTGGCAATGATCAAGAATATGAACAACAATAAATGTTGGCAAGGTTATGGGCAGAAAGGAACACTTGTATGTTGTTGGTGGCATGGCAGACCAGTACAACCACTCTGGAAAGAAGGATGGTGACTCCTCAAGAAACTAGGGATAGAACCCTATCCTAGGGATAGATCCAGCTATCCTGCTTCTTGCTATTTTCCCAAAAGACAGAATAGATATACTGGGCCTGGGATTGTGACTAGTGATCGAGCACTCACCTAGTATGTATGAGGCGCTGGGTTTGATCTTCAGCACCATATAAAAAGGTAAATAAATAAAGCAAAGGTATTGTGTTCAACTACAACTAAAAAAAGAAAAAGGAAAAAAATGGATACACTATAGCGATACAATCACCTCAAAGGTTATAGCAGCACAATGCAAAATAGCCAAATATTGGGATCAACACAAATACCTGTCAGTAGATGAATGGATTGTGAAATTGTGGTATATATATTCAGTATAGTTTGAATCAGCCATAAAAAAGAATAAAATTATAGCCAGTAATGGAAGGAAATGGAGAATATCATGCTAAGTGGAAATAAGCCAAATTTTGCATCCAAATGTTGAACGCTTTCTCTCTTGTGCTGAAACTAGAGTAAAATTAAGGAAAGCAGAGGGAGGAATAGCTATTATAAAGAACCAATCAAATATAATAAGCACGTCAATTATACCAATAAATAATTTGGTTAATTATACTAATTAATTAATTAATTAAATTTAATCATTACTAATTAAATTTAATTAATTAATAGATGAACAAAAGGAAATCAAATAGAATAGAAGAAGGCAAATGGGGGAGGAGAGAATGGGAAGAAAAATATGGGAGTGACAGGGTTGGCCTTATGAACCAAAATTGATTTTCAGGTATGTGTGAGTTTGTCAGATGAACCCACATACTATGTATAAAGCTGCAATAAAATATATTAAAAAAAAGATTAGAGGAAGCTTACATTTTTTTAAGCATACCTAAGCCTGCCTATCTTGGTTCAATTTTGGGTGTGGCCAGGTCTTAGTAATAACTAGGGTAACTTTTCATACTGGCCCAGGCTTAAAGTTAGACCCCAGACTTCAGAAAAAGATAAAATATGTTCGATGTTTGAGTTTCTGTACAAGCTCCTTTTCCATGCCATTGTTAAATCAAGATAGGTGTGTTCCACTCTAGTACTCCTCCCTAACTTCCTCCTGCCTCCTGGGAGGGATGCTCTTTCTTTTAATATTTATTTTTTTGTTTTAGTGGACACAATATATTTATTTTATTTTTATGTGGTGCTGAGGATCAAACAGAGTGCCTCATGCATGCTAGATGAGTACTCAACCACTGAGCCACAACCCCAACCCCAGGGGAGTACTCTTAAGCACTGACAAACTAGAAAATCTCTATTTTCTCTAAACCTCATAAACAGCAGTTCTTAGGTCTGCTATGATAATGTGCTCAAAAACTGTACCATGTAACATCAGGACAATTCAAATGAGTTTTATTATCTCGACAAGCACATGCCTTTGATTTTTGTAAATTAAACTTAGATCCAGGCCTGGAAAGCCACAGAAGGAAGTGACCTGCAAATCAGATAAACCACATGGATTCCATGATGACTGCTGATTTGCAGGGATCCTGTTGCCTGGCACGAAGTATTTGCCCAATGAGCATTGATGTATTGGTTGATGGCAGAATGCTGCTTCTGTCCTGCTACAGAGGCAGACTTTCTCACATTGATGGACATTATAGTCCAGGGTACCAATCAGTGAGCTTGGTCCAGAGGCCAGGCTTTCAGTGGTATCCAAAGGAAGAGCCTGCAAGGGATCAGGCTGCCGAGTGTGACCTGTCTTTGGCTCTGAGCTCAGGAGCAAGAATCCTCTGCATGGGAGGACTGACATGGCCTTGACCAGGTGAAAGCTCTGGACTAGAGTTCTGAGGACATTCCCAGCTTCCTGGTCCTTCATGAATAGGGCAGAAGGTGAGCTAGTGCTCAAGATCCATTAAGGATGAGAATCTTGGTGAACACAGATAGAAAGGGTTCCATGGAACCTGGACATGGGAGGTGGAGAGAAGCTGGCTCAGACTAAGACGGAAGATCATTTGGGATTGTGGGAGGATGGGCTGACGGGAGACCAGACACTGCACTGGGCTCTGGCCCCATGACAGGGCCATGACAGACACTTAAGGTGCATCTGGGGACACAGAATATTTTTCTTGAAATTCTTCATGCTTCCAAGCTGCCAGGTGTGCTGATTTGGAGAGGGAGCCCTGCATGAATCACACCTTTCCAAAAGGCTCCTACCCTTTTCCACCAGGTGGGAAATACAATTCCCTTTATAAATCTGGGGTCTTTTGTGTTTTAATAGCGGCTCACAAGCAAGGTAGGGTTAGGGTGTAGGGACAGAATGATGTAAGATGGCATTGTAGGAATGAGTTTTGTCTAGAGAAGGTCCTTTTTTTCCTGGGTAGCTTAAACTCAACCTGCTGCAGGGAGCTGGCATTGGGACAGGTAATTTGGAGCCAGTATCAACACAGTGTGGTTTTGTATTCTAGAGGTGGAAGGTGGAGTGTGCCTGAGGGGAAGCTTGTAAGGAATCATAAATGTAAACAGATCCTGCTGGACATACAGTCAGAACCTTACAGAATGCTATGCTGGTGAAGAAAGGAGGAATCTAGCACTTCTGTTCTAGAGATGAAAGTTTATTAAGCACCAGTCTCCCCTCGCCTCCTCCATCCAGTGCACTTTGGGCCTTTGTACAAGAGAAGATGAAGATCAGTTCTGGAGGCCTCTCAGTCTGGTCCCTGGAGTTTGAAGGATTTCATTGTTTTTTCAATCCAGAGCCTAAAGCTTGAGATTCTGGTGTAGACACGTGGAGGTATCCCCTTCTTTTTCCCAAAGGACACAATGCCCTGGGCCACATTTTTACACACAAGGGGCCCCCCAGAGTCTCCCTGTGGGCAGAAAAAAACACCATTAGCTGGCCTCCTCCAATTCTCACACCTGGCCTCTCCACTGGGAGTGGACACTTTGTTTGTGAATTCAGAAATAGGGCAGTCCTCATTCAGTCCAGGGGCGGGGGTCCTCAGACTGATCCTGACTACTCCTTCCAGTTGACTAAGGCCTCTCCTCCCCCAGTAAGTCTTTTTCCATGAAGTGACCAATGACATTCAGTTTCCACTGACCCCAGGACCAGAGACTGAATTGGTGAAAGGCTGAGTACATAGGGGCATGAGTAGTTCCCTTTGCCCTGGTTCTCCTCAAACTCTGCTGTGCCCAAGGCAGGGAATGGTTAAAGCCGGTGACTCACCTTAAAAGAAGTCTTGTTCTCCTTTGGATTCCCCACACACATCTGGATGGCGGAGTTGTATAATATTTTGAAACGAGAGAGACATTCCTTGTCCTTTTGGATTTCAAGCTGTACCTCATGCAGTTTTGTTGTGGATGTATTTTGGCCAATGAGTCCCCATCCAGCCACAGTGCACACCATCCCTGGTGTAACCTGGGATTTTCTTGAGGGTAATTTGAGGAGGCTCACCTCAGCAGTCAGCTTGGCCTTCTTTTCCAACTAAAAGGAGATAAAGGCAATTTTTTTCAACAAATAGTGCACAAAACTCCAAATAGTAATGGGGTTGCCTTCTTCATGGCATTGGGACAAGTGAAGGCTTCATTTTAGGAAGCATGGTTGGACAGAAGGACAGCAGATTTAATCCTCCAGGATTGAAGTGTGCGAGACCCATTGGAATGGCATTCCTCACCTGCAGTAACATGATGTCATTGAAATAGTTGCTGTTGTAATCTGGGTGGGGGAGGGCTTTTTTTACAGGGATGATCTGCTGGGTCCTCTCATTGTCTTTGATGTTGTGGGCCCCCAGGATGACAGTGATGGATCTGCTCCTAGAGAAGACAGGGAGGTAGAGTCACAGGGGCTACAGCTCAGGATCCCTGAAGGAAAATGGTTACTCAGGGTTGGGCAGGGTGGAGTTGGGAGGACGTGTAGGGGACAGGACTCTGGGCTGGGCATCTCTGCCCTTTGCTAACCTGGCATCCAGGACTGGTGCAGTTCCTGGAGCAGATGGAGGGTGCTCAAATTATGCATAGAGCTCAAGTGTCTCCAGGTTAGACTCTGAAATTCTCACATGTGCACTCTGGGCTCTTGGGAAAAACCCACCTCCTTCCCATCCAGCCTTGATCCATGTTCTCCTTTTGTATAACAAGCCACCTGCACTGACCTGCTCCTCTCTTCCCATAGCTTACCTGCCCTCCACAGAGTCTTGTCTTCAGGCCCAAAATAGAGGATTCCCTGTGGGGTTTTCTTTAGATGTGTGAACTCACCTTTTCCAGCAGTGGGCTGCTGTCAGGACAAAGTCCTCACGTACAAGGAAACCCCCACATCGTTTTGTTTTAGTTAGAGTCTTGATCCGAAGAAGTGCCATGTAGGGATGGGAATGAGGCACAGCTTCCCGGCCCCCGATGATTTTCCCTGAAAGAAAGGTTCTGTCCTGCCCTTGGTGCTCATGGAGCCAAAGGCTGAAGAGAGGAGACTGGGATCAACTCCAGGGAGGGAAGGATTGAGTGTGGTGGTGTTACCATCTAGGGGTGCGGGGTTCATTGTCCTTGCTCAGCAAAGAATTGAAGAAACGGACACAGATATATGAAGCAAGCAGCAGGTTTATTGACAAAGGGACAGAGAGATGGCTCTGAAGAGAAATGCCCCAGTGCTGGTATCTGGTGTGGGAGTTTTGGTTTGTTTTTTTTATGGTCTCTGGAATTTCCTCCTGTCTTTATCATGTCCACTGTTCACCCTCTGCTCACTATTATTGATTGTGTCTTCTCTGTCCTTGCTTCTCTTTTAGTTTTTCAACTGGATCCTCCTTTAGGAACATGAATATAAAGTGTCTGATTGGGTACTGCCTTGTGTCCTCAACCACTTTCATCAAGCAGAAAGTTGACCTCACCAAAGACCCTCTCCATGCTCCGTTGTTCTGGCCCTGCCCCTGATCTCCTTGCTTGCCTGGCTCTGAAGCCCTAGAGGCAGGGTCTAAGTAGACAGCAGCAACAAACATGGGGCCCTGAGTGTGCTCCTGGCAGCATTCCTGGCTCGAAGAGTGACCCACAAGACTCAGATACTCCCTCTGACCAAGAGCAGGGCAGTCCTTGCTCTGTAATTCCCGCTTCAGATGTCAATGTTGACTGACAGGATTTGAGTTTGGAACAAGTAGCAACGTCCCCACAGATCCTGGTCAGTCCTTTCTCTGAAGTGTCCCAGAATCTTCTTTCCCCACTTGTTTCCCCTTTAGTTCCCACTGAGCTCCTACTGGGTTCTGCACATAAATTCAGGATGCTGAGTCATGTTTGATGTTTGTCTGCTGGAGCCAGTAGGTGCCCAGTAAAGGTCTTGGCTGTGTGAGGGAATGGCTCCTGAGTATCCTGTGGCTGAGATCGGAGGGGTAGTGCTGGTGAGATTTTGAGCACCAGGGATGATGGGGTCTGACAAAGCCATTGCACCCATCCGAAACTGAAAATGAACTGAGAGAACATGGGGCTGAACCAAGGCACACATATCTGTTAAGGGATGAGAATGCCCACAATTCTGAGATCAAATGGATCTTTAGCTTCATTCCTGGGCAGTGTGAGAATGACAAATTTGGAGAAGCAGGTGGATATTGAAGGTAGATATTAAGATTTTAATTTAAAAACATAGTGGGCTTTACCTTGATTACAGAAGCCAGCTCCTTTCTCTCAGCTGCCTTTTCTTGGGGAATTGGTTATTTGTTTTTTCATATGTCTTTGTGAAAGGGCCTGCTTTCCAGATATAAAGGTTATAGCTGGGAAAGGGGAAGGTGGCCACTGACTCTCATGAAAACCAGCCTTCTGCCCTGCTCCTCCTTTGTGCTCCCATCCCCATGAGGCCCGCCAGTCTTTGGGTGAGGTTCACCTTGCTAAGCCGAAAGTTACTGGAGGTGCACCTAAGCCGGAATGGTGGGGTGAAGCATATGAGCAGGGCTGAGCTTGGGGTTGGGCTTCAGTTGTTGGGGATAGTCACTCACCTGCCTCTGTCCTTGGGCACAGAAGAAAGACCAACAGGAGCAGGAGTGGCTTCATCTTCCCAGGAAGGCCTCTCTGATCAAAGATGTTGGTGCGTCCTCCTGGTCTTTAAACTCTCAGTGTTCTCTTCTGGTGTGTGGGGGCTTTTTCCTCTGAGATGATCTCACCCTTGCCTCACTGTCTGATCAAGATCTGATGGTTATGTTAGACTTTAGCCATGGCTTAGCTCCCACCACTCTTGATTCAGTGCTGACCACAGAAGCAGAAAACAGGAACCTATGGTCACAAGATGGGGTGCTATAGGTGCTAAACATTGGCCATAGTGAGTCCTGTGGTCTCAGAAATATGCTCATTTCCTTGGTTCTCTTTGAATGGTGATCATGGAAAGATGATCATTTGGTGAAACCATTTTTTTTGTAAGACTCAGGACATTGGAGATGAGATTCTTTGGCTGTGGCAGAAGACAAGAAAATATTAGTGAATAGACAAGATGGTTGGGTTGGGGTTACAGGGATGGGAAGAATGGGGTGGGGGCAATGCTGAAGACGGTGTGCCTCAGTGACCCATGTACTCAGTGTTCAAAACAACAATGACATATCCTTTGCTCAGGAAGCCCAGTTTGGTCATGGTTGCTGAGGACAGCTTGTCTCTGCTCCTCTGTGTGTCACCAGGCTGGTCTTGAGATGCAGAGAGGGGAATCGTCTGAAGGCTCCCTGCCTCACAGGTCAGTGCTTATGCTGGCTGTCACCTGGGAATCTCCTTTCCTCTCCAGGAGGTTCTGTCATTTGGTCTCCCTGCAGGGGTTTGTTCCTTGCAACATGATGATTGGCTTCTCCAGAGAGACCATTCTCTCCTAATTGCAAAGAGGCAGAAGTTGTGTTCTTTTTCACCTAAATTTTAAAAGTCAGGTGGTATCAACTCTAACATATTTTATTGCTTGCATCAATCTCAACCCCACCCAGAGTAAACAGCCAGGGACAGACCTTGCCTGTAGAGGGGGCATTAAATGATGCTGTAAGAAAAGCTGGTGGGATGGGAGACACACAGTTGCTGTCATTTAGGAAAGTGTTATCTGCCAACCACTTTGGGTGTTTGTAAAGTTGATCAGAGGAACTAAACCACTAATCCAAAGTCATCACCTTTGGATAAGTTTGTGAGTCTGCTTTGTTTAAACCACGTGGAAATGGAAGAAGGTCTTTTCTCCCAGCGATAGTCTGTTTAATAAATCAATGATACGATGTGAATTGGAATCCAATACCAGAGAGCCAAATTAGTAGCCTTTGTGCACTGTTCAGAGATGTACCTTTCTGGCATCCCACTACCATTTGCAACATAAATGACCCTGATGATTCCCCCTGCATGGAAAAAAAGGAAGAATCACGAACTCAAAAATATTATTTATTTGGAACATCTCTGTTCTTTAAAAAAAATTGTTCTTTTTAGTGAAACATCACAGTAGAATGTTTATTTTGACATATCATAAATATATGGATTATACCTTCCCATTTTTGTGGTTGTACATGATATGGAGTTACACAAGTCATGTATTCATATATGAACACAAGAGAGTTATGTCTGATTCATTCTACTGTCTTTCCCATTTCCCATTCCCATCTCTCCACCATAATCCCATTTCCCCCTGACCAATAGGGTGAACCTCCACTCCTGCCTCCCCTCTGCCTATTGTGCGTCGGCATCCACATATCAGAGTGAACATTTGGCCTTTGGTTTGTTGGGATTGGCTCATTCATTAAGCATGATGGCCTCCCGTTTCATCCATTTATTGGCAAATGGCATATTTTATTTCTTCTTTATGACTGATATTTTATTGTGTATATGTACCACATTTTCTTTATCCATTCATCTATTGAAGGGTACCCAGATTGTTTTCATAGCTTAGATTTTGTGAATTGAGGTTCTGTGAACATTGATGTGACCACATCAGTATAGTATGCTGAAATTAAGTCCATTGGTTATTAAGTGAGTAGTGAGATAGCTGGGTTACATGGTGGCTCCATTTCAAGTTTTCTGAGTAATCTCTCTACTGCTTTTCAGAGTGGTTGCACCAATTTGCAGTTCCACTAGGAATATATGAGTGTATCTTTCCCCCCACATCCTTGCTAACATTTGTTGTTAGTTGTATTTTTGATAATTGCCGTTCTTCCTGGAGTGAGATAAAATCTCAGTTTAGTTTTGATTTGCATTTCTCTAATTGCTAGTTATGTTAAACATTTTTTCATGTATTTGTTGACCATTTGTTCTTCTTCTTGTTTGAAGTTTCTGTTCAGTTCCTTTGGCCTTTTGTTGATTGGGTTATTTGCTTTTATGTTGTTAAGCTTTTTGTATTCTTTACATATCCTGGAGATTAATGCTCCATCTGAGTGCAGGTTTTAAAGATTTTCTCCTATTCTGTAGGCTCTCTCTTCACACTATTGATTGTTTCTTTTGCTGAGAAGAAGCTTTTGAGTTTGAATCCATTCCATATATTGAAGTCATATCCTAAGCCAACAGGTAAGGAATTGGGCCTGCTTTTTCTTGTATTAGGCACAGGGTCTCTGTTCTAGTCCCTATGTCTTTGATCTACCTGGAGTTTTGTGCAGAATAAGAGATAGGGGTCTAATTTCATTTTGTTACATGTGGATATCCAGTTTTCTCAGTACCATTTGTTGAAGAGGCTATCTTTTTTCAATGTATGTTTATGGTGCCTTTGTCTATTAAGTTGAGATAACTGGGTTTAGGTGGATTTATCTCTTTTTCTTCTGTCCTTGCTATTGGTCTTCATGTCTGTTTTGGTGCCAATACCATGGTATGTTTTTAAATTCATTTTTTATTCTAATTTGGTATATACAACAGCAGAATGTATTATAATTTATGTGACACATACAGAGCAAATTTTTCATATCTCTGGTTGTATACAAAATATAGTCACACCATTTGTGTCTTCATACATGTACTTAGGGTAATGATATCCATCTCATCCCACCATCTTTTCTACCTCCATGCCCCGTCCCTTTGCCTTTCACCTCTTTGTCTAGAGTTTGTCTAATCCTCCCGTGCTCCCTCCCAACCCCACTATTAATCAGCCACCTTATATCAGAGAAATATTTTTCATTTGTTGTTATGGGATTGGCTAACTTCACTTAGCATTACATTGTCCAACTCCATCCATTTACCTGTGGAATGCCATGATTTTATTCTTTTATAATTGTTTGCTCATGACAATACAATGATTTTGACATATCATATTTTTGAATCTAATGGGGTTTAATTTCTCATTTTTCCAACTGTACAGGTTGCAGAATCACATTGGTTATATGGCCATGTATATACATACAGCAATACTAGTGTCTATTTTATTCTGCTGCCCTTCCTATCCCTCCTTCCCCTCCCCTTCCCTCCCATCACCTCTCTCTACCCAATCTAATGTGACACATTTCTCTCTGTTTTCCCCCCCTCACATCATCATACATGTATTATGTATAAAGATGAGGGTCTCCTTCCATCTTCTGTGGAACTCCCATTCTCCCTCCCATTCCCTCCCACCTCTCTTCCCTATTTAATGGTAATGTTCTTCTCATGCTCTTCCTCCCTACCCTATTTTGAGTCACCCCCCTTATATCAGAGAGGACATTTGGCATTTGTTTTTTAGGGTTTGGATAACTTCACTTAGCATAATCTGCTCTAATGCCATCCATTTCCCTGCAAATGGCATGATCTTGTTATTATTTAGTGCTGCGTAATATTCCATCGTGTGTAAATCCACATTTTTAATCCATTCATCTATTGTAGGGCATCTAGCTTGGTTCCACAGTCTAGCTATTGTGAATTGTGCTGCTATAAACGTTGATGTGGCTGTGTCCCTGTAGTATGCCCTTTTTAGGTCTTTTGGGAATATATGAGAATGGGAATAGCTGGATCAAATGGTGGTTTCATTCCTAGCTTTCCAAGGAATCTCCATACTGCTTTCCAAATTGGCTGTACCAATTTGCAGTCCTACCAGCAATGTATGAGTGTACCTTTTTCCCCACATCCTCACCAGCACTTGCTATTGTTTGACTTCATAATGGCTGCCATTCTTACTGGAGTGACATGGTTTCTTAGAGTAGTTTTAATTTGCATTTGTCTGACTGCTAGAGATGGTGAGCATTTTTTCGTGTATTTGTTGATTGATTGTATATCCTCCTCTGAGAAGTGTCTGTTCAGGTCTTTGGCCCATTTGTTGATTGGGTTATTTATTTTTTTGTTTAACTTTTTGAGTTCTTTGTATACTCTAGAGATTAGAGCTCTATCTGAAGTGTGAGGCGTAAAAATTTGTTCCCAGGATATAGGCTCCCTATTTAGCTCACATGTTATTTCTCTTGCTGAGAAAAAACTTTTTAGTTTAAATATGTCCCATTTCTTGATTCTTGATTTTAGCTCTTGTGCTATAGTGTCCTATTAAGGAATTTGGAGCCTGACCCCACGAGATGGAGGTTAGGACCAACTTTTTCTTCTGTTAGACACAGAGTCTTTGGTTTGATTCCTAGCTCCTTGATCCATCTTGAGTTAACTTTTGGGCATGGTGAGAGAAAGGAATTCAATTTCATTTTGTTTCATATGGATTTCCAGTTCTCCCAGCACCATTTGTTGAAGATGCTATCCTTCCTCCATTGCATGCTTTTAGCACCTTTGCTAATATAAGGTTGTTGTAATTTTGTGAATTGGTCTCTGTGTCCTCTGTTCTGTAACATTGGTCTACCCGCCTGTTTTGGTACCAGTACCATGCTGTTTTTGTTACTATTGCTCTGTAGTACAGTTTAAAATCTGGCATCGCTATACCACTTGTTTCACTCTTCCTGCTTAGAATCGATTTAGCTATTCTGGGTCTCTTATTTTTTCAGATGAATTTTATGATTGCTTTTTTTTTATTTATGCAAGGAATGCTGTTGGGATTTTGATCAGAATTGCATTGAGCCTGTAAAGTGCTTTTGGTAATATGGCCATTTTAATGATATTAATTCTGCCTATCCATGAGCAAGGTATATCTTTCCATCTTCTAAGGTCTTCTTCTATTTCTCTCTTTAAGATTATGTAGTTTTTGTTGTATAGATCTTTCACCTCTTTTGTTAGGTTGATTCCCAAGTATTTTATTTTTTTTTGAGGATATTGTGAATGGGGTGGTTGTCCTCATTTTCATTTCAGAAGATTTGTCACTGATATACAGGAATGCCTTTGATTTATGCTCGTTGATTTTATATCCTGCCACTTTGCTGAATCATTTATTAGCTCTAGTAGTTTCTTTGTAGACCCTTTTAGGTCTACTAGGTATAGAATCATATCATCTGCAAATAGTGATAATTTAAGTTCTTCTTTTCCTATTTGTATGCCTTTAATTTCTTTTGACTGTCAAATTGCTCTGGCTAGTATTTTGAGAACGAAATTGAATAGAAGTGGTGAGAGGGCATCCCTGTCTTGTTCCAGATTTTAGTGGGAAAGCCTTCAGTTTTTCTCCATTTAGAATGATGCTAGCCTGAGGCTAGCATATATAGCTTTTACAATGTTGAGGTAAGTTCCTGTTATCCTTAGTTTTTCTAGTGTTTTGAACATAAAGGGATGCTGTACTTTGTCGAATGCTTTTTTCTGCTTCTAATGAGATGATCATGTGGTTCTTATTGTTAAGTCTATTGATGTGGTGAATAACATTTATTGATTTCCGCATATTAAACCAGCCTTGCATCACAGGGATGAATCATACTTGATCATGGTGCACAATTTTTTTTGATATGCTTTTGTATTCAATTCGACAGGATTTTATTGAGGATTTTTGCATCCAGGCTCATCAGAGATATTGGTCTGTAGTTTTCTTTCTTTGAAATGTCTTTGTCTGGTTTCGGGATCAGGGTGATGTTGGCCTCAGAGAATGAATTTGGAAGAGCTCCCTCTTTTTCTATTTCTTGAAATAACTTGAAAAGTATTGGTATTAATTCTTCTTTGAAGATTTTGTAAAACTCTGCTGTATACCCATCTGGTCCAGAGTTATTCTTGGTTGGTAGTTTTTTGATGGCTTCTTCTATTTCCTCCTTTGTTATTGGTCTGTTTAAATTGTGTGTATCTGCCTGACTCAATCTGGGCAAATCATATGACTTAAGAAATTTATTGATTCTTTGCTTTTAAAAGATATATTCCAATAAAATATCTTCTATTTTATTGGAATATAGTGTTTCAAATAATTTCTAATTATCTTCTGTATTTCTGTAGTGTCCATTGTGATATTGCCTTTTTCATCCCGTATCTTAGTAATTTGAGTTCTCTTTCTTCTTCTCTTCATTAGCATGGCTATGGGTCTGTCGATCTTAGTTATTTTTTTGAAGAACCAACTTTTAGTTTTATCAATTTTTTCAATTGTTTTTTTTGTTTCAATTTCATTGATTTCCACTCTGATTTTAATTATTTCTTGCCTTCTACTACATTTGCTCTTGTTTTGGTCTTCCTTTTCTAGGGTTTTGAGATGAAGTGTGAGCTCATTTATTTGTTGTTTTTTTCTTTTTTTGAGGAATGAAGTCCAGGCAATAAATTTCCCTCTTAAAACTGCTTTCATTGTGTCCCATAGATTCCACTATGTTGTGTCTGTATTTTCATTTGTCTCTAAGAATTTTTTGATTTCCTCCTTTATGTCTTCTGTAATCCATTGATCATTCAGTAACATATTGTTCATTTTCCAGGTGATGCAGGATTTTTCCTTCCTTCTTTTATCACTGATTTCCAGTTTCATTCCATTATGATCAGATAAGATGCATGGTATTATCTCCACACCTTTATATTTATTAAGAGTTACCCTATGGCACAATATATGGTCTATCTTTGATAAGGATCCATGTGCTGCTGAGAAGAACGTTTATCCACTTGATGATGGTTGATATATTCTATATATGTCGTTTATGTCTAGGTTATTGACTGTGTTATTGAGTTCTATAGTTTCTTTATTCAGCTTTTGTCTGGAGGATGTGTCCTATGGAGAGAACGGTGTGTTGAAGTCACCCATAATTATTTGTTGTGTGGTCTATTTGACTCTTGAATTGAGGAGAGTTTGTTTTATGCACATTGCAGCACCATTGTTTGGTGCATACATATTGATAATTGTTATGTCTTGTTGGTGAATGATTCCTTTTAATAGTATATAGTGTCCTTCTTTATCCCTTTTGATTAACTTAGGTTTGAAGTTGATTTTATTCGATATGAGTATGGGCACTCCTGCTTGCTTCCGAGGACCATGTGAGTGGTATGATTTTTCCCAACCTTTCACCTTCAGCCTGTGTATGTCTTTTCCTATCATATGAGTCTCCTGAAGGCAGCATATTGTTGGATCTGTTTTTTTAATCCAGGTTACTAGCCTATGTCTCTTGATTGGTGAATTTAAGCCATTAACATTTAGGGTTACTATTGATATACGGTTTGTACTTCCAGTCATGCTTATTTATTTATTTATTTATTTATTTTAATTTGGCTAGTTTTTCCTCTTTGGTTATTTCCCCCTTCTTTACTGAGTTACATCCCACTGTTAGTTTTGGGTGCTGTTTTTCAATTCTTCTTCTTGTAGTGTTTTGCTCAAAATGCCTTGCAGTGGTGGTTTTCTGGCTGCGAATTCTTTTAACTTTTGTTTATCGTGAAGTATTTTAATTTCATTGTCAAATCTGAAGGTTAATTTTGCTGGATACAGTATTCTTGGTTGGAATTCTTTATTTTTCAGCATTTGAAATACGTTGTTCCAGGATCTTCTCGCTTTCAAAGTGTGTGATGAAAAATCAGCAGTTAACCTAATTGGTTTACCCCTGAATGTAATCTGCCTCCTTTCTCTCGGAGCTTTTACTATTCTCTCCTTGTTCTGTATGTTGGATATCTTTATAATTATGTGTCTTGAAGTTGGTCTATTACAGTTTTGTATGTTTGGGGTCCTGTAGGCTTCCAGGATTTGGCAATCAATTCCATCTTTTATATCTGGGAAGTTTTCTAAGATTATTTCATTCAACAGATTGTTCATTCCTTTGGTTTGAACCTCTATACCTTCTTCTATCCCAATGACTCTCAATTTTGTTTTTTTTATGACATGCCATATCTCTTGGATGGATTGCTCGTGATTTCTTACCATCCTTTCTCCGTTGACTATATTCTTTTCGAGTTGATAAACTTTGTCTTCATTATATGATGTTCTGACTTCTATTTGATCTAGTCTATTTGTAATATTCTCGTTTGAGGTTTTAATTTGGTTTATGGTTTCTTGCATTTCTAGGATTACTATTTGATTTTTTAAAAAATCTCTATCTCCTGGTAGAGTTCATTCTTTGCTATTTGAATTTGCTTATGCAATTCGTTTTCAAAGTATTCTTTCATTGTTTGGACTTGCTGCCTAATGACTTCTCTAAGATTCCATTCCATCTGAGTTAGGTATGCCTTGAGTTCTTTCTCTGTCCATTTTTCTGATGCCTCTAGGTTTTCCTGTAAATTTAAGTTGTCCTGTATTGTTTGTAATCCTTTTTTCCCTTGTTTTTTTCATGGTGTTCACGTTACTTTCCAACTCTGTTTAACTGCTGTGTTTCTGTTGTTTTCTCCTATAAATTTGTTTTTGTTTTGTATATCTCTGTGGTTTCTCCTTTGTGGTGGGAAACTATGCCTAGAAATGTTGGGCTTTATTGTACTTTAAAGCTGATTCATTCAATTCATAAAAGGCTTACGGATTCTGTATGCATATGGTGATTTGTTGTTTGGTCTTAGGACTTTATGTTTAGGTTAGGTCCTATGATGGTATGAAGATTAGTATGTCTTGGCTACTTTGGAAGATTGCTCTACTGAAGGATGATATTAACAGGCGATTGGATCAGGGTGTTTGGTAATAGCTAGGTATTTAGGAGCCCTATAGACAGCCTTGGAACAATCAGCTATTTGCATTTAGACAATTACACGTAATGGAAGATGTAATGCTTGGGATGAAAGTTGGGGGGAAGGGGAAGGAAGGAGCTCTTAAAAAGAAAGAGGAAGAGAGAGATAGATAGAATAGAGGAGAATGGAAAGAACAATAAAACTTGAAAAGGGAAAGAAAGAAGGAAGGAAAAGGGGACAAAAAAACTAATAAAATAGAAATTCAAAAAAAAATGAAGTTTTAGAGATCCATTTTCTTCTCTAGAAGTAGGCGGAGCTGTGCCCTCTGAGCCGAGCTTCTGCCCTCTATGTGCGCACAGCAATCCCTGTAAAGCCGCTCCTGGGAGTCTCTCAATCCTGTTAGTCCAGAGCCGTTTCTCTTCTCCTGCCCCTTCCCCCCTTCCTCCTGTCAGCCAGCTAGACCCCCCCCACTCACCGGAGGCCATCTCCAAGGATCTGGTTACACTTGAAGTCCCTCTGCGTGCCCTATTTCCTGAAGGACTGAGCACTCTCTCTGTCATTCATCCAAGCCCCAGTGCTGTGGAGTGGTGATCTGGGAACCGACAGTTTAATTTTTCCGTACCCCTTTGGTGGGCATGCCCCCAGTAACTGGTGGCTAAGACCTTGGTTGTCGCCGCTGGTGGCAAGGGGAGTTGGGGATCGAGAATCCCCTCTGCTTCCCTCGGCCCCTACAGTCACATCCACTCCGCTGGCGGTAGGAGGAGTTGGGGTTCGGGAGTCCCCTCTGCTTCCCTTGGCCCTTACAGACACGGCTACGCCACTGGCAGTCAGGGGAGTTGGGGGTTGGGAGTCTTCTCTGCTTCCCTCGGCCCCTACAGTCATGAGCACGGAGCTCTGGGTCAAGAAATTTCAGGTTTCCCAGCTGTATGTATCTGGTAGGGGTGGGAGTCACACACCTGCTAAAGCCGATTCTGCTGGGAAGGAATCCCGTCTGATGAATTCTGGTGACATTACTTCTCTGCTACGGGGGCCCCAGGCTCCTTGCTGGAGTGTCCGAAGGGAGGGGTGGGTCTGGCCTGTCTCTGGTCTGCAGTCTCAGTTGATTTTGGTTCCGGTTCGATGTTTCATGAAGGCTTGGTTAGAGACCTCTTCATAGGGTCCCTACGATGTGCCTGCTGAACCGCCTCCTACTGTGCTGTTTGCTGCGCAGCAGTGGTGGGTGGCAGGTCTGGACCTCCACGCTGCATGGCAGAGATTCACTCATCTGGGGCAAATAAATCACCTCCAATAATCCTACAAATTCACCAGCAGGTCTCACTTCAGCGGAATTTTGCTAGAAGTTTCTCAGCAGGTAGAATCTGAATGTATTAATGCATCTCTCTGACCCCGTTATTGAGGAGGTAGGTACTGAGAGAGCTGCCTCCCGGCCGGCCACGATTTTGGGTCCTCTTGAAATCTTTATCTGACCATCTCTCTGCTGTGTCTAGCATCTCCTGTAATGTTGAGCTGTACTGCATTGTTTGTGTTCCTTTTTTTCCTTGTTTTTTTCATGGTGTTCATGTTTTTTCCAGCTCTGTGTGACTGCTGTGTTATTATTTTCTCCTATAAATTTGTTCTGGTTTTGTATAGCTCTGATATCTCTCCTTTGTGATAGTAGACAATGTCTAGAGATGTTGGGTTTAATTGTAATTTAAAGAAATTAATTAGTTTCATAAAAGGCATACAGATTCTGATGGTATATAGAGAACTGAGGTTTGGTCTTAGAACTTTCTCTGTAGGTAGAAAGCTGTGATGATATGGGGGTTAATATATCTTAGCTACTTTGGAGGATAGCTCTAATGAAGGGGGATATTAACAGGAGAATAGACAGGAGTATTTGGGGGTAGCTAAGTACTTAGGTGGTCTATAGAAAGCCTCAAAACATTCACCTATTTGCATTTAGTAAATTACATGTAGTAGAAGTAATAATGCTTGGGAGGAAAGGAAAAGGAAAGAAAAGAAAAAAAGAAAAAAAAAGAAAAGAAAAAAAGGAAAAGAAAGAAAAGAAAAAAAGGAGAAAGAGGAAAAAATATATATAAAAGGAAAGGAAAGAAACAACAACAACAAAAATGCACTCTTAGAGTTTTATTTTCTTCTCTCCCAGTAGGTGGAGTTGTGCCTTCCAGGCTAAATCTCTGCCCCTGGGTTGTAGGAAGCAATCCTTGTGAGGCGGCTCACTCTCCCCAGCTGGGTGTCTCTCTAATCCCAGTCACTTAGGGTTGCTCCTGGTCTCTAGCCCCCTCGCTTCTCCTGCCTGCCAGGCCCCACTTACTGGGGCACTTCTCCACAGTTCTAGCTACACTTGGGGCCTGCAGTTTCCTGGATGCCCCACTCTCTTGAATGACTGGGTGTTCTCTTTGTTTGTTATTCACCCAGCCATCATGGCTGTGGAGAGCAAGAGCAGAAGTTGGAAACCAGGGACCTATTCTGCCTGATTCCCTCTGATAGCCACACCCCCAAGAGCTGGGGAGAAAGGTTTTGGTTTTTGCTGCTGGTGGGAGGGGGAGTTGGAGGTCAGGTGCCTTTTCAGTTTCCCTCGGCTTTGATATTCACGCCCAGGGAGAGCTAGGGAGAGATTCTTTGAGTTATCCCAGCTGTATTGGGGGGGGGCTGGGGGTCACACACCCGATCTGTCGCCAAACTTGCTGCCATTCATTCCCATCTGAGGAACGCTGATGACAAAAGTTCTTCAACATGGTGGCCGCCCATTACTTTGATTTGGGCTGTTTCTCCACTAATTCCCAACTTCAGTTCTTGGTCCAGTGCCTGTGGAAGCTTGGTTGGCAGATCTTCACAGAATCCCAAGTTCTGTTTCTTTGCACTGACAGATCTCTGCAGGGTTCATATTCCTCTAGCTGCTGCGGGTTACTGTTTATCTGGCCAGTATCTCTGGGCACAGGGCGGCTGGGGTTCTCTCCAATCTGAGCTATGTCCGTGTCCCTCAGGTGCTCAAACTCTTGCCTCAGGTTCCATGTAGACCAACTTTGCCAAATATTCCCTACAAGACAGCCTTCAGCCCCTCTGAATTCACATCCTGCTGGTGCAGCAGCGCAGGTCACAAGGGTGCTCACTCCCTTCCTGCCGCCATGATCTAAACCGATTTTACTCTCTTTACCATGATATTTTTGTTACTGTGGGTCTGTAGTATATAGTTTAAGCTGGTATTGTGAAGCCTCCAACTTCACTTTTCTGTGGAAGATTGCTTTGGCTATTTTTGTCCTCTTATTTTTTCAATGAATTTTATGTCTGCTTTTTCGATTTCTATGAAGAATATCATTGAAACCTTAATTGGAATTGCATTAAATCTGTACTGTGCTTTTGGTAGTGTGGCCATTTTGACAACATTAATTTCTTTCTTTAGTGTTCTATAGTTTTCATTGTAGAAATCTTTCACCAGTTTTGTTAGATTTATTCCCAGATACTTTATTTTAGTCTTTTTTTGTGGCACTTGTGAATGTGATAGTTTTCTCAATTGATTTATCACTGATATATGTGAACACGTTTGATTTATGGGGTGTTAATTTGATGTCTCGCTACTTTGCTGAATTTATTGTGAGTTTTCGAAGTTTTCTGCTGGAGTTTTTTTGGTTTTCTAAATATAGAAGCATGTTGTCAGCAAATAGGGATAGATTGAGTACTTCTTTTCCTATTTTTCTCCCTTTAATTTATTTTTTCTGTTTTATTCCTCTGGCTAGAGTTTCCAGGAGTATGTTAAATAGAAATAGTGAAAGAGGGCATCTCTGCTTTGTTCCAGTTTTGGGAGAGAAAGCTGTCAATTTTTTTTCCATTTAGAATGATGTTGGCCTTGGGCTTAGTGCAGATAGCTTTCATCATGTTGAGGTATGTCCTACTATTTCTAGTTTTTTTAGTATTTGGAGCATGAATGGATGCTGTATTTTGTCAAATGCTTCTTCAGCATCAATTGAGATAATCATGTTATTCTTGTCTTTAAGTATATTGATGTGATTAATGATCTTTGTATTGATTTCCATATGTTGAGCCAACCTTGCATCCCTGTGAGGAATCCCACTGATACTTGTGCACTAGCATTTTAATATGTTCTTGGATGTGATTTGCCAGTATTTCATTAAGAATTTTTGCATCTATGTTCATCAGGAGGATATCAATTTGAATTTTCTTTCCTTGATATGTCTTTGTCTGGTTTTGGCATCAGGTTGTTACTAATTTTACAGAATGAGTTTGGAAGTCTTCCCTCCTTTTCTCTTTCATGGAATAATTAGAGGAGGATTGGTTTTAATTCTTCTTTGAGGGTCTTGTAGACCTCAGCTGAGAATCTGTCTGGTCCTGGGCTTGTCTTTCTTGGTAGGCTTTTGGTGGAGCATCCAATTTTCTTGCTTAAAATGGATCTGTTTAAATTTTCTGTGTCCTCCTGATTCAATCTGGGTAGATAATATGTCTCTATAGATTTTTCCATGTCTTCAAGATTTTCTATTTTATTAGAGTATAAATTTTTAAGATAGCTTGTGATTTTCATCTGTATTTCAGTAGTGTCTATTGTGATATTTCGATTTTCATGGTGAATTTTAGTAATTTGAGTTTTCTCTTTCTTTCTCTTTGTTAGCTTGGCTAAGGTTTATCAATGTTATTGATTTTTTTTTATTGTTGGTTGTTCAAAACATTACATAGTTCTTGATATATCATATTTCACACTTTGATTCAAGTGGGTTATGAACTCCCATTTTTACCCCATATACAGATTGCAGAATCACATCAGTTACACTTCCATTGATTTACATATTGCATACTAGTGTCTGTTGTATTCTGCTGCCTTTCCTATCCTCTACTATCCCCCCTCCCCTCCCCTCCTCTCTTCTCTCTCTACCCCTTCTACTGTAATACATCTCTCCCCCTTGTATTATTTTTCCCTTTCCCCTCACTTCCTCTTGTATGTAATTTTTTGTAACCCTGAGGGTCTCCTTCCATTTCCATGCAATTTCCCTTCTCTCTCCCTTTCCCTCCCACCTCTCATCCCTGTTTAATGTTAGTCTTCTTCTCATGCTCTTCTTCCCTACTCTGTTCTTAGTTACTATCCTTATATCAAAGAAGACATTTGGCATTTGATTTTTAGGGATTGGCTAGCTTCACTTAGCATAATCTGCTCTAATGCCATCCATTTCCCTCCAAATTCTATGATTTTGTCATTTTTTAATGCAGAGTAATACTCCATTGTGTATAAATGCCACATTTTTTTTTTATCCATTCATCTATTGAAGGGCTTCTAGGTTGCTTCCACAGTCTTGCTATTGTGAATTGTGCTGCTATGAACATCTATGTAGCAGCTTCCCTGTAGCATGCTCTTTTTAGGTCTTTAGGGAACAGACCCAGAAGAGAAATAGCTGGATCAAATGGTGGTTCCATTCCCAACTTTCCAAGAAATCTCCATACTGCTTTCCAAATTGGCCTTACCAATTTGCAGTCCCACCAACAATGAACAAGTGTACCCTTTTCCCCACATCCTCTCCAGCACTTGTTGTTGTTGGACTTCCTAATGGCTGCCAATCTTACTGGAGTGAGATGGTATCTTAGGGTAGTTTTGATTTGCATTTCTCTGACTGCTAGTGATGGTGAGCATTTTTTCATGTACTTATTGATTGATTGTATGTCCTCCTCTGAGAAGTGACTGTTCAGGTCCTTGGCCCATTTGTTGATTGGGTTATTTGTTATCTTATTGTCTAATTTTTTGAGTTCTTTGTATACTCTGGATATTAGGGCTCTATCTGAAGTGTGAGGAGTAAAGATTTGTTCCCAGGATGTAGGCTCCCTGTTTACCTCTCTTATTGTTTCTTTTGCTGAGAAAAAACTTTTTAGTTTGAGTAAGTCCCATTTGTTGATTCTAGTTGTTAACTCTTTCGCTATGGGTGTCCTATTGAGGAATTTGGAGTCCGACCCCACAGTATGTAGATCATAGCCAACTTTTTCTTCTATCAGATGCCGCGGCTCTGATTTAATATCAAGCTCCTTGATCCATTTTGAGTTAACTTTTGTGCATGGTGAGAGAAAGGGATTCAATTTCATTTTGTTGCATATGGATTTACAGTTTTCCCAGCACCATTTGTTGAAGATGCTATCCTTCCTCCATTGCATGCTTTTAGCCCCTTTATCAAATATAAGAAAGTTGTAGTTTTGTGGGTTGGTTTCTGTGTCCTCTATTCTGTACCATTGGTCCACCCGCCTGTTTTGGTACCAGTACCATGCTGTTTTTGTCACTATTGCTCTGTAGTATAGTTTGAAATCTGGTATCGCTATACCACCTGTTTCACACTTCCTGCTTAGCATTGTTTTTCCTATTCTGGGTCTTTTATTTTTCCATATGAATTTCATGATTGCTTTCTATATTTCTACAAGAAATGCCGTTGGGATTTTGATTGGCATTGCATTAAACCTAAAGAGAACTTTTGGTAATATCTCCATTTTGATGATGTTAGTTCTGCCTATCCATGAACAGGGTATATTTTTCCATCTTCTAAGATCTTCTTCAATTTCTCTCTTTAGGGTTCTGTAATTTTCATTGTATAAGTCTTTCACCTCTTTTGTTAGGTTGACTCCCAAGTATTTTATTTTTTTTGAGGATATTGTGAATGGAGTGGTTGTCCTCATTTCCATTTCAGAGGATTTGTCGCTGATATACAGGAATGCCTTTGATTTATGCATGTTGATTTTATATCCTGCCACTTTGCTGAATTCCTTTATTATCTCTAATAGTTTCTTTGTAGACCCTTTTGGGTCTGCTAGGTATAGAAGCATGTCATCTGCAAATAGTGATAATTTAAGTTCTTCTTTTCCTATTTTTATGCCTTTAATTTCTTTCGTCTGTCTAATTGCTCTGGCCATTGTTTCGAGAACTATGTTGAACAGAAGTGGTGAGAGAGGGCATCCCTGTTTTGTTCCAGTTTTTAGTGGGAATGCCTTCAATTTTTCTCCATTCAGAATGATGCTAGCCTGAGGCTTAGCATAGATTGCTTTTACATTGTTGAGGTATGTTCCTGTTATCCCTAGTTTTTCGAGAGTTTTGAACATAAAGTGATGCTGTACTTTGTCGAATGCTTTTTCCGCATCTATCAAGATGATCATATTGTTCTTATTTTTAACTCTATTGATGTGGTGAATAACATTTTTTTTCCGTATATTGAACCAGCCTTGCATCCCAGGGATGAATCCTACTTGATCATGGTGCACAATTTTTTTGATATGTTTTTGTATCCGATTCCCCAGAATTTTATTGAGGATTTTTGCATCTAGATTCATTAGAGATATTGGTCTGTAGTTTTCTTTCTTTGAAGTGTCTATGTCTGGTTTAGGCATCAGGGTGATGTTGGCCTCATAGAATGAATTTGGAAGTTCTCCCTCTTTTTCTATTTCCTGAAGTACCTTGAAAAGTATTGGTATTAGTTCCTCTTTAAAGGTTTTGTAACACTCTGCTGTATACCCATCCAGTCCTGGGCTTTTCTTAGTTGGTAGTCTTTTGATGGTTTCTTCTATTTCCTCCATTGATATTGATCTGTTTAGGTTGTCTATATCCTCCTGACTCAATCTGGGCAGATCATATGACTTAAGAAATTTATGGATGCCTTCACTATCTTCTATTTTATTGGAGTATAAGGATTCAAAATAATTTCTGATTATCTTCTGTATTTCTGAAGTGTCTGTTGTGATATTGCCCTTTTCATCTTGTATGCTAGTAATTTGAGTTCTCTCTCTTCTTCTCTTCGTAAGCATGGCTAAGGGTCTGTCGATCTTATTTATTTTTTCAAAGAACCAACTTTTATTTTTATCAATTGTTTCATTTGTTTTGATTTCATTAATTTCAGCTCTGATTTTAATTATTTCTTGCCTTCTACTTCTTTTTTTTTTGATTGTTCAAAACATTACAGAGCTCATGATAAATGATCTTTCATACATTTGACTCCATTGGGTTTTGAACTCCCATTTCTACCCCAAATACAGATTGCAGAATCACATCTGTTACATACTCACATTTTTACATAATGGCATATTAGTGACTGTTGTAATCTGCTACCTTTCCTATCCCCTACGATGCCCCCTCCCCTCCCCTCCCACCTTCCCTCTCTGCCTCCTCTGCTGTTGTTCAATTCTCTCCCTTTTTTCCCCTCCCCCTTGCCCATCTTATAATTTTGTGTATCATTGAAGGTCTCCTACCATTTCCATATGCTTTCCCTCCTCTCTCCCTTTCTCTGCCCCCATTCGTGTTTGTTTACTGTTAGTCTTTTCCTCATGCTCTTCCTTCCTGTTCTGTTCTTAGTTGGCCTTCTATTTCTTTTGCTGTTGTTTTTGATTTTGAGATGAAGTATGAGATCATTTATTTGTTTTTTTTTCTTTTTTTAAGGAATGAACTCCCAGCAATGAATTTTCCTCTTAGAACTGCTTTCGATGTGTCCCATAGATTCCGATATGTTGTGTCTGTGTTTTCATTTAACTCTAAGAATTTTTAAATTTCCTCCTTGATGTCTTCTATTACCCATTGATCATTCAGCAACCTATTGTTCATTCTCCAAGTGATGCTTGATTTTTCCTTCCTTGTTTTATCATTGATTTTCAGTTTCATTCCATTATGATCAGATAAGATGCATGGTATTATCTCTACTCCTTTATATTGTCTAAGAGTTGCCCTGTGACATAATATATGATCTATTTTTGAGAGGGATCCATGTGCTGCTGAGAAAAAAGTGTAACTGCTTGATGTTGGGTGGTATATTCTATATATGTCAATTAAGTCTAGGTTATTAATTGTGTTATTGAGTTCTATAGTTTCCTTATTCAACTTTTGTTTGGAAGATCTGTCCAGTGGTGAGAGAGGTGTGTTGAAGTCTCCCATGATTATTGTATGGTGGTCTACTAGACTCTTGAACTTGAGAAGAATTTGTTTGATGAACATAGTTGCACCATTGTTTGGGGAATATATATTTATGATTGTTATGTCTTGTTGGTGTATGGTTCCCTTGAGCAGTATGTAGTGTCACTCTTTATCCCTTTTGATTAACTTTGGCTTGAAATCTATTTTATTTGATATAAGTATGGACACTCCTGCTTGTTTCCAAAGTCCATATGAGTGATATGATTTTTCCCAACCTTTCACCTTCAGTCTAAGTATGTCTTTTCCTATCAAATGCGTTTCCTGTAGGCATCATATTGTTGGGTCATGTTTTGTGATCCATTCTACTAGCCTGTGTCTCTTAATTGGTGAGTTTAAGCCATTAACATTTGGGGTTATTATTGAGATATGCGTTGTTCTTCCAGCCATATTTGTTTATTTATGTTACTAAACATGGTTTGTTTTCCTCTTTGATTATTTTCCCCCCTTTACTGTCCTACCTCCCACTGTTGGTTTTCATTGTTATTTTCCATTTCCTCTTCCTGTAATATTTTGCCGAGGATTTTTTGGAGAGATGGTTTTCTAGCTGCAAATTCTTTAAACTTTTGTTTATCATGGAAGGTTTTAATGTCATCTTCCATCCTGAAGCTTAATTTTGCCGGATACACAATTCTTGGTTGGAACCCATTTTCTTTCAGTGTTAGAAATATGTATTCCAGGATCTTCTAGCTTTCAGAGCCTGTGTTGAGAGATCAGCTGTTATCCTGATTGGTTTACCCCTAAATGTAATCTGCTTCCTTACTCTTGTAGCTTTTAAAATTCTCTCCTTATTCTGTATGTTGGGCATCTTCATTATAATGTGTCTAGGTGTGGATCTCTTATGATTTTGCACATTCGGCGTCCTGTAGGCTTCTAGGATTTGGGATTCTGTCTCATTCTTCAAGTCTGGGAAGTTTTCTCGTATTAATTCATTGAATAGATTGCTCATTCCTTTGGTTTGGACCTCTATACCTTCCTGTATCCCAATGACTCTTAAGTTTGATCTCTTTATGTTATCCCATATTTCTTGGATGTTCTGCTCATGGTTTCTTAACAGTCTTGCTGAGCTGTCTATGTTCTTTTCAAGTTGAAATACTTTGTCTTCATTGTCTGATGTTCTATCTTCTAAGTGTTCTACTCTGCTGGTAGTATTCTCA
This sequence comes from Urocitellus parryii, assembly GCF_045843805.1. Classification (NCBI taxonomy): domain Eukaryota; kingdom Metazoa; phylum Chordata; class Mammalia; order Rodentia; family Sciuridae; genus Urocitellus; species Urocitellus parryii. Next base: position 37,578,097 of record NC_135536.1, read on the forward strand.
ATTGAGTTTTTAAGTTGGTTTATTGCTTCCAGCATTTCTAGGATTTCTGTGTGTTTTTTATAACCTCTATCTCCCTGTATATTTGATCTTTTGCTTCCTGGATTTGTTTATGTAATTCATTGTTGAAGTGATCTTTCATTGTCTGATTTTGCTGTCTAATGTCTTCCTTCAGACTCCAGATCATCTGAAGCATGTATATCCTGAATTCTGTATCTGACATTCCATCTGCTGCAGATATTACCTCTTCTAATGTTGAGTTGACCTGCATTGCTTGTGGTCCTTTCTTTCCTTGTCTCTTCATACTGTTCGTGTTTCTTTCTGCTTGGTGAAACTGTTGTGTAATTGAATTTTCCCCCTATATATTTGTATTGCTCTTGTATAGTTGCAAAGAGGCTCTGCTCCTCCTCCAATTGGGGCAATGTGCCTACCCCACCGGCAGGCTGCTGGGCCTGTTCTGTCAGTGGTTGCAGTTCCGCCTACTTTACAGGCCCAGGCAGTGGCTCTGCCCCTCTGAAGGCCGCTGGGCCTGTTCTGCCAGTGGGTCTCAGGTCCGCATACCTTGCAGGCGCGGGCGGTGGCTCTGCCTCTCCGTGGGTCGCTGGGCCTGTTCTGTCTTTCGGTTGCAGGTCTGGCCTGTTCTGTTGGTGGTTGCAGTTCTGCCTTCCTTGCAGGCGCAGCGGGGGGGGGGGGCGGCAGCTCTGCCCCTCTGCAGGCCGTTGGGCCTGTTCTGCTGGTGGGTCGTAGGTCCGCCTACCTTGCAGGCGTGTGGGGCAGCTCTGCCACTCCGCGGATTGCTGGGAATGTTCTGACGGTGGGTCACAGGTCTGCCTACCTTGCAGGTGCGGGGGGCAGCTCTGCCCTTCTGCAGGCTGCTGGGCCTGTCTGTTGGTGGTCACAGTTCCGCCTACCTTGCAGGCGCAGGGGGAGGGGGCAGCTCTGCCCGTCAGCAGGCCTCTGGGCCTGTTCTGCATGTGGGTCGCAGGTCCGCCTACCTTGCAGGTGTGGTTGGCAGCTCTGCCCCTCCTGTTATTGATTTTTATATGGTCTATTTTAGAGAAGGATCCATATGCTGCCAAGAAGAAAATATATTCTCTCGTTGAAGGATGAAATATTCTTTATATGTCAGTTAAGTATAAATTATTGATTGTATAATTGAGTTCTATAGTTTCTTTGTTCACCTTTTGTTTGGAACATTTATCTAGTGATGAAAGAGTTGTGTTAAAGTCACCCCAAATTATTGTGTTGTTGTCTATTTAACTCTTGAACTTGAGAAGAGTTTGATCAATGCAGATGGTCCATTGTTTGGGGCATATATATTTATAATTGTTAAGTCTTGTTGGTGTATAGTTCCCTTGAGCAGTATGTAGTGTTTTTCTTTATCCTTTTTGATTGACTTTAGTTGGAAGCCTACTTTATTTGTCATGAGGATGGAAACCCCTGCTTGCTTCCGCAGTCCATGTGAGTGGTATGATTTTTCCCAGCCTTTCATCTTCAGTCTGTGAATGTCTTTTCCTATGAGACGAGTCACTTTTAGGCTGTGTATTGTTGGGTCTTTCTTTGATCCAATCTGCTATTCTATTTCTTTTGATTGGTGAGGTTAGGCCATGAACATTCCGGGTTATTATTGAGATATGATTTGTATTCCCAGCCATTTTTGTTATTTAACGTGACTTGCTTTCTCCTCTGATTAGATTTTCCTTTTGTGTAATACTTCCCTCTGCTGATTTTCATCATTGTTTTTCATTTCCTCTTTTTGGAATATGTTGCTGAGGATGTTCTGTAGTGCTGGCTTTCTAGTTGCAAATTCTTTTAATTTTTTTTTAATCATAGAAGGTTTTTATGTCATTACCAAATCTAAAGCTTAGTTTTTCTGGATATAAAATTCTTGTTTGTCATCCATTTTCTTTCAGAGTTTGATATATGTTTTTCCATGATCTTCTGGCTTTGAGGGTGTGGGTTGAAAAATCTGCTGGTATACGAATTGGTCTCCCCCTATATGTGATCTGATTCCTCTCTCTTGCGGGTTTTAAAATTCTATCCTTATTCTGTATGCTAGGCATTTTCATTATAATGTGCCTTGGTGTAGATTTGTTTTAATTTTGTATATTTGGTGTCCTGTAAGCCTCTTGTATTTTGTTTTCCATTTATTCTTCATGCTTAGGAAATTTTCTGATATTACCTGTTTGAAGAGGTTATGCCTTCCTTTGGTTTGAAACTCTGTGCCTTCCTCTATCCCAGTAACTCTTAGATTTGGTGTTTTGAAGCTGTCCCATAATTCTTGGATATTCTGTTCATGGTTTATTACTATCTTCACT